>NC_134103.1:21576023-21940250 GCF_000715075.1 Nicotiana tabacum
AAAATGAAAGAATGATGGGGTATTTATAGTTGAAAATAGGGAAAAAATGTAATTATAAAAAGTTTGGGATTAAAACAAAGTTGAGGGGTTAAATGGCTATTTCATAAATAGCCAACGGCTATTTTTGACAGCCCAACGGCTATTTTTGACAGTCCAACGTTTTTTTTTTAAAAATAAAATAAAATAAAATAAATTTTTTTAAAAAAAAATAGCTGTTGGGCCCGCTAGGCCCGCTAAGCGATCCCGGGCCTGACGGGCCCAATCATAGGACCGGCCCACGAGACCGGACCAGGCCCGCTAAAACCGGACCAAACGGTCCTGGCCCGTTTTGCCGTTTGGCCCGTCTGGCCCGCGGTCCTGGGCCGGTCCCGGGCCTGGACCGACCCACTTGCCAGGCCTAACCCCAAATAAGTGTCACCCTTTTGTTAACCCTTTTGAGCCATATTTGTCTTCTTGCTTTTCCCTCCTTTTGGAACCCGTGTACTTGTAAAAAAAAAAAAAAAAAAAATCTTCTGAGTCATAGAACTACATTTGACTTGATTCCGAAAGGATACGTAGGTAGCCTCTCTCTAGGGTTCAGTCACACCAAAATAAAAAATCCACATTCCCCCAAAAAGTTAAAACTGGGCAGATGTTACAATGGTTCGGCGATGGTTTCGCCTGAAAGGTCCCAAAGTTGTAATTCAATCCATATTCTTTTTACCCAAATTCTTTTCAAGTCCTTCCGATCAATCAACGAGAATATTTAAGAACTGGAGGATACAATCATTTGGATCTGATGCAACCAAAATGAGAGAAATAAAATGAGAGAGTCTTATTGGTGGAAACCCTCACAGGCACCATAGGGCGATGACGAGCAGAGAAAATGAAAATGAGAGAGTCTTGTAGTGAAAACTCGCAAAGGGACCTATAAGGCGATGATGAGAAAAGAAATGAGAGAGTTCAGTTAGCGAAAAACCACAAAGGGCGCTACTAGCCAAATGAGGGTCTTTGATACTCCGGTATGAGCACAATCAAGACAGTTTCAAGTTGAACATTTGCGATGTATTTTGAAATTAGATAGCATAGACGGATCAAGTGTCCAGTCCAAAATGCATGTCATGATTCATTGTAAGTCAGCACATACCTCCAGATAAGTCTCCCTATTCCTCTCCCCGGAAAGGGGCACCTTTTGTTTAGAAGCAATTCCTTTTTTTTCACTTTTAATTGCTTTTCTATTTTAACCCATAATATTTCTTTAAGTCCTTTTTCGGTCTAATCTTGCATCAAAAGCAAAGCAAAGAAATGGCTGCAAAACTGACTACAATTTTCCTGTAATACCAAGCATAATATGGGGGATATACGGAATTGATGAAGGCACGAATCCATCTGTGATCTCTTTTGATAAGACGAACAAAGCGTCTCAAAGAAACTGAAAAGGTCGCCTAAGCAAGACTTGTTTCGTGGGAAAAGTTGATAAGCACTACAAACACAAATTGGTACTAGGTGCAAGACAACTAAGTTCGATTTAAAAGAAAATTTGCCTTGCCTTAGGGACAAGGGTTAACGATACCCTGGACATCCGGGTATGAAATAGTCAGGAGGAACATCGGAAAGACAAGATCTCCACAATGTGATACAGAGTATCCGAGCATTTCGGTACCACACTGACATAATTAGTTCTTCGATGACAGTACCCGTGAATTCACACTACTCGGGGCATCAAGGCCACAAACCGACCACCACTTTAAAAACTCACAATTTTTCTTTGTTTGAAGTAGGAACAAAGCAATGCAGAATGGCAATTCTCAAAGGACGAATGTCACCAAAGTTAAGTTCCTCAAATTCTCCATTTTTCTTTTATATTTCAGCATGCATCACTACTTTTTATGCTGCCCATTTTTCATAGCTTAACCCAGGTAGAAACTATTCGCATAGGGGGATCCAGCTCATAGTTCCGGGTAGAAGTACTCTTCACCTAGGCTTATTTTTCGTAGCTTAACACAGGTAGAACCTTTTCACCTAGGGGATCCAACTCATAGTTCCGGGTAGAAGTACTCTTCGCCCAAGCTTAATTTTCGTAGCTTAACCCAGGTAGAACCTTTTCTCCTAGGGAGATCCAGATCATATTTTCGGGTAGAAGTACTCTTCGCCCATGCTTGTTTTACGTAGCTTAACCCAGGTAGAACCTTTTCGCCTAGGGGGATCCAGCTCATAGTTCCGGGTAGAAATACTCTTCGCCCAGAATGTTTTACATAGCTTAACCCAGGTAGAACCTTTTTGCCTAGGGGGATCCAGCTCATAGTTTCGGGTAGAAGTACTCTTCGCTCAGGTTGTTTTACATAGCTTAACCCAGGTAGAACCTTTTCGCCTAGGGGAGTCCAGCTCATAGTTCCGGGTAGAAGCACTCTTCGCCCATGTTATTTTACGTAGCTTAACCAGGTAGAACCTTTTCGCCTAGGGGGATCCAGCTCATAGTTTCGGGTAGAAGTACTCTTCGCCCAAGTTGTTTTACAGTAGCTTAACTCAGGTATAACCATTTCGCCTAGGGGGATCTAGCTCATAGTTCCGGGTAGAAGTACTCTTCGCCCAGGCTTAGTTTTCGTAGCTTAACCCAGGTAGAACCTTTTCGCCTAGGGGATCCAGCTCATAGTTCCGGGTAGAAGTACTCTTCGCCAAGGCTGGTTTTCATAGCTTAATCCAGGTAGAACCTTTTCGCCTAGGGGGATCCAGCTCATAGTTCCGGGTAGAAGTACTCTTCGCTCAGGTTGTTTTACGTAGCTTAACCCAGGTAGAACCTTTTCGCCTAGGGCATCCAGCTCATAGTTCCGGGTAGAAGTACTTTTCGCCCAAGCTCGCTTTTCACATTTTAACCTAGGTAGAAACTTTTCGCCCAGGGGATTCATGTCCATTTCAGTAATACAGGGCACCATCCCCTGGTTACATTTCTTTTCCGTAATACAGGGTGCCATCCCCTGGTTACATTTCCTTTCCGTAATATAGGGTGCCATCCCTTGGTTACATTTCCTTTCAGTAATGCGTGACGTCATCCCATGGCTACATTCTTTTCAGTAATACAGGGTACCAACCCCTGATTACATTTCCTTTCAGTAATACAGGACGCCATCCCATGGCTACATTCTTTTCAGTAATTCAGGGTACCAACCCCTGATTACATTCTTTTTCCGTAATACAGGGTATCAACCCCTGGTTACATTTCCTTACTAGTATCAAGGTACGCCAATCCCTAGTCGCTTTTCCAATATAGGGTCCCTAGTTTCTTTCATTTTAGACATAGGGTCTCCATTCCCTAGTCTCTATTATTTTTTCGGGGTACAGCATTCCCGAACTTTTATTGCTTTCAATAAAGAAGTAGTTTAGAATTTTGTTACAATAACTCACAAAATTTTCCTAGTGCAAACTGGGGCAAAAACACTTCGCTCATTTATTTGTTTTGGTGTCTGAGTAGGTTTTACCTCGAGGAACAGGGTTCGAGATGGCCAAAAGAAGAAGTCTCAATTCAAAATAAAAGAAAAGAAAAAATAGGTGAATCCAAAATGCAAAACTAGTTGAAAAGATGTGGAAGGCTCAAGACATGACTGAAGCCACGAGCATTGGAGTCCCGTTTTGATTAGAAGAAGCTATAGAAAAATGAACTAGCACCAACAGATAGCGAGCATCAAGGTTTAGATGAGAGTCTGCATGAAGAACCAGTCAAGACTCAAGATCAAATTTCAGAAGACTCATAGATAGGAATCTTGTAACTCATAGCTGATAGGCTTGTTTAGTTTATTTTTTATAATAGCAGGACCACGGACCGGAGCCTCGACGGAACCTCACTCGACTCCTCAACTCATCATTCCACCATTCTCCTTGAACTACACGTGACCTGATTCCCCTATAACCCGAAATTTGTAGGCTGTCCAAAACCAGGACTCGGTTGCACCCTATCTTTTATTTCTTTTCCTTTTGAATAACGGTTTGGTCAAAAATTAGTTATATGGCTCACCTAGTCTTTGCCGGAAAACTCTTCATGTTTCCAAGCAAAGAGGGGCAGCTGTGAACACCTAATTCTTTACTATATTTGAATTTTTACCACCTTCTACTATGTAAATATTTTTAAAAAATTAGTATATATTTTTTTAGCTTTGTTACATTTTTTTTATATAGGGTAAGAATTAAAACTAATTTAAAAGGGCAAATTATTAAGAATTAAAACTAATTTAAAAGGGAAAATTATTACTATTAGTATTATTTTTATTTTTTATCTTTATTTTCAAATAAAATAAATTAAAAAACGAAAAAATTAAATATATTTTTTTATTTTTCGGATGGGAATAAAATAATAGGAAAATTAAAAGTATGGAATAAAAATATAAAAGTAAAAGTAGGTGAAAATTGTTTTAATACAAAAGTAAAAGAAAGTGAAAAATTAATAAAAAAGTAAAAGAATGTGGAAATTTTTAAAAATGAAAAGTAAAAGAAAGTTGCAATTGAAAAATAAAAGTAAAGATAGGTGAAAGTTTAAAAAGAAAAGTAAAAGAAAGTGGAAATTTAAAAAAAAAAGTAAAATAAGTGAAAAATAAAAATAAAGAAAAGTAAAAAAAGTGGGAAATTAAAATATAAAAGTAAAGGAAAGTGGGGAATTATTTTTTTTTAAAAAACAGAAGAAAAATGGGAAGTGAGAATTTTTTTAAATTAAAAAAATAATAAAATAATTAAATTTTAAAAATAATAAATAAAATAATCTGACAAAATTCCGTATTTCTTTTCTATAAATAGAAGAGAAGTGTGAGTAGAAAGGGAAGAAAACAAAAGAGGGAGGAGGGAATTGAGAGAAATTATTTTCTTCTACGCTAAGAAAATTTTTACTCGTGTCATTCTTTCTTCCCCTTTCTTTCGCAAAATCCAGCAATTCATCACCCTATTTAAGATCCAAAAATGCCTCAAATTCAAGCCTAAAAATACCTTGTGAAGATTCATTGATAGTCACTGTTACACCCTGTACGTCCCAAGGTGACGTATAATGAATATGAGACTTATTAATTATAATTTAAATGAGTTTAAAGTCATAATATGACTATATATGATATTAGGATAAAACACATAAAGTTTGGGGAAATCGGATTAAAGTTGCGGAAAACCCGACTAAGAATTTGCCCTATAACAAAGCTTTTTGAGAAATATATTTCGTGTGCTATATGAGGTCTTTCTCGAACATATTATATACCAAATTGAAGGTCTTGGAATGTAGTTTCCAACTCTCTTAACCGTTTGTTCATACGATATCCGAATAAAAAGATATAAGCGTCGGAAGATGGACGAATGTGAGGGTGCCAAGCTAGCACCTTTTGACTTTTCAAAAGTTTGATAAATATGTTTTAACGCATTTCTCTTTCTCTCTCTTCATTTTACTTAGAATCTCAACATAGGCACCAAAAAGAACGGTCCTTGAGTTCTCTAATAGCTTCAAATAATACTAACATCCCGGGTACGAAATCGAGAAACGATAACATCAGAATGATCCCTACGACATAAGTATCACTATATCGCCTCTCTTTTTCTTTGTAGTTTGAGTTTTGGAATGTATTTAATAGTTAATAAAATTCCTAATTTCTGTATTTAAGCTTTAAAATATCAAGAAAAGTTGATAAATTTGTTTACTAATAGTTAGACCTCACGGGACGGTGATCGGTAGTCATGAGTTCGAGTTATTTGACTTGTAGTGGACTGTTTTGTAGGTTGTTTTATATTGCTTTTGGGCTGTCTATTGTGCTGCTGATTTATGGAGTTTGGAAGGATAAAAATGGCATGGAGAAACGCCACATATGGTAGGGTAGTAGGTTGGTCGCTCGTCGTTGTAGTTGCACGCTAATTGATAATTTGTTGATTGGGAGTTTTGTTGTATTGAAGGTCCCAGATTGTAATTAGGTTTGTTTTGAGTTGCTGATTGTATTATGTTAGTATCTCGCCTATAGTAGGTTTGAGGGAGCAGTAAAATCAGGGGAAATGCTGCCCTTTTTATTTTAGAATCGAGTTATCGTTTGAGATACGTAATATACTACCGCCATCTAAATTGTACACGTATTTCTTTGCTATAGGGTTGGTGCACTAGTTATCATAAGCTTGTTGTTGAGTTGCATTGGCGACTTGAGGTATGTTAAGGCTATCCCTTCTTTCTTTTTGGCATGATCCAAATGATACAAGCGAAATGAGCAAAATACGCAACTTTCATAAATGACTCTATTCATATAAATACTAGGGGTGTCTATATTCTTGATTCCCCATGTAAATTATTATTATATCCTTTGTTCATGGGTCTCAGAAAAATACGTATTTGATAAAGTTTGTCCGAAAGGCATATTGATTTTATGATATTCGAGAAATCTTATTAACGTATTTCTTATGCATTTCATGCATTTATACATGTACATTGACCCATGACCAGAAGGCGTTATATACACATATATTATATGTATATGGGATATGGGAAAAGGTTAAGGCGTTATATACGTACCACCACCTGATCAGCTGGTATACGTTGATGATTTGCCTACAATGGCCGAGATGATATGATGGGATGCCCTCAGAGGTTTGATGATGTTATGTACACCTATACCTATGCATGATACGACATTTACATGCATGTGCATGATATTATAAATGTTTCAGGATTCACAAAGTTATTTAGACTCACAGGTGGAATTCTTTACCCCATGTTTCATCTATGTCTTTTATGTACCGATTTACATGTTTTGCATACTCAGTACATTATTCGTACTAACGTCCCTTTTTGCCTGGGGACATTGCGTTTCATGTCTGCAGGTGCAGGTAGACAGGATGACGGTCCCCCTTCTTAGGATCCTTGATCAGCGAGAGTTGGTGTGCTCCATTTGATCTGGAGCTGCTTTGAGTTTTGGTACGATATGTTTGCATACAAATATGGGTACGACGGGGCCCAGTCCCGTCCTTTATACAGCTGTACACTCTAATAGAGGTCTGTATACAGTCATGTATAGTTAGATAGTATGTGGCCTTGTCAGCTAGCCCTACCGTATTCCATATATATATATATATATATATATATATATATATATATATATATATATATATATATATATATATATATATATATATATATGTCTTTTGGGCATATTTTCTCACGTAGGTTGTTCATATGAATTAGTAGTTTATTTCCAAACTTTATGCATGACTTACACTTATTTCATGTTTAAATCTTAGACGAATGCTTAGGGGTGTTCGATAGGTAGAACTCGGGGATTCGTCACGGCCCATCGGTTTAGGTCATGAAAAAAGTGGTATCAGAGCCAGGTTGTGTCCTAGGGTTGTCTATAGACTGTGTCTAGTAGAGTCTTGTTTATGGGTGTGTTGTGCACCACACTTATAGATAAGAGGCTACAATATATTTAAGATGGTTACTTTTCTTTCTTATCTTAGATCATGCGATATAATAATTCATTTTCCTAACAACATGTTATGTTTTCAGCGATGCCCAGGAAGGCTACAACCTCCCAGAAGGGCAAGTCCGTGGATGATGAGACTACAAGTAAAGCGCCATGAGTTACCAGGTCTCGAGGAGAGTCGCATAGTGAGACTCCATCTCTGACTTCACATACCCTGCCCTCTCCAGAGGAGATCCAAGGGGCACCAGCTCCAGCACCCGCTCCAATACCCCCAGCTCCTCATCCAGATGCACCGGGTCAGGAAATGAGAGATGCTATTCAGTTATTTACTCGATTAGTGGCCGCACAAGCTCGACGTCAGGAGGTTGGTATTGGTCATGCAGATAGGGCCATTAGTGCGAGGGTTCGTGATTTCATTAATTTGGACCCTCCGATATTCACTGGAGCAGATCCAAATGAGGACTCTCAGGTATTTATCGATAGGATGCAGAGGACTTTGAGGGTAATGAAGGCCACTGCGACTGAGTCAGTTGAGCTAGCTTCCTATAGACTTTGGGATAATGCAATTAATTGGTACGAGTCTTGGGAGTTGTCTAGAGGTGAGGATGCCCTTCCAGCAGTATGGCAGGATTTTACAGAGGCTTTTCTTCGTCATTATTTGCTACCAGAGCTTAGACGGGCCAGATTTAATAGGTTCTTGACCCTTCGACAGGGTAATATGAGTGTTCGGGAGTACAACTTTCAGCTTGATTCTTTGGCTAGGTATGCTCCCACAATTGTAGCTAAGATGGAGGATCGGGTTCACCGGTTCATGAAGGGGTTGGAGCCGCACCTGCTCAATGACTGTATGTCGGTCTCGTTTCATCCAGGCATTGATATTTCTCGTATTCAGGCATACGCTCAAGGTGTAGAGGAGCATAAGTAGAAGCAGAGGGCTTATCGTGAGCATGATAGGGGCCAGAGTAAGAGAGCGAGATCTTCAGGTCTTTCTGGTGAGTTTCGAGGTGGTCAGAGACAGCAGTACCCGAGGTATCCAGCTCAACCATCAGCCAGTGCATCCCCTCGATTTTACGGTAGGAGATTTGATCGTTCCACATATTCAAGGACCAGTCATAGTTCCAGGGCCTCTCGTTCTCAGTATAGGGGTAAGTCAAGTCAGATGAGGCCACCCTTGACATGATGTGTTCAGTGTGGTAAGCATCATGTCGGGCAGTGCCTCGTGGGGTTGGGTGTTTGTTATACTTGTGGTTATTCAGGCCACGTTATGAGAGATTGTCCGACGAGAGGTGGTGCAGGTATAGTTCAGCCAGCGGGATCTATAGCTGATTCGTCATCATCAGTACGCCCCCTAGGCAAGGATCACATGCACCAGTTGGTCGTGGTAGAGGCAGAAGTGGAGCATCTAGCTCGAGCGATCCTCAGAACCGCATTTATACATTAGCGGGTCGACAGGATCAGGAGTCGTCACCTGATGTTGTTACAGGTATATTATCAGTCTTTTCATATGATGTATATGCATTGATTGATCCAGGTTCCACTTTATCGTATGTCACTCCGTTGGTTGCTAGCAAGTTTGGGATAGAACCTGAGTTGATTAAACCTTTTGAGGTGTCTACACCTGTTGGGGATCCAGTGATAGCTAGACGGGTATATAAAGATTGTATAGTAGGAGTTCTTAGTCATTCTACAGTAGCGGACCTGATTGAGCTAGATATGGTAGAATTTGATGTTATAATAGGTATGGATTGGTTGGCTTCTTGTTATGTTAATGTTGATTGTAGATCAAAGATGGTTCGGTTCTAGTTTCCAGGGGAGCCAGTTCTAGAGTGGAAAGGTAATACTACATCGCCGAGAGGTAGGTTTATTTCCTATCTCAAGGCAAGGAAGATAATCAGAAAGGGCTATATTTATCACTTAGTTCGGGTACAGGATGTGAAAGCAGAGTCACCGACCCTTTAATCTATTCTGGTGGATAATGAGTTTCCCAATGAGCTTCCAAGCCTTCCGTCAGAGCGGGAAATTGAGTTTGCTATTGACACATTACTAGATACTCAGCCGATATCTATTCCTCCTTATAGAATGGCACCTGCAGAGCTGAGAGAGTTGAAAGAACAACTGAGGGATTTGCTTGAAAAAGGCTTTATCAGACCCAGTACATCACCGTGGGGAGCACTTGTGTTATTTGTGTGAAAGAAAGATGGTTCCTTGCGGATGTATATTGATTACAGACAGTTGAATAAGATGATAATCAAGAATAAGTACCCACTCCCGAGGATTGATGATTTATTTGATCAGTTGCAGGGTGCCAGGTGTTTCTCAAAGATAGACTTGAGGTCGGGGTACCATCAGGTAAGGGTAAGAGAAAAGGATATTCCGAAGACAACATTCAAGACCAGATACAGACACTTTGAGTTTCGTGTTATATTATTCGGTTTGACTAATGCCCCACCGGTATTCATGGACTTGATGAACCGTATGTTCAAACCCTTTCTAGATTTGTTCGTGATTATATTTATAGATGATATTTTGGTTTATTCTCGTTCAGAGGCTGAGCATGCAGATCATTTGCGTACTGTGCTAAGAGATCTACAAGAAAGGAAGTTGTATGCAAAATTCTCTAAATGTGATTTCTGTAGCCTTCCTTGGTCATATTATTTCGGGTGAGGGTATCCGGGTTGATACACAGAAGATTGAGGTAGTGAAGACTTGGCCTAGACCCACGACACCGATAGAGGTTCGTAGATTCCTGGGTTTGGCAAGTTATTACAGGATATTTGTAGAGGAGTTTTCCTCCCTTTTGTCACCATTGAAAAAGTTGACTCAGAAGGCAACCAAGTTTCAGTGGACTGATGCTTGTGAGCGGAGTTTCCAGGCATTGAAGGACAGATTGACTTCAGCACCAGTTCTGACACTTCCAGAAAGGACCGATGGTTATGTTATCTATTGTGACGCTTTGGGCGTTGGATTGGGTTGTGTATTGATGCAGTATGGTAAGGTTATTGCTTATTCTTCTAGACAACTAAGGAATCACGAGAAGAATTACCCCACCCATGATTTAGAGTTAGCCGCGGTGATTCATGCACTAAAGATATGGAAGCACTATTTGTATGGCATTCATGTTGATATCTATACGGACCATAAGAGCCTTCAATATATATATATTCAAGCAAAAGGAATTGAATTTACGTCAGAGGCGATGGTTAGAGCTACTAAACGACTATGATGTTGATATTTTATACCATCTAGGAAAGGTGAATGTAGTAGCCGACGCCCTCAGCCGTAGATCTATAGGTAGCTTATCATATTTATAGCCATAGAAGAGTGACATAACATGTGATATTCATCAGCTAGCTAATCTTGGAGTTTGATTATTAGATTCAGGTGGTACCGGAGTTACTATTCAAGACATGACAACATCCTCTCTAGTAACTGAAGTGAAGGAACGCCAGTATGAAGATCCTGTGCTAGCTCACTACAGAGATACAACCCCTCAAAAGAAGAAGACACCATTGGAGATTACTGGAGATGGAGTCCTCAGATATCGAGGTCGATTATGTGTTCCTAATGTAACATGGTTGCGCCAACAGGTTATGGGAGAAGCTCACTATTCTCGTTATTCCATTCATCCAGGAGCGACGAAGATGTATCATGATATCAAGGGAATATGCTGGTGGGACGGAATGAAGAAGGATATAGTAGAGTTTGTTGCTCAGTGCCCAAATTGTCAGCAGGTTAAGATTGAGCATCGGAAACCTGGTGGATTAATGCAGGCTATAGAGATTCCGACTTGGAAATGGGAAGTGATTAACATGGATTTCATCATAGGCTTACCTCGTACCCATCGTAATTCGATTCTATATGGGTTATTATTGATAGACTTACAAAACAACCCATTTTCTGCCTGTCAGAACTACATATTCAGCAAAGGCAAGGATTTACATTAAGGAGATAGTACGACTTCATGGTGTCCCTATATCTATTATCTCAGATAGAGGTGCTCAAATTACAGCTAATTTCTGGAGGTCCTTCCAAAAAGGATTGGGGACTCAAATAAGTCTTAGAACAACATTTCATCCTCAAATAGACGGTCAGGCTGAGCGTACTATTCAGAAACTGGAGGATATGCTACGGGCTTGTGTGATGGACTTTAGGGGTAACTGGGATGATCATCTTCCACTTATTGAGTCTGCATATAATAATAGTTATCATTCTGACATTCGGATGGCTCCATACGAAGCTCTTTACGAACGAAAGTGTATGTCACCTATCAGATGGTTCGACGTTGGAGAAACTAAGTTAGTAGGACCAGAGTTGGTACAACAGGCAATTGAGAAGATTAAGCTTATATGGGAAAGGCTATTAGTAGCTCAGAGTTGTCAGAAGTCATATGCAGATAATCGACGACGAGACTTGGAGTTTCAAGTGGATGATTGGGTATTCCTAAAGGTATCACCGATGAAAGGCATTATGAGATTCGGTAAGAAAGGAAATCTTAGCCCTCGGTACATTGAACCTTATAAGATCATACGCAGAGTAGGCCATGTAGCATATGAGTTAGACTTGTCTTCCAACTTGGAGTCAGTACATCTAGTTTTTCACGTGTCTATGCTCCGCAAGTGTATTGGAGATATTTCTAGAGTCGTTCCAGTTGACGCTATTCAGGTCACAGAGCATCTATCATATGAGAAAGCTCCCATTGCTATACTATATAGACAAGTTCGGAGATTGAGAACTAAAGACATATCTTCAGTTAAAGTACTTTGGAGGAACAATATTGTGGAGGAGATGACTTGGGAAACTGAAGAAGACATAAAGTCTAGGTATCCTCACTTGTTTCCGCTTCCGGAGGAGGATCGTACTGAGACATCACAGCCTTAGGTACGTATATGGTACTTGATTCTTATGTTAGTTATTGTCATTGATCGTGTGATACCATTGGTGTTATTAATAATTGTGGACCTGTGTGTCTTTGTTTTGTTGGGTTTTCTGTCTGACAGGTTGGTAATGGTACCATTACAGAGGAGACTGTCAAAATTTCTATAAATCTCTAGGAGTTTAACATTCGAGGACGAATGTTTCTAAGGGGGGAAGATTGTTACACCCTGTACGTCCCAAGGTGACGTATAATAAATATGAGACTTGCTAATTATGATTTAAATGCGTTTAAAATCATAATATGACTATATATGATGTTTGGATAAAATATATAATGTTTGGGGAAAATCGGATTAAAGTTGCGGAAAACCCAACTAAGAATTTGCCCTATAATAGAGCTATTTGAGAAATAATTTTCGTGTGCTATATGAGGTCTTTCTCAGACATATTATATACCAAACTGAAGGTCTTGGAATGTAGTTTCCAATGCTATTAACCGTTCATTCATACGGAATCCGGATACAAAGATATAAGCGTTGAAAGATGGGCGAATAAGAGAGTGCCAAGCTAGCACTTTTTGATTTTTCAAAAGTTTGATAAATATGTTTTAACTCGTCTCTCTCTCTTCATTTCACTTAGAATCTGAACAAAGACACCATAAAAGAATGGTCCTTGAGCTCTCTAATAGCTTCAAATAATACTAACATCCCGGGTACAAAATCGATAAGCGATAACATCAGAACAATCCCTACGACGTAAGTATCACTATATCGCCTCTCTTTTTCTTTGTAGTTTGAGTTTTGGAATGTATTTAATAGTTAATAAAATTCCTAATTTCTGTATTTAAGTTTTAAAATATCAAGAAAAGTTGATAAATTCGTTTCCTGATAGTTAGACCTCACGGGACGGAGATCGAAAGCCGTGAGTTCGAGTTATTTGACTTGTAGTGGACTGTTTTGTGGGTTGTTTTGTGTTGCTTTTGGGCTGTCTATTGTGCTGCTGATTTATGGAGTTTGGAAGGCTAAAATTGGCGTGGAGAAACGCCACATGTGGTAGGGTAGTAGGTTGGTCGCCCGTCGCTGTAGTTGCAAGCTAATTGATAATTTGTTGATTGAGTGTATTATGGTATATTTGGGGGGTTTTGTTGTATTGAAGATCCCAGATTGTAATTAGGTTTGTTTTAAGTTTCTGATTGTATTATGTTTGTATCTCGCCTATAGTAGGTTTGAGAGAGCAGTAAAATCAGGGAAAATGTTGCCCGTTTTATTTTAGAATCGAGTTATCGTTTGAGATACGTAATATACTACCGCCATCTAAATTGTACACGTATTTCTTTGCTATAGGGTTGGCGTGCTAGTTGTCATAAGCTTGTTGTTGAGTTGCATTGACGACTTGAGGTATGTTAAGGCTATCCCTTCTTTCTTTTTGGCATGATCCAAATGATACAAGCGAAATGAGCAAAATACGCAACTTTCATAAATGACTCTATTCATAGAAATACTAGGGGTGTCTATATTCTTGATTCCCCATGTGAATTATTATTATATCCTTTGTTCATGGGTCTCAGAAAAATACGTATTTGATAAAGTTTATCCGACAGGCATATTAATTTTATGATATTCCAGAAATCTTATTAACGTATTTCTTATGCATTTCATGCATTTATACATGTACATTGACCCATGACCAGAAGGCGTTATTTATGCATATATTATATGTATATGGGATATGGGAAAAGGTTAAGGCGTTATATACGCACCACCACCTGATCAGCTGGTATACGTTGATAATTTACCCACAGTGGCCGAGATGATATGATGGGATGCCCTCAGAGGCTTGATGATGTTATTTACACCTATACCTATGCATGATACGATATTTACACGCATGTGCATGATATTATAAATGTTTCAGGATTCACAAAGTTATTTAGACTTACAGGTGGAATTCTTTACCCCATGTTTCATCTATGTCTTTTATGTACTGATTTTCATGCTTTACATACTCAGTACATTATTCGTACTGACGTCCCTTTTTGCCTGGGGATGCTTTGTTTCATGCCCGCAGGTGCAGGTAAACAGGCTTACGGTCCCCCTTCTTACGATCCTTGATCAGCGAGAGTTGGTGTGCTCCATTTGATCCGGAGCTGCTTTGAGTTTTGATCCGATGTGTTTACATATATATATATATATATGGGTACGATGGGGCCCCAGTCCCGTCTTATATACAGTTGTACACTCTAATAGAGGTCTGTAGATAGTCATGTATAGTTAGATAGTATGTGGCCTTGTCGGCTAGCCCTACCGTATTTCATATATATATATATATATATATATATATATATATATATATATATGTCTTTTGGGCATGCTTTTTCACGTAGGTTGTTCATATGAATTAGTAGTTTATATCCAGACTTTATGCATGACCTACACTTATTTCATGTTTATATCTTAGACGAATGCTTAGGGATGTTCGATAGGAAGAACTCGGGCACACGTCATGGTCCATCAGTTTGGGTCGTGACAAAAGTGGTTTCTCGCCAAAAACCAACAGCCTCACGAGGTACAATCGAGTTTTGGTCCGGGCTAGAATTTTAGAAGGTTCGTCGCCAGATTTTCTGCCCATTTGTCCTTCGTTTGGTGTACTTGCTCGGCTCAGAATTGTTTTTGCATTAATCAAGTTTTGAAGAAAATTTTCGCTTAAAGGTTTATTACTTACCCTCCCTTTGTTAATTATTTCATTGTTTTGTGTGATGTTCTTATAGAAGTTGATGTGATAATTTTGTGTTGTTTTATTTATACACATTATCATGTTGTACTTTCTTTTTACATGCTTCAAGCTATTTGTCAACAGATTATTTGAATAGGATTTCATCTTAATGAGATTTGCTATTTAGAATTAAGAATGAAGATCTTACCATATTGATGGGCCATGCGTTGGAGTTCAAGTAAGTGAACCAGAAATGAGTTACGACATTTAATAGGAAAGAAAGAATTAGACATGGGTTGGATTGAGTATAAATCTGCCAGGCCCAATAATTTTGTCACTAGACTAATAATTAGCTCATTCTTTCATGATGGATAAATGCCTCCTAATTTCAAAGATAGAGTAGTAAGTTGTAAATATTTCTAAATGTGGATAACTTGTCAATACTTTAAATAACTAATATATTTTTCGACTTCCAAATAATTTCCTATCCATAAACTCTTCGTCTTACAATAATTTCAAATTAGTTTAGGAAAATAATACTAGTGCGTGTTCATGTCACTTGACCAATCAACTTCGAATAATAATAAATTTGTTATTGATTGTATACACGTACACGTGACATGATTCTTAACGGCAAACAAAAATGAGTACACGTACGCGTGACTTATTTCAAGATAATTTTCACAAATCTAATCAAGCAATAAAAGCGGACATATGTAAAACATGAGAACCAATAAAACACAAGTTAATAAAAAATAATATAAGCCAAATGTAGTAAATAAAGCGACCGTGCTAGAATCACGAAACTCGGGGAATGCCTTACACCTTCTCCCCGGTCAACAGAATTCCTTATCCGGACTTTGTTTTCGCATACCAATAATAATAGAGTCAAACCTTCCTTTGACTAGGGATTCAAATAAAAGGTGACTTGGAACACCCAAAAAATCGATTCCAAGTGGCGACTCTATAAATAAAAGAATCCCTACTCAAATTTGTCACTTTAATTGGAAAAACTCTTTAACCCATAATAATCCATAATACATATCTTTTGGGGGGTAAAAAGGAGGTGTGACAGACCCAGCTGTTCCACGACCCTTGATATGATGATATTGTCCGAGCTACCTGGACCAATTAACACACGCTTAACTTGAGATTTATTTATGAGTACAAATATTACAAGTGTATCATTGTGTGGTTGCACGATACCTCCAACATCCTCGTCGTTGAAAGATACGGTTCCCTCCGGTATATAATCTCGAGTCCGTTTTTCTCTTGTAATGGACACTTTAGTGCGCTTTAACATCGGCCCTTGGAGGACGTCAACCCTACCAATGATCATAATGATGACATGCTGAGATTCCTCTTGCTCGATCTGCTTGTTGGAGTCTCTATTCCTGAAGTGATTTTTGGCTCGATCACTCAAAAATTCTCGGAGATGTCCGTTATTGAATAACCGGGCTACTTCTTCTCTCAGTTTCCGGCAGTCTTCGATTTTCTGGCCGTGAGTGCCATGATATTTACACCTTAGGTTGGGGTCCGTTTGGGCAGGATCGGATTGCAATGGTCGAGGCCACTTAGTATCTTTGATGCGTCCAATGGCTGATACGATGCCGGCAGCATCGACGTTGAAGTTGTGTTCCGCTAACCTTGGTGCTTCCTTAGACCCAATGGATCTGTCAAAACCGTTTTTTATCATGAGTCCCCGGTTATTATGACCTCGGTCGCTTCTTCTTTCACTTCTCACAGTGTTGTGTCCGGACCCATTATCCCTTCAATCTCCATTGTATGGTTGATACCGGCCTCTGTTCGATCTCGGTTCATGATCGATGTCCCTTTTGGATCTGTCACTAGTCCTGACGGGATAAACGGACCCGAAAGGGGCCCCGAGCTGATCGTCTTCGACCCTGATTTTTGAGTGGTACTTGTTATGTATGTCGACCCAAGTTACCGCCATCTATTCTATCAAATTTTGCTTTAACTGTTATGAAGCCAATGATCTTTGGGGATTAAGTCCTTGGGTGAAGGCCTGAACTGCCCAATCGTCTGCAACCGGAGGCAGATCCATCCATTCCATTTGAAACCTCGATACAAATTCCCTAAGCATCTCGTTATCTCTTTGCTTTACCTTGAAAGGGTCTGACTTCTTGGTCTCGACCTTGATGGGCCCGATGTGCGCTTTACAAAGGCATCTGCAAGCATAACAAATGAGTCAATAGAATTAGGGGTAAGTTGTGATACCATATCATGGCTCTTTTTGACAAGATCTTTCCAAACATTTTCAGTAGAACAGACTCGATTTCATCATCTTCCAAGTTGTTACCCTTGATGGCGCATGTGTAGGAGGTCACATATTCGTTTGGATCAGTTGTCCCATTATACTTCGAAATTTCGGGCATACGAAAATTCCTTAGGCTTCTGGACAAATTTATCTAGGCTCTTCAGTATCGGTGATGCTTCTGGGATTTGATCGACCCTGAAGTTATAGGTCTCCACTTTTTTATTGCTGGCTTCGATTTTCTTTTCCCCCGACTCCACCCATTTGGTTAGTTCCTCAAGCATCTTTACTGTCTCGGGGTTGGTCTCGGGTTCTTCTTCACCCGACCTTTCTGTGTCCGATTCATTTCTGCGAGCGTTTTCCCGTGATGATTCGGGTTCAACCCTACTGGGGGCGTGACTTTGGTTCTGCAACCGGGCTATCGCTGCCTGTTGAGCCTGTAATATTTCGAACATCACACGCAAATTAATCCCATCACCTTCGTCGTCGAGTGTATTTCGGGCTATCGGTCGGGCTCCCCCGCGAGTAGGCTAGTTTGCTTCGATAGCCACGTGTGAGTTAGCATCGATCGGATCAGTGACCGGGACTTTGTTGGGGTCAACATGGGGCACCTCATTGGTGGGTACCACGTTGTTGTTCTCGCCATGGTGGTCAGACTAAACATCCACGTTCAAATTGGCAGATTGGGAGTTCGACATTTTAAATTTTGTCCTGAAATTAAAAACTCAAAGAACAGGCGTAAAATAGAGTGTGTTATGAAAATTTGTATCAAACTGCCTCTATTATCCTTAGCCCCATGGTGAGCGCCAAACTGTTTATCCTAAAGAACGGATAACAATTAAATTTATAAGTGGTTTTAAGGATAAACGGATTAATTCAATACAAATGATAAATTGCATTAGATTAAACAAATAAAGGACGTCATAAATTGTCAAACCAATTAAGGAAAATAATCCCGGACTCAGTAACAACTTTAATGGAATGCCTGCCTTCGATCCCGGGCTCACGTTAATGATGAACTGATGAACAAAAGTGAGAAATTTGAATAATAGAGAAAATAAGAGTATATTGCCTTGATATACATATTACCATGTCCCTAATGAATAATCAGACCCCCTTTATATAGTAGGAAGTTTTACCCTAAGTATAATTCCATAAAAGATAAAAATCTTCCGTTTTACTAATCACCGATTTTCTGCCGATACGTGCCGAGATTCACGTCGTGACATCCGGTTGGTCACGTATATCACGACCCTTTGTTGGTCGTGCTCGATTATCTGGTAATGCTCTCTGAGGTTTTTGGGATTCGAATCGAACTTGGGGGTCGTAGCCCCGATGCTTCCGAGGGCAGGCGTTTTGCCCGGACCCCGACTCGATATCTCCTTGCCTCGATTCCAATTCCTTGCAGTCACGTCTCTTGCTCCGTTTACTTCATCGAAAATCGAGGCGTCCCACGGGTTCAGTTTCACCAGTATACAACATCACCTAAGAAATGCATAAGACTTAATTAAGAAATTAATGAAAGAATACACGGCTACGCATTTCTCATGTGAATGTCTTAATTGAAGTATAGAACTAAAAATTAATCATAAAATTAAAAAGGGTTATCGTCGGGGATGGACAAGCTGACCTACAGGTTGAACCCAATGATTAGAGACGGATGAAAGATTTAAATTTAGTGGGTTCAATGACTAAAATCGTACCATACCGAATTTAATTAGGTATAGTATTGATATAATATTTTAAGAAACCGAATACCGAAAATATCGAACCAAAATATCTAAATATCGTACCGTACCGACATACAAATGGTAGGGTACGACATGACATTTATTTATTACCTATTATAGCCAACCTTATCTAAACTGCAAGTGCCTCACGGGATTTCGGTTTCTTTTATTTTGCTGAACATGTACTCAATCAATTCAGCAAGAAAAATAAATTCTCGTCTCGAGTCTTTGTTGGTCTTTTACTTAGGGTCATTCTAATTTCTGCTCATTGTAATGGAAAATTTTAAATATCGTATTATCACTAGACCTGGTATTACCTATGCTATTGGGTGGAAAGCCAGTATTTACTTATCAAATACACCTATATTTTGGTATACGAATCTTGAGGTTCAATTATGAAACCTATAAATAAAAATGAGAATGAATCGAATATACATGGCTCACCAAAATTAGGTGCGAAAAACCAATCAGACTGGCCATTGTAATGCAATCTCTTTGTTTGGACAAGAGAATGTAATCTCATTGTTGGATTAATTACACAGATAGTCATTCAATTTTTACTTTATTGCACTAAAATTATTAAACTAATTTTTGTAACGAAAGAGTCACTCAATTTTGACTTGTATCACAAAATGCCATTAAACTATTTATTGTAACAAAAAAATCGCTCAATATTGCCTAAGTATCATAAAGTCGCTAGTGATGTTAGTTATTATAATTAGTTCTTTTATGAGCATAGACAAAGTTGAATTACTTTTTTATTACAAAACATACTTTAGTAACTTCCTACTAAACTTAAGCAAAGATGAATAACTTTTTCGTCACAAAGAATAATTTAACGACTTTCGTACAATAAAATAAAATTTGAATAACCATATGCAAGTTTAACCCAGAAGTTATTGCTTTTTCAAATATAGGAAATCGAAATCGGTTGGTTATGTTCCTGACACTTCTGGCTTTTCGCCTATAATTAGTCATTGATGCTTATATCATTACCCATAGGAGTGTGTTTTCGGGCCCTGCATAATGCTTTATGCACATGACTTCTCTTTGATTTTCGGGAAGCTTCTTAATAGTTCCACATGGAAAAACAATACGTGTTGTTAAACCTTAGAATCCGCTGAGATTGCCATTTAGCTACCAAATTATATCTCTTTATCTTCAAAAGAATTATAATTAACAAAGATATGCAAAGGTTTCAACATTTTGAAGGTGGAAGGCACACTAGTGAGAGCAAATAGCCTACAAAAGTTGGAGGGAAAAATTGATTTTTAGACGAAATCAGAAGAAGGAAATTATTATTTACCCAATAATAATTATGAACTTTGAGCTATGAAATCAAGGGAACCCATTAAAAGCAAAAGAAAAGAACAAGAAATTGTTGGATTCCTCTTTTAACCTGTACAACAATTTTCAACTTGTATGTTTATCATGTTTTATAGTTTGTTGGTACCACAATATAAGAGTTCCGCACGCTGATTTCTGCCAATGTAAACTTGCTTTGATTATAATAATTGAGGTGGCTCTAGTTTCAAGTATGTGATGGCTGGTCACACTCAATGGCGTATGTAGAATATTACGCAAGTACTGTCGATCTATAGTCACAATTTGACTTGTAAGTAGGAGATTTTGCACAAGTACTATCAATCTATTGTCACAATTTGACTTAGTAACTAGGTTTGAGTCTAAGCTGTGGTGGTTACGAGGAACGTTTTTGCAAGAATTCTTTCTTAAGGAAACCTTCATAGGTCATGTGACCATCTCTTATTAATTCTTAAATTAAAAAAAAGTTTCATAAGGCGTTTTCGTTTTTTCGAATCTTATAAAAATAAGTTACAAAAATAACACATAATAACAATGGCCATCCAACGATGATCTTCTCAAAAGACAAGATGATAAATGGAGAAGTGTTAATAATGATTCAATTTCCATTTTTGTTATTCTAAAGTTTTTTCCAATCTGTGCATGTCACTAGGCGATAAAAACCACCACAAGTAAAGGTCTACAATAATAATCTGTCTGCAAAGTTATCCACCAAATTTTTATAGAACACGGCGACTCATTGTAAAAATCTCTCACTGTACAGACAATCCGAGTTAGGTAGGATCATATTGTTAGTCCCGCCAATATTGCTGTATTTGTAAATAATAATTTTGGAAAATATAAGTTATCGTAATGAAACAGTAATTAATTCGAGCCCACTGAATTCACAGTGTTTCCTTAAGGAATTTAATCCCCTCCTAGTACCCAAGGTTATGGATTATTTCCTCCCAGGATAGAACGAATCACACACTGGTGTAGCGGTACTTCAAACCCCAGTGTTTCAGCGAACACAAAGTTCGGTAGCAAATCACACTTACAGTTGCTTTGTTTGAAGTTAAAACAATGCAGAACAAAGGAGTAGAAACTCAGAAAATCGTATGGAAATACTGAGAGGAAGGAGTGCAATGTATAGCCAAAGTTGAGCGTTTTCAGTTTGATGTATCTTTTTTCAACAGCTGCTGCACATATTTATAGCAGTCAGATTTAAAGATGAACGACCCTCCACCCTTTATGGTGGAGCATGCACTAGCTTGTTTGTGGAGCATGCACTAACTATTGCAGCTAGTGGTCAATACACGGATTGGAACATATCCGTTATAAATGCGGATAATCTTTAATATTTACTATTAACAAATAAATTTGGTCCAAAAAATTAATCAATCAATCATTTGACCGAAGCCGAGCAGAGCGAGCGACGACGACGACGACGCGAGACTTGCTTTCTTCTTAACTCTTTAAGAGTTACAAGAAGAGCAATTATATATATACCCACCAAAAATCTTTTTCTCTTTCAATATGGGGCAATGTCTCATTGTCAAGAGGGGAAAACTTAAAATTTTACTCAAAAATTTTATTTTCCCTCCATTTTCCATTCGCCCTCATTTTAAGATTATTTCATCTTAAATAACAAAAATCTCAACACATATTGCGTGCGCATCCTATGACTTCTTTTTTGTAAGAAACTATTTTCACCTTGAACAAAGCAAAATAGTTATACGGCTGCAATTTTTATCGCTGCGCAACACTCCTCTTAATCTATCAAAATTTTAGTGATTCAAGAAAAATCGTTTTGCTACTATTAAACATCTCACCACCGATGAATACGAGATACTCCAAAATCTTAGAAGTTTCTTTTTTAAATACCATAGTATTTGTTTAACTTGCCATTTTTAGATGATGATTGCCAATCTCTTGAGTTATTTTTGAAAAATTCTGATTTGATTAGCAGAATACAAGCAATTGGCCAACCTTAGCAGGCCCAAGTTGTGAAAAATAGCGGGAGAAATTCAAAAATAGCCAGATTTACAAGTGATAATTGAAAAATAGTCACAGTTTCAAAAGTAATCAAAATTTAGCCACTTTTCATGTAAAGATAAATCTGTACGAAAACACTATTCAAAATCCGGAAAATATTTCAGCATAATATACTGGAGTTCCAGTATAATATACCGGTCCAGCATAATATGCTGGAAGTTCATACACAAGTGTTTCAATCTCCAGAATATTATGCTGGAACTTTCCGCGTGTTGTAGGTCCAGCATAATATGCTGGAAGTTCATACACAGGTACAACAATCTCCGGTATATTATGCTGGACCGGTCCGTGTTACAGCAAAATAGTGACTATTTTTCAACGACTTTGCAAACGCTGGCTACTTTTCAATTACCAGTCCGAAAACTGGCTAGACCGCTATTTTTACAAAAAGAGTCCCATAGCCGGCCCAAAGAATTATTTTCAGTTTGGGCCGCAAAATAGTGGGCATGTCGGTTGCCATATTTCTACCCCGGGATTGAAGTAAAAATTACATGGGGCGCCCTATTTGATTGTCCCTTTTTAATTTGTACCCATTTTATTTTTCCGTTTGCATCCGTACCCCTTTTTTTTTTTTTTTTTTGTTAAAAGCGTTTTAAAAAGATGATTTTGCCATTCTTTAATAAAAGACTATTGACAAAATTGTAGACTACATGACAAAACTTCAGCATGTGTTTGGTATAAAATTTTAGCAAATGAACTAAGTAACTTTAACATGCATTATCAAAAACTCATTAGAAAATTATATACTACAAGACAAAAATTTGAGCATGTTTAGCCTGAAGTTTTAACAAATGAACAAAAAAATTTCGGCTTGTTTAGACTGAAATTTCAGATAAAACTCATGACAAAACTGTAGACTGCAGGACAAAACTTCAGCATGTTTTGGTATGAAATTTTAGCAAATGAACTAAATAACTTCATCATGCATTAGAAAAAACTCATTAGAAAATTATATACTGCAGGACAAAAACTTAAGCATGTTTAGCCTGAAATTTTAGCAAATGAACTAAAAAACTTCAACATGTTTAGACTAAAGTTTCGGATAAAACTCATGACAAAATTGTAGACTGCACGATAAATAACTTCAGCATGCATTAGCATGAAGTTTTAGTTTCAATGTGAAAATTTTCACGAATGAGGTTGCATATCACGTGATTAATGCGTGATACAAGTTTTATATCTTTTGGCAGGGGTATAATTATCATATTATTACGGATTTTTGTCTGCTGGCTACCGAATCAATAATTTTTAAAAATATGGTATATATTAAAAGGTGGCACAAATATAGGGTACGGCTGCAAATCCCCCGGATTGAATGGGCGGACTGACTTAAACTCGACACATTTTTGGCGTGAATTTGGACATACATTTTTTAAGTTGTTTGAACAAAATTTACATATTTAGAAATCACAGAAAAAATACTACAAGTTACATTCGTCAATAATTCATAATATTTAAAAACTATTTACAAAAAAATATGATTAAAAAAACTTTGTTTGACTTTCCAAATAGTAAAAGGCTCATTCTTTTTTAAACGGTGGGAGTGTATTTTATGAGATTTATAGATAATTGTGAAATTTCTTTTGATAACTTTAATGTTAATAACATTTGGTATTGGAATTTGAATATTCTAAGTATTTCATTTGTAATCACATGAATTGACAATTAATAATAGTTCGAGTCTTCGAGATTCTTTTCTTCAATATTATGAGTATCCCCGTAATGATAATAATTATTACTACTATTTATACAAATTTAAAAGTAAAAAAAGAGTCCCAGTCCAATCTAAACCTGATCGGCCCAACAGCACCCGGTCTTACTGGTTAGTTATCTTGGACCTGGGTTAGTTTCATCGTCTCAAAAGAGTTAACCGCCCTAGTTAAGCTTGAGGCCCAACATAACCAGGCCGGTCCTGGTATTTAAGGGAGTTTTTCCTATGTATACTATAATAGAAATTTATTTATCTATTTTCTCTAGGTTTTCTAGTTTTTAAAGAGTATCTAGATTTTTTTTTACAAACTGTATGTATTCCCCCTTAAAAAGCTCTCACCCCATTATTAGCACCTTCAATTAAGGGATTGAATTATATCCTTTCCTTTTTTTTTCTACTCCCCTCCCTCCCTTTTCTTCTACAGATCTGGAAGCAACTTCTTCTTCCAATATTATTTCACCAAATTCTTTCTTCCAATTTCTCGAAAACTCTATACAAGCTAGATACTCGCTTTTGGTATAAGAAACCACAAGAAAAATACAAATGGACAAAAAAAGTCTTGAACCAAAAAAGAAGTCATACTCGCCATAGAAATGAAACCAAGGAAATGGTTATTTTTTGTACGGTAACATTTTTGATCCAATACAATTTTGAAGATCCATCACAGTAATTATAGGAAATCTAAAAATTTTCTAGCTATACACGTTACTACTCTAAAAACTAATATAATTTTGGCACAAGATTGTATTGTACTTGTATTAGTGTTGTATCAAGTACTTTTTCATGTATTGATGCATCAAATACAATTCAGATACAAATTTGATATAATCCTGAAAGAATTCTTACATAATTCTAATACAATTACGATACAACTTAAAACCAACTCTAAACTTAAACTGATACAATATCGTATTATACTTGTATTAGTATTATATCATTTATTGTTTTAGGTACACATTGTGATACAATTATGATACAATCGTTATACAATTCTTAATTATGATACAATTTTGATCTTCATCTTTTTCAAATTTCAATCTAAAACATCCGCCTAGAACCAACTCTAAACTTAAATTATGATACAATATTGTATTATAATAGTATTAGTATTGTATCAGAATTATCTTAGGTATTGATGTATCAAATACAATTCAGATACAATTATGATATATTTATCATACAATCGTAATACAATTCCGAAACTTCTTCTTCCTCGAGTTTCAATCTGAAGTTCTACCTAAAACCAACTTTAAACTTAACCAATCTCCCTTAAAATTGAGATATGGACCTTAAAAGATATTTTCAATCGTTTTCAAGAACATCCATTCCAAGAAAATCACAAATTCGTAAAATCCAGATATCTAATTCAAAGTTTCTAAACTTTTTAATGGTATGTCAATGGCAGACCTCTCTACCTGCAATTTCAGAGATAATGTCGATGGATTTGTCAATAGTTGAAACTTTTTAATGGTTGTTGATAGAATTAATTCAGAGAAATATATGATGCTACAATTTTAGAGAGATAATAGTTTGATTTGTATGAAAGAGAGAGAGAGAGAGAGATTGGTTGATTTGTATGAAAGAGAGAATGACTTTAAAATCTTTTGAAATTGGGAATAAAATCGTGATTGTAAGAGGCTAATTAAGCTGATAGATGGGGATGAGGGGATACAATTACAAACTAATCCCTATATTTAAGAGATATTATTTTATCATGATTTTGTACATGAATAGTAAATATAGATACACAATGTAATTTTTAAGAAACATAAAGAAAAGTAGTTAATAAGTTTCTAATATAGTATAACTAGGTAAAAATCTCAATGGACTATGGTATAGATGCAGCTTGTTGCATTATTGGAACTTAATGTAATGTCGACGAATTTGGTACACCAGGTTGACTTTTGTATGATAACTCAAGATCATTATCTCAATACCTTTAATTGCAAAGGAACAAACAGGGGCAGAATTAGCATCGACTCATGGACATGTGTTTATAATGGATAAATCAATTAATCGATACCACATAAAATACGTGCCTGGTCTACGTTGTGCTTACCTGAAAGATTTGTTTCTATCTAGTTCAACAGCAAGGTTTCATATTGTACAACTTTGTCAAATTGGTGGTTTCTTTTTCTCAAGATTGGAGCATATTCTTATGGGCTATTGCAATGCCATGGTTGAACGGAGCATTAGTTGTCAGAGTACCCCAAGGCCTCAAGAAACGTCCAAACTAAATATAAAAAGATTTTAAGTTATATTACTGATAATGTAATGAATTTTTTACACAATCAACGTAAACTTAAAAATTTAATTTTTATTACACTTGTACCGTATAATCAATGTAAATTTAACAATTTAAAGCATGCTATTTACCGTTTATTCTAGGTTACTAATCAATATAATTAAATAAAATTACATGTATTACTTTTTAAATGATCTGATTGTATAAATATGTTTACATCGTTAGTATATAAAATTTAAACTCAATAATAAAATAGTGATATTTCATTAGATGTGGAGGAAAAATAACAACAAACAAACAAAGAACAAGACAGAAAATCATGCTGCTATTGATTGAATAGAAGAAGAGTGCTATATTTTGGACTCTATAAAATGGTGAGATGTGAAAGAAAGTTGTCTATTGGCCTAAATGGTCAAGGTGCAAGTATGCTGCTTGTCAAAGCCAACTCTTCCATGTGTTCGTTCACATACAAATGCTTAAATTATTAAGAATTCAAATTATATATATCGAAAGAATTTTTAAATTATCAGTGCACTTAACTTATTACGAGTATTTATAACTCTATTTTTAAAGAATAGTCTTTGGTTACGTTTATTACTTGTGTATCCGTTTCAATGAGTATAAAATTTTAAAAAATTAAATAAAAACTATATTAAAAATTGTGTTTGAGTTATACCATCAACAACAATAATAACAATACTCAGTGTGATCTCACAAGTGAGGTCTGAGAGGATGGGGTATGCGCAGATCTGACATCTACCTTTGTGGAGTAAAGATGTTGTTTCCAATAAATCCTCAACTCGTTTGAGTTATACAAAAAATGTTTAAAAAATGTAAATTCCTAAAATAATAATTGTTGACCCTATTTAGTTAAATCAATAAAAGAAGAAAAAATATGCCATAGAAGTTCTCAATCATCTTAGTCCAGATATTTAACTTAAAATTTATTTTGAATGCTCCTTAATCATCTTGCTACTTTAAAAGTTATTATGCTCGCTATTTCAATCTCACAAGTTATTATACTTCGAAGATAAATAACCCTTGAAGATATACTCCATTTAAGAGTTTTTTTGAATATTCCAATCCCCACCGTTGATTGTTAGAAGTGCATGTTCTAAAGAGATATGTTTATTTTTAATGAACATGACTTATTAGTATCTTTGCCCTTCCAGGGTAGAGATAAGACTGCGTGCATCCTACCATCCCCAGACCTTACTTGTGGGATTGCACTGAGTTATTGTTGACTTAACAAACTCTTATGGTATTATAAGTTCTTGTTTATACCTCTAAAACGTATTAACACACACCAAATCAGATTCCTGCTAGCAATTATTTTCCTTCTTCTCAAACAATTCACAAACGTGTTTTAGTGAAAATTCAAGTTATTGCTGAAATATTGAATTTCGGTTTTTGCTATGTAAAAAGTTTGAAGGAATTATGATATAACCCCAATAACAACATACTAGGATATGTAAATTCCTTAAGAACAATGACTATACTATCAAAATCGCGAATTTCTGTTCCCTGCAAATCTATTCTTCCAACATTTAAACCTTTCGAGCTTTCAAAGTTACTTTTAAATTGCCTTTGTAATACCATTTTTAAAATTTTTAAAGAATTATGCAATAAGAATTCGATAAACATGCTCCGGACTATTACCAATATAAATTGTCAATTGGTTTATATGCCCAAAAATAAAGTGCATCTTTTTCATTTTCAATTACATTCAGTTATAAAATTATCTATAAATTATAGTTGATTTTAAAGTCTTAAATATTAGACAAGACCCTAAAATTTAAATTACTAAATATTAGCAAGAAATTTATTTTAAATAAAATCTTGCTCAAACTTAAATTACTAAGTGAGGAATTTATTATAAATAAAATCTTGCTCATATTTAAATTACTAAATGTTAGGCAAGGAACTTATTATAAGAATCTACTCAAATTAAAATTACTAAATAATAGGAAGTAACTTATCATAAATAAAATCTTACTCGAATTTAAATTACTAAATATTAGTCAAGGAATTTATTTTAAAAATCTACTCAAATCTAAATCACTACTAAATATTAGGCGACGAATTTATTATAAATAAAATTTTACTCAAATGTAATTTATTACATAACTATTAGGAGTTCTTAGCTTAGTTGAAATAAAAAAAAGATTTTAAAACCAAAATTTAATTAATATTTAGTAATTTAAATTCGAGTAAGATTTTATTTATGATAAGTTACTTCCTATTATTTAGTAATTTAAACGGTAAAAATATCGATCGACATTTCATATTGTATTGTAAATCAACTTAACTTTTTTAAAAAAAAACATTATACCATATTTATGTGAGCTTAAACTCAATTATTAAGGGGCAGATATGGAGAACATAATGTCTATTAATACAATTAATTCACGAGGGACGTGCAAGTCTGAAAGCATCAATCAGCCCTTTGAATAAATTAATAAAAAAAAAATATACACCTGTATCTTTCATATGAATGCTTTTATTTGCCTTTTAATGAACTTAATTATCTTAATACAAAGAACACACTTTATGACAACTTTCAATCTTCCGAGATTAAGAAAGCTTTTTTAAAAGGAAAAAATCAAAAATGTTTCCTTAAAATCAGCCCAAATTAACATAAAATATCATTAACCCAATAAAAGAATACCGTCATATCATATGCTTAAAGAATATACCAAAATTAATAATTACCATCTTCTCATTGTCAACATCAGCAGCACTAATAGGGATAAAATATAGAATCAGATTATAATACCAATCACCAAATATCCTGACCTCAATTTCACACTTATAAGTAATCTGTTCACATCTTCATTATTTTTCTATAAATAAACAAGTCAAAAATCAGTACCAATACCCTCTTTTAAAGTTCACAAAAGAAGTTTCAATTTTATAAGAAAATAGACGACAATGGCTTCCAATTCAGCCACTTCTCGGTTCTTGACACTATTTCTTATTACGCAGTGTTTATCAGTCCTCACTGCTGCTCAAGATTTTGACTTTTTCTACTTTGTTCAACAGGTTTACGACCAATCTAGTTAATTACTTCTTAAATATTTAGATGTAATTTTTCTCTGTTTTACTTTAGTTATTTTTAATTAATATATGTCTTTTATCTTTTATGCAGTGGCCAGGATCATACTGTGATACTAAACAAAGTTGTTGTTACCCCAAAACTGGAAAACCAGCATCAGATTTTGGAATCCATGGACTTTGGCCAAATAATAATGATGGCTCTTACCCATCAAACTGTGATTCTAACAGTCCTTATGATCAATCTCAGGTACTCAATATTCAAATAAGCTTTTTTTTTTTTTTTTCTTACGAAGGGAACTTTAGTGTAACTAGTAAAGTTGTTGTTATTTGACCAGCAGATTACGTGTTTGAACCGTGTAAACAGCCTCTTGTAGAAATGCAGGGTAAGACTGCGTACAATAGACTCTTGTGGTCTAACCCTTCTTCGGACCCCACGCATAGGGAGCTTAATGCATCGGACTGCCCTTTTTTTTTGTTTCTCACTCGGTATCAAGTACCTGCATTGATGCCCAAATGAATCCAGATTCGTATTGCGTAAGATCCATTAAATAGGAAAATGCTCCCTACCAGGATTTTTTCATACCCAATACCCGAGCCCTCAGCCTTTTGATTAATGGTAGAGGGATTCTATATATCCTAGTATCCCACTAGAACCTTAGTGGTAGCATCTTATTCTAATTGCTAGCACTGGGGATACAAATATAAATTTATTTTTGGGGTTCAATCTTTAGGTTTTTAGCGTTGAAGACATTGTCTTTTTAAAATAATGTGTTGAGAATTTAATATTTATTAAAATTTTAGTAACTTTATGTTATATATCTATGATTCGTGTTAAAAATACTGAGTCCAATTAAATCATTATGCAGGTTTCTGACTTAATTAGCAGAATGCAACAAAATTGGCCAACTCTGGCATGCCCAAGTGATACTGGCTCAGCATTTTGGTCACATGAATGGGAAAAACATGGCACTTGTGCAGAAAATGTTTTTGACCAACATGGTTATTTCAAGAAAGCACTTGATCTCAAAAATCAAATTAATCTTTTGGAAATTCTTCAGGGTGCTGGAATTAACCCTGATGGTGGATTTTATAGCTTGAACAATATTAAAAATGCGATTAGAAGCGCGGTTGGTTATACTCCTGGAATTGAATGTAATGTAGACGAGTCTGGTAATAGCCAGTTATACCAGGTTTATATTTGTGTCGATGGCTCGGGTTCAGATCTCATCGAATGCCCTGTTTTTCCTAGAGGAAAATGTGGCTCGAGCATTGAGTTCCCAACATTCTAAGCTCATTTCATGTTTTCTTGTGTCATCTATTTCCTTTGTACTGTTTCTTGTTTACAAATGTATACATGTTTGAATCATTGTAAGAGGCTATGCCTTCTTTGGAGCAATAACATATTGAAATTGATGTTTCTACTTAGTATTCACCATCAAAAAGTATTATTGAATTTTAAATAGGTAGAATAACCTAGTAGACATTTGTATTTGTTTCAATTTATCATCTCGGTCCTTATGCTACATAAAATTTCATCTAGACACTTATAGTTGTTAAAATAACTATTTAGACCCCCTCTGACCGTTGGCCTAGCTTATGTATGGCATAGATAAAGCTGAGGTGGAAAAGATGCTTGGTACACGCGCAAAAAAAAAAGGCTGAATACAAGGATGATTCCACAGAAAATGACTAAAATAAGAGTAAAATTTTTTCTTTTTTTAAAAAAAGAAAGAAAAAGAAAAACACAAAAAGATAAAGACCAGCGAAGAACCCAGTTCTCTGTTGCTGCCATAGCTTCTTCCTTTCATCATAATTATAGATAGAAAATCATCAGAATTTCATTCGACAAAATCCTTAGAATAATCATAAGTTCTCAACAGGAGCTTCGTCCAAAAAATCATCGAGAAGAATAGGATTTTCATCAGAACCTATCGAAAACTCATCGTTGAAACCTTTGAACCATCAATTGCAAAAAACACACTGGAAAAGTTTGAACCGTCACCGGCGATGGAGACCATCGATGACCATCACAATTTTTTCTTCCACATCACCTTGCTGTAATAGAAAATAAAAAGAAAATCCTAACAGTTCAAGTCAAATCATGCAAGAACACCTAAAGGGGCGCATACGAAGAGCACAAACGAGAAAAACATTCACGGGGTGCCCGACCTGAATGGCGATCAATTGCTTGGTTTGTGAAAATTATTGGGTTTTGAAGTGACTGCAACTTCAATTATTTCCTCTTCCACTTTCAATCCCTCGAAAAATTGTGGTGGATATTCACAAATCCGCTAGTATCTCTCTTGTGGTTGTTCGGTAGTCAGGGTTTAATGGGAATGTGACTCAACTTATTACAATGGTATTGGAGGGAGAAGAATGAGAAAATGGTGCCTTTTTTTAAAAAAATAATGTGGCATATTCTATCTGTTGTGGATATTAATATTAGCTTGATTGAGCTGCATCCGGGTCAAAGGAGTTTAGAATAATGTGTTTTAACAATTATAAACGTCTAGATGAATTTCATGAAATATAGAGACCTGGATGGCTAACCGCTACAAGTATAAGGGTTTTCTACGCTATTCTACCTTTTAAATATGTGGTCCCAAAGGACCAAATTCAATAGATAAAAGGAAATAATTCGAATTGCTATGCACCAATTCTGCCTCGTGATAAATGGGGTTCGATTAAATCTATAACTTTCGCTCATACTCTATATTTTTGTCCAAAATATTATTAGATATGTACAAATAATAAATTTTAAACCTATTGAATTAGACGAGATATGGTAGAATTATGAATTTGAAACCATAAAATTTAAATTCTGGATTTACCTCTGCCAGGGTATACGTTCGCGCTCTCTTTTAATTATGTAGAAACTAAAAGAATAGAAGAAAAAAGAAAGAAGCAGTCTACTGCACTGAACTTTCGCTATTTGTGAAGTTCAGAGGAGGATCAAACTACGTTAGATCTGTTGTATGCAGATATAGCTTGCATTTGTCAAGATGTTTCTACAATTTGAATCTATGACCAGAACGTTGTGCCAAGACTATTATAGAAATAAGTAAATAAATAAATAAATATCTGCTACACTCATTTTGGACATGGAAATATGGAATGGATAACAATACGTATGTTTTCTTTGTGTGTTGGACTGTTACACAGTGGGGATGTAGCATAGCTTTTACAGGCTCACAGTCTCAAGTAATTTGATACACACTTCTGAACTCACAATTTCTAATGCATAATGATTAGTTACGTGTAACGTGTTAAGAATCTTTAAAGATGCATCTTACAAAAATGTGGACCGAGGTCCTATGAAGTACTCACTATTCAAAGTATCGTCAAAACAAAAATGATGCATCTGTCAGGTTCGTTTGGAACTGCAAGATGGGGCGAATCAATTATATTATTCTTCTGATTATATATGCTAGAAAACTAATTTTTGATTTTCTAAATAAAATTTATTTGTTCTATAAGTAAGTCCATGTAGATTAAAAGAGAAAAAATTATAATATTAAAAAATAAAATAAAAAAGAAGAAAATAAAAGTTGATAAATTAGAGGGTAAAATAGGTATTTGACAATCAAAAATTTGAGAATTCTCGTTTAGTGATATTTTTGTACTATAAGCATAGTTAAGTGACTTTGATGTTACAAATGAAAAAAAGATAACTTTACTAGATAATTTTAGATAGTTGAGTGAACATTTAATTAATGAATTCTAAGTAATTTGATACAAAGTTCTGAAATCATAATTTCTAATGCATAATGATTAGTTACGTGTAACGTGTTAAAGAATCTTTAAAGGCTAAAGTTATTCAGTTTAAATTCTGAATTTGCCTTATCTTCTTACAATTTGAATGGAGTAGGTGGGTCGAAGTCCTACTAAGTACTCACTATTCAAAGTATCCTCAAAACAAAAATGATGCATATATCAGTGTTACACTCCGTACTTTAATATTAGGATAAGTCGTAGTAATCCATATGAGTTTAAAGGGATTAAGATCATTCATGAGATTTTAGAGGATTTGTGACTATGTTATTGTAAGACCCCGAAAGTTTAACAACCTTAACACTGTTAGATATTATGTTAGTGTGGTATTTTCTTTTAAGTAAAGTATTTTAGTAAAAGTTTTATAAGTATAATTTTGGATAGTTAACATTATTAATATTTTCGGATATGGTAAATTATACTCATAATATAAGAAAGTTTATGAGATTTTCTTTATTGTAAAGATAGAAATTATTTTCTCACAAGAAAAGAAGGTTATCTTTTTACCATTTTAAGAATTAAGTGTACGAGAATGTTTAATTAAGTGTACGAGAATTTTTACTCTTTATATGAGATTAGAAAAATTATAAGTTGAGAAAATATATGTATTGTTACATGGATGTTTTGATAAAAATAATAGTGTAGGTATTTATTTTATGTGGTATCACATGACCACGATAGTATGATGAATAAAGTGTATTAAAAATAAGTAGAATTTTAAGTAATTTGAGACAATTTTTAATTGTGCGGGTAATTGATTAATTACCGGATAGCAGGATATTACCTAATTAATTAATTGATTATAGGATAAGATTAAAATCCCCACCCTACCCCCACGTGGCAGCAAGTGGAGTAAGACATAGGTGACTCTTACCACAAATCAATTAGTAGGCACAACCTTAAGACATTTACACGTGAAAAGTGAAATAATTTTGGTCTATCTCTAACTTATCTTCAAGGTTATCAAATTTATTTGTTGCAAAGGATATGACCTTACAATAATCTCAAAGTTTAGGAAGAATAATGAACACCGTTAAAGTGCTTTAGGTGCGTATTAATAAATAAATTATCGTAATTATGTACACGTTTGCGTGACATAGTTATGATCCCACAAATAAATCAAGGTATGCGTCCACGCGACTTTGACCAAACAACCTTAATAATAATAAATCTGTTATTGATTGTGTACATATACACCTGACATGATTCTTGACACGCCAAATAAAATGAGTACACGTGCGCGTGACTTCTTTTAAGATATTTTTTTTATAAATCTAATCAAGAAATAAAAGCGGATAGACAAAACATGAAAACCAATAAATCATAGTTTATCCAAAATTAATTCAAGCCAAATGCAGTCAATAAAGCGACCGTGCTAGAACCACGGGATTCGGGGAATACCTTATACCTTCTCCCCGGTCAACAGAATTTCTTACCCGGACTTTATTTTCACAGATTAATAATAATAGAGTAAAACCTTCCTTTGACTAAGGATTCAAATAAAAGGTGACTTGGAACACCCAAAAATCAATTTCAACTGGCGACTCTGTAAATAAAATAATCCCTACTCAAGTTTATCACTTTAATCGGAAAAACTCTTTAACCCACATAATCCATAAAACATACATATCTATTTTGTGGGATAAAAAGGGGTGTGAAAGCTCTGGCGACTATGCTGGGGAACTCAAGAATTCGAGCTTGTACATTGACTTTATTTGGCTTTATTAATTTTTGTATATATTGTGATTTATTTGGGCCTAATGTGCTACTTGTCCAGTTTTTATTGCTTTGATATTGTTGAATTGTATATATAAACTGTCTTCTCACGCACCCCCTATGAATCTTCTGAATATAACCCGGGGAATCGCGGATACACGCCCCATTCTTCTTTGAGTTAAAGACTGTGGGCTTGGGCTCCCGGTGAAGGATTATTAGTCGCCCATGTTTAATAACAGGGAGGTTCCAGTAGTTAAGCCGGAGAAGTATTGCTCCCGGTACGTTACCCCTTCCCAACTCGAGTTGTCCGCTCGTTTTATGGCCAGTTTAGATACACCTCATCTCCTAAGAGTCTTAAAACCTAGAAGAACAAGCCACATGCCTGGTTATCCCTAGTAGGATCGTTTTGTTACATTATGTACATTTGACTTAGCGAAGCTCGGCACAGGGTCGGGTCCGTATAAGACAAGTATCCTTTTTGAGACCATCATATTCAATTTTGTGTTACTTGCTACATCATTTAGAAGGCTTGCTTGCATTGTTGATCGGCTTTAGAAATTAGTTGAGTGAAATTATTTTTAAAAAAAATCATTCTCCTAGTTTGGTACAAATAATATTTTTTTACTAAGATTTTATAGTAATCTAGCGTGTGGTGTAAAGATTAATTTTTATAAAAATCAAAAAGAGAAATAGTCGGTTTGACCGAACTACGCGGGTCTGATTCTCACCGGATGTGAGATACGTAGGCAAACCTCATCGGTTCCGGCCCTCAATTTTCAAAAAAAATATAAAAAAATACAAATATATTTTCTCTTTCCTTAATTCCTTCTTAGAATTCTTTCCTTAGAAAATTCAAAAATAAATCAAATCAAAAATATTTTCTTTCTTCTTTAGAAGTCTTTCTTTTAAAAATTCTAAAAAAATAAAAAAAAAACATAAAACAATATATAAAAAATCAAAATCCAAAAATATTTTCTTTATTCTGAAAGAATTTTCCTTTCAAAAAAAAAAATTCAAAATTCAAAAATATTTTTCTTGTTAGGAGCTTTTGTGGTTTGTTTTGTATATGAAAAAAAAGGATAAAAGAGTTAGTTTATTTACTTTATTCATGATCTTCTCTTGAACTACGCAAGATTTGATTCATGTGGCGTCATGATACGTAGGCAATCCCCATCGGATTCGATTATAGCCATTAAATAAACTGAGAAAAAAGAAAGAAAGAAGTGACTAAAATAATAAAGAAAAACAAAGAGCGAAAAAAAAAGGAAAGAAAAAAAAAATCCAAAAAAAATAAATGTTTGTCCAATTTGAAAAAAGAAAATCGCGGAATGTTTCTGTGAATATGCTGTCAAATGGCGCGAGCAAGCCACCAGGGTAAAGCCTCCAATAGACGGAGCAGAAATGGTTACAGTCTTTCTACATGCCCTAAGAGGCAGACTACTTCCAGAAAATGATGTCCGCTATGGATAGACCATTCGCTGAGGCTATCAAAATTAGGGAGATGGTCGAAAATGGTTTAAAAACGGGCCGAATCTTGAGTCATGTTGCCTTCAAGGCCACATCACAGACCGTTCAGGATGGTTCGGGGGGTTTGATGAACAGAAGAAGGAGGGAAGAGGGAGCCATGATGGCTTCGTGCTCAAGGGGGCCCCACAGGTCATTCAACCAATCATATATGCCTTTTAAGGTCCTACAACACTATTATCCCCATCAAGATGATGCTTATGTCGTGGCACTGCCTCCCTATGCGGTGATGAATGCACAACCTTACACGCGACTAGAGCATCATATACAAAAACCGAGCTCCACATCCCAGAAATGCCAGTCCCTACCAAGCTCCATATAATCCCCAACCAAATGTTCTCCTTTGGTGAATCATATTCAAGTTTGTTTCAAAAGGTAATCGGGCTAGGTCCGCTTCCCTTTTGAATAATGGTATAGCAAAAATTAGTCATATCGCTCATCTTTTCTTTGCCTGAAAACTCTTCATGTTTCCAAGTAAAGAGGGGCATGCTGTGAGCACCTAATTTTTGACCATGCTTGGATTTTTTCCAACTCTCTCACGTCACTTAACACACACTTTACCACCAACATAATTATTCCCTCACAACTCACACTCCCACTCTTCATCTTTAACAACTCACACTCCACTCTTCCTCTTTAACAACTCACACAAGCACTTCCCTCACATGATCCCTCCACAAACACACATGGACACTCACAAAAAAGGGAGCTTCATCTCCACCCTAAAGACCAACAAAACCCTCTATATAACTGCTGCAAACATCAGCAATGAGGGGAGGAGAAAATAGCTCAAAAACGAGCTGAAAAGGGGGCAAAAAAGGTCCAAACTCGAGCCCCAAAACTGAGGTGAAACCAGCAGCAAATTCAGCCACCAAACAGTCCCTAATAAGCTCCAAAACGCAGCTGAAACCTCTGTCCGAAACAGCTCCAAAACACAGCCGTAAAGCCATCCCGAAACCACCAAAAAATCAGCAGCGAATCTCTGCTCTCTTCCGCCCAGTTCCACCACCATGGACGCCATTTGAGGTTCCATAAATCACTCTAAAACAGTCCGCTTCTGTCTCTATTAAACCCAGTTAAAGTTCAAAGTTTAAGAGATCCGTTCGAGGTCGACGTGGGAGTTCTCCGGCCAAAGGTTCCTATTGGTGGAGCTCGTTTGTTGCTCGGTCTGTTGGGTTACAAGTTCTCATCTCTAGATTCATCAATAAAGGTCCATTCATTATGTTTATTTTGTCTCCATTTTATTTTACTTATGATTTTGATAAGTTATTATTCTTTTGTGTTAGTTTGCCTTAGAGGTCTATCTGTTTCTTTGATATTACATGATTCCCTGCCATGATTTTGTTTATGAGCTATGTTTACCATGCTTTGGTTATTTGCCATGGTAATTGGATTGCCACAAGCTGCTGGTATTAATTAGTACATGTATGATGTGTTTTATATTGTTTCTTTTCTTTTGTCATTAAAGTTCCATTTAGTTTATAGGATTTGCATCACTTCTTTTGCATAGTTGGGCCATAGATAAAGTCAGCTGGCCTTGGGTAGTGATTTTGAAATTGCAAAGTGTTGGGACTTTTAAACTTAAATTTTGATTTAAATTAGTTTGGGCCAAACAACCGATTGGGCCACTAGCTACTTACTCTAATCTTGGTTTGGTAGAATATTTTAAGTTGATGGTTATTTTAACTTGGGGCTTAATAAGGGGGCATGAATACAACACTTATCCAATGTCCCTATTTATACCATAATTATAATAATCAAATCTTACACCCTTCCACAAGTAATTCCATAATTCATGACCTTACAATAATCTCAAAATTTAGGAAGAATAATTAACACCGTTAAAGTGATTTAGACATGTATTAATAAATAAATTATCGTAATTATGTACACGTTCGCGTGACATAGTTATGATCCCACAAATAAATCAAAGTATGCGTCCACACGACTTTGACCAAACCACCTCAATAATAATACACCTGACATGATTCTTGACACGCCAAATAAAATAAGTACACGTGTGCGTGACTTCTTTTAAGATATTTTTTTTATAAATCTAATCAAGAAATAAGTGGATAGATAAAACATAGAAACCAATAAATCATAATTTATGCAAAATTAATTCAAGCCAAATGTAGTCAATAAAGCGACCGTGCTAGAACCACGGGACTCGGGGAACGCCTTACACCTTCTCCCCGGTCAACAGAATTCCTTACCCAGACTTTTTTTTACAGATCAATAATAATAGAGTCAAAACTTCCTTTGACTAGGGATTCAAATAAATGGTTACTTGGAACACTCAAAAAGCAATTCCAAGTGGTGGCTCTGTAAATAAAATAATCCATACTCAAGTTTGTCACTTTAATCGGAAAAACTCTTTAACCCACATAATCTATAAAACACACATATCTATTTTATGGGGTAAAAAGGGGTGTGACACATACCTCTTCTTAACTTTGTTGAAGCCTATTCCCTTCTTTTTCTTCATGAAGCACAGTTGAGCAGTATCTCTCGCATCTATAGATAAAGTTACTTCTGCGTTTGTAGCTAAGTAACAATCTTCTCCCTCTTATGGTTGCAGACATGGTAGACACAACAATGTTGGCTGATTTTCTAATGGTGTGCTTACCAAAGGTCGAAACAATCAAGGATATGCAAAATCTTTTACTAATATGCTTTAACAATTCTCGCCTCGTACCCGAGTTCCTTCTATTTTAGTTCCTCCTCATTTTTCTTATCCCGCTCAATTCCTTCCAACGTCTCATAGCACTCTTCATTTCCAACTTTGCTATCAACCTCACTATATTGCCCGTGATTGACCATTTTTGAGTCTTAAGGCTTTTGTGTCAGATGTTCATTCTAATTCTTCCATTTTGTCTTATGCTTCGCCTGGTAATAATTCTTGGTATGTGGATAGTGGAGCTTCCTCTCACATGATTCCAAGTGCATCCAACCTATCATCTATCCATCCATACCGTGGCAATGATCGTGTAACTGTGGGTAACGACACTCAGCTCCATATCTCTTATACTAGGGATGGTACTTTATCTACACCTCAGTCTAATTTTTTCTCTTAATGATATTTTAATTATTCCTCCTCTTTCTAACAATTTACTAAGTGTTCGTAAATTTGTCTCAGATAATAATTTATATATTGAATTTGACCCCTTTGGTTTTGATATTAAGGAACTCAAGACGAAGAGGTCCTTTCTTCGCGGCAATAGTTCAAGACCTCTTTACACTCTCTCTTCACCCTTTGGTGGTCTGGTTGACACATCTCACTATGCTTTTGCTATCATTCGTATCTCTCCAAACCTTTGGCATCCCCGTCTAGAACATCCAAGCTCGGGAATTTTAGCTAGATTAGTTAGGGTCAATAAGTTGTCTTGTTCTTCTTTCCAAGGCATAGACAATATATGTAATGCTTGTCAATTTGGCAAGCACTACAAGCTACTATTTATGATTTTTTTTTTCTTCTTCTCCATTTGAATATAGTGATATTTGGACTTCTCATGTTCCCTCCTTTATAGGTTTTCAATATTATATTTTGTTTCATGATAATTTTACAAAGTTTTCATGGGGTTTCCCTCTAAAGCGTAAGTTTAAGACTTTTACGATGTTCAAGCAATTCTATGCCTATGTATTGACTCAATATTCGACAAAAAATAAAGCTCTACAATGTGATGGGGTTGCTGAGTTTGTCAAGTTTGAAGAATTTTGTTCCTTTCTTAATAATAATGGTGTCTTGCTTTGCATTTCATGTCCTCACACTCACCAACAAAATGGTAAAGCTGAATGCATGCATCGTAATATTTTAAATATGACTTGTTCTCTATTATTTCAAGCCTCACTTCCATCACAATTTTGGGTTGAAGCACTCCATACTGTTGTGCACTTCTTAAATATTCTTCCTTCTTCTAAACTTAATTTTAGGACTCCGTTTGAAATTCTCTTTAGCAAAACTGCTACATACCATCACTTAGGTGTCTTTGATTGTTCTTGTTACCCAAACTTACATGATTATTCACCGAATAAGTTGAGTCCTCTATTCAAACACTGCATATTTCTCGTTTATCCCGCTAACTATAAGGGATATAGGTGTTTTGATCCTTCAAGTAACAAGGTGTATATCTCTAGACAAGTAACATTCAGTGAGGACTTTTTTCCTCATCCTCATCTTTTCTCCTTATCCTCCCGTAAATCTAGTTTAACTGATCTCTTTAAGCCTCCTTCTGTGCTTGAAATTCAACCACCTCTCCCTTCCTCTGTATCTCCAATTTTTAAGCCTGGAAATATTCATAATTCAAAGCTGTCACAATATATTTCACCTTATCACATCCAATATTCCAGCACTACAAATGCCTATCCAATTTCAAATACACCTCCTACTTCATTGTACTAGCCAAATTGTAATCTTTTTCAAAACTAATCTCCTAATTCGTATCCACTTATACTATCACGTTATCAACCAACTTTAAGTAAAATACAATCTCAAATGTTTCCTCCTCCTCAATTCTCCACATCACTTTTTAATCATAACTTATCCGTATCATCTCAATCACCTCACTTTGAGCAAACAAGTATTGATGCTGCCAACTCATCACTTTTTCCTTCATTGCTTTCTCATGCTTTTTCTCTTCCTTCTGAACCATCCTCTTTCACAGAAGCTTCCAAGTGTTATCATTGGAGACAGGCAATGACTGAAGAGTACAATGCTCTCATGGCTAATAACACATGGGACTTAGTCCCATGCCCTTCTTATGCAAATGTTGTAGGTTGTCGTTAGGTTTATAGGGTTAAACAAAAATCTGAAGGATCTCTTGAACATCGTAAAGCTCGTTTTGTGGATCAATATTATAATCAACGACAAAGATTAGATTATGATCAAATATTTTAGACCCGTTTGGCCATAGATTTTGCCAAAATAAATTTGGATTTTGTTTGGCAAACACATATTTGGCCATAGATTTTGCCTATATCACTATTGCTTTTTTCTAAAATTGTCCCAAACTTTTATATTTTATAAAAGAGCCCACAATTTATTATTTTATTACAATGTTGCTTCGTATTCTCGGTCACCTGATAGTATATCATGTAGTTCATTATAAAAATAATAATTTTGTATCAAATTTATTTATGTTCAGGACTATGGTTTGTGATAATATAATGAATGTTATTGATAATGGTATTGTTGGGTATTTGTGATAGTTTTTAGAACTTGTGGGTATAAGTCATGTTTCATATTTTTTCAAAATAAATTTGGAAAATATGTTTTGAAAACTGATTTCCAAACACATTTTCATCTTCAAACCAAACTTCACCCAAATCAGATTTTTCAGAACAAATTTGGGAATCTATGGCCAAACGCTAGCTTAGTCTTGTGGTGAAACCTGTCACCATTCATACAGTTTTGCTCTAGCTGCGTCTAGACGATGGCATGTCCATCAATTAGACGTTAAGAATGAATTTTGACATGGCAATCTTAATGAACTAGTATATATGAAGTAGCCTAGTGGCTTTGTTTATCCACAATTTTCCACCATATTTATCAGTTGAACAAAGCTCTTTATGGCTTAAAACAGGACCCTAAGGCACGGTTTCATCGGTTTACCTCTTTTATTTTAAGTCATGATTTTAAAAATAGCTTGTCTGATTCCTCCCTATTTGTTTACAAATAAAACTCAGACATTGGTATTCTTCTTCTTTATATTGATGATATGCTTCTCACTGCTTCTTTGCTTCAATCTTTAATTCTTACTCTCAAGTCTGAATTTTCGATGAATGATTTAGGATTGGTTAATTATTTTCTTGGTCTTTCTGTCACCGCGCGCAATGGGGGTTATTTTCTTTGTCAATCCAAATACATAAAAGACCTCCTTGTTCGAGCTAATTTACTTTCCTCAAAACCAGTTTTAACTCCTTTTTGTCTTAAATCGTCTCTGTATTCAAATAATTCTTCTGTACTTTCTAATCCTACACTTTATAGAAGCCTTGTTGGTGGTCTTCAATACCTAACATTCACTTGTTCAGATATCACATTCGCAGTTAATCAAGTGGCACAATTTATGCAGTCTCCCTTGGAAGTTCATTATACTGCTGTGAAATGAATTTTGCGTTACTTGCGTGGAACTTTGAATCATGGTTTATCTATTTCTGTTGGCTCTATTGACAGTTTGCGGTGTTATAATGATGCAGATTGGGTGGGTTGTCCAACCACTTGTCGTTCTACTTTGGCGTACTGCATGTTTCTCGGCTCTAATTTTATTTCATGGCCGTCTAAGAAACAAAGTGTTATTTCTCAATCAAGTGCTGAAACTGAATATAGATCGGTCACTCATGCGGCTGCTGAAATCACTTGGCTACATTCTCTTCTGCAAGATCTTCACATATTTATTTCTTTATCATCCATAATTTTTTGTGACAATGTTAGCAACATATATTTAGCTCACAACCCCATCCAGCATGCTCACACCGAACATATTGAGATTGATATTCACTTTATTCGTGAAAAAGTTGCATCAAGTTTTATTCAATCCAATACTGTCCAAGTCAAGATCAACTTGCGAATTTTCTAACCAAAGCAGTTCCTTCTTGTTATGGTCTATTGCAAGGAATGAGACTTGAGTCCCATATCAGTACTATAAAGTGCTGATATGGGGCTTATATAGCCTTGGGCTCTTCCACCTCAATAGCTAGCTTTTGAGTTATGGTTCTCCCTAGGTTGTATCTATGGTATCAGAGCCAATCACTACCCTTTGTGCCCACCGTGCCATGGATGGTGACGCCGATATTGCAATATTCGTCCGAGGCTAGAAATGTTTAGCACATAGCCGTCGAGGACGACAGATGCGGAGCGTGGTGGTTTGTTATGGTCTATTGCAAGGAATGAGGCTTGAGTACCGCATCGATACTACAAAGTGCTGATGTGAGATTTATATAACATTGGGCTCTCCCACCTCAATAGCTAACTTTTGGGGTGTGGTTCTCCTTAGGTTGTATCACTTCTCCATGTTTGATACTTCTACGTGACAAACTCTGTATTCTTTCAGATCATGCATCGCTTGAGGCGGCATGATAAGTAATGTATTTAAGGGTTAATTTTGTCATTTTTATGTACCGTACATCTTATATATCATATATGTGTGTGTAATTGTTGTATATCATTCAGTGTATGCCTCTTTACAAGATGGAATAGGAAGGAGGAACCGCTGATAGCGTCCCCTTGAACAAATTCTTAAAGTCTCTTTCATTGCTTTTCCCTTTGATTAGTGCCAAACTCCAATTTTGCCGTGGAAGAAAAAAGACCGTTAAATCACCCAACTTATGAGCAAACTGGTGCTTTCTAACTTCCTCCAACTCGGGTGCCTTTGCATAATGCTATGATTGGGCAACGTCAAATTCTTTTATTCTTTTTTTTCCATGGCAACTAGAAGACGAGAGGCTGTTTGTCAGAACAATGGTCATGCCGTGTACGTTGTTGTCATTATCCTTGAAACGTCAATAACTATATAACTGAAAAAGATTATGGGAAACAAAAGGCCAAATGGAGGACTTCTCTTGCTCATTTCTGAAAACGATTATTTTTTTCCTTTTTTCTTTCTAACAATTTTCTCAAAACAAAATATAAAAACTTGCAAAAAACAAAAAAGAAGCAAAGCAAAACTGAACTCTTTTTTTTTAAAAAAAATCTAAACGTCACCAAGAGTGTCAATCCAGATTGTCACATAGATTAGGTACGGTATATACGTTTTTAGTCAAAATGTCAATTAAATAAAAACAAGTTAATGTCGAAGGAGAAAATGATCTTGTGGTCGATAAAATATACAAGTGTAGATTGAAATACAAGTTTAGATTGAATTGAAGTCCATTAAATTGATATCAAATTCGTGGTTTTCATAGACAAACTTAATTTCAACTTTGAAGGTGACAGCTTTAATATGAATTTTGCTTTTTTTTTTTTTTTTTTTTTGGTTTACATAATTTCTTCCATGTTTTTTTAATTTCTTTTTCCTTACCCACTGCACCTGCAGGTTGGCAACCTTTTCATTACTTTTCCTTTTCCCTTTAATCTATTTTATTTTCATCCCATGCTTCTATTTTCAAGTTAAGTGTCAAGTGTCATAACACAAAATAGAGTACATGCCATCGATATGGTTCAAGATTCAATAATTGGGAATGATCTTTGTCCTTATTTGGTTTCTCATTTGATGTTCGTTACTCGTATTGAGCCCTCGGTTAATCTGGATTCACGTCGCATAAGACTTATTAAAGGGGAAAGTATTTTTTACCAGAATTTCTTTCATTCTCGAGACTCGAACCTGAAACATTTAATTAATTAAGGATGGATGAATCCTATCCATCCCACCACAACCCTCGACGGTAATAATCTTTGACTTTTCTTATCGAAATATGCAATTTAACAGTAATTAAGCTTTCACTCACAATTTTTCCTAAAAAATGATTTTATGAAGTGAAACACTTTTAGAGATATTGTGGGCAAAAATTGCGTATGATGTCGAAACACATAATACGCGCCATACCTTTTGTGCTTGAGTGTTAGACTAAGAATAAAATATCATTTTTGAACCTTTTTGGGCACTTTGGATATTCCTTTTTTCCTAATTTTGACAGTTTTTGTGGCCCTTTACGATTAGTATTTATACAAATGTTAAGTTTTCAAAGATAATCAATAAAAATTACGTACTTTTGTGAAGATTTAGGTTGTGGGTAAAACATATAAAATTAAATTAAGGCGTACGAAACACATAAATGTTGAGCACATTACAAAAGCTAGCGTGGGAAAATTGGAAACAAACTCAAGTCGATTTTCCCCCTGTTTAGAAAGTAGGGGAAGGAAATTTTGAAGAGAAAGAAAATTGGAGAGGAAAAATATAGTGATCACTAATGTCCCATAGATTGTTTTTCATCGGCCGCGCGCTAGCTTTTAATCCTTTGCTCGCAGAGCGGCATACCGAAAAAAAATAACTATCTTGCTCAGTGAAGTTTGATAAGTTAACACAATTTACCCTTTATATCGACTTCTTTTTTTCTTCTATGAATATCCGGAATGCTAAATGGTTAGGTTGAACTGAATTTGGGCGAATCATATTTTCATATGTTTAATCTTACCACCCATATTTAGACATTATAATTAAATAAGTCATCGATCGCAGTAGTTCTCTCCAAATATATATCTCTTTTATATCGTCCGAAAACAAGCAAAGGGAAAAGAATCACTCTCATTTTCTATTTTTTATATCGTTTCAATTTTTTGTTCTTTTCCTACGTACTTCCCACAGAAATTAAAGCAATAGATTAACACAAAGGGTGTGACGTGTTCTTATAATTTGCTCTAAAGGAATAATTACAGATCTAATGAAGCATTGATTATTAAAGGGAAATCATAAATTGGACTTTAGAAAAGATACAACAGAGTTGTTTAATAGTAGATTGGATCGGCCCTATCACCTAACTTTGATCTATATTTTATTCTGTTCATACAACAAAAAACTGTCTCAATTAAGTGATACGAGTCTTAGAAGTATTAAAAAATGGACCCAAGAAAAAATTAAGTTAAATAAACTATAATTAGTCCAAGAACGTGTCACGATAAACTTCTCTCTTTGATCACTAACCCAAAAAACAAAAAACAAAAAATCTCTTTTGTCTGCTTATAATATTATTTCATGATCTTAAGAAGGTCCTTATTATAAGCTTCGTTAATTCAAGATTAGCTTTACAAACACCACATCTTTCCAACTTCATGGCAGTTTAATTCAATTATGACACTAATCTTACTTTTAGCAAATAAATTTCATAGGTTGAGACTTGAGAGCCTGTAAATTAAAGTCAACCTGGCCATCCTTATCTTCTTATGTGTACCCATATATAAATAACTAAATCAAGGGGGAAGTTGCATTTTGGTAAATCTTAGTCCATTATTGAAATTAACGAAGTCTAAGTACTCATATTTCACAAATGAATTTAAAACCACTTTGAGTTTTAAGTTTATGACAATTAATCTTAGCTCAATGATCGATCGAGGTCAATTTTGAAAGAATGTCTCAAGTGGAGTCTTTTTTGGAACCGAGACATTATTGTTGTTATTGTTGTTTCAATTTTAAGTTAAATGTCAATAGGAATTAGCAATTTTTTTGCTTGAAAAAACAAAAGCTATTACTCACTGTCAAACGTAGCTCAAGGCATACGTTTCCTTGCTTAACTTCCAATTGAACTTCACAGCTACAAAATACAGGAATTTACTTCTTCTTTCTCATTGCAAGATTCCTTTTCGATCTACTTATTTTCTATTATATTCATAATGTTTAAAGCTTAGAAGACCACTTTAAAGCTAGTACAGTCAAATAAATTTCTGTATAATGACATCATTCGTCCGGACATATTTTGACTGCTATAGCATAATGCTAATATAGAGAACATATATAACATAACATAATTAACATGAAAAATCAGTTCCAAAGAAAATTTATCAATTATAGTAAAATGTTGTTATAAAGGATGATTGTTATAGAAAGATTTGACCGTAATTTATTTAGTTTAAATTGTTCATGAATATCGAGTAGTAGAAGCTAATTAATTAGTTAATGCGTAATCTTCAAAACTTAAGCATATATAGATATAGGCAGCTAACATTGACACATGGGCTTACGCTGAACACGCAACAATGAAAATAAAATATTACACAATACTTGGCATATACTTATCAGGATATTCCTTCACGGCGTGTTTTGTTTGCCTATAAATTGATACACAACTATCAAATTTTAACAATACCAAAAATATATTTTCTTTCCATTTCTCATCCTAAAAGAAAGAACAACAAAACTTTGAAGCAACTTCAAAAGTTTATCGGAGGAGGAAGCTAGAAAATGATGAAAACTCAAAAATCATTATTGATCAAGATTTTCGTTGTACAATGTTTGTTAGTTCTTTGTGTTGCACAGGACTTTGATTTCTTCTACTTTGTTCAACAGGTAAGTCTCTAACTATGTTTTGTAGTCGGTAGAGCCAGGATTTAAAGTTTATGAGTTCTCAATTTACAACCGAACACATAGCTCGTTAGTTATTGGGTTCACAATTAAGTATTTATACATATTTCTAATACAAATACAATATCTAAGCAAAAATCTATTGAATTTGTCCAAACCCGTAGGTAACACTCTCCCTCTGCCCCTGGTAGTCGGACTTTAACTTCTATACACTAAAGCTATGTACGGAAAAAAATAATATTGTGTAAATAGGGTAAAAACAAATTTTTTGATTATATAAACTGTTGAATCCCCTTGACCTAAAAAACAAGATCAATTCTAATGAAATATTGGCAAAGGGGTTAAAAATTGTTTTACATCCAGGTTCCAATCTCAAGTATAATATTCTGCCGCAGCAGCTAACAGTGTAAATAAATCTTTATACTATCAGGTCTTCTAAAAAATTTCGTTTATGATGCAGTGGCCGGCATCTTATTGTGACACAAGGCGTAGTTGCTGCTATCCAACAACGGGAAAACCAGATGAAGATTTTAGCATCCATGGTCTATGGCCAAACTATGAAAATGGCAAATGGCCTCAAAACTGCGATCGTGAAAGCTCTTTGGATGAATCAGAGGTACTCACATTTTTTCAACTTTATCTTTAAAGTAGTCACGTACAAGCACAAATTGCTTTAAACTATTAGGTTTACCGTCAATATCATTATCGTCAACTTGCACAAATAGAGTCTTTTATTGTATCTCCATATATAGAAAAAATTGCTCTTAACGATAATGTATATGAACGTAGACACTTGAGTCAATAAAAGACACACCTACTAATTAAGTTCTTTTTAGGTAATTATATTTGACTTGTTCTAATGATACTTTTTCTCTACCCCATTTTATTAAACAAACACTATTACTAATTGAGAAATCAATTCAAAATTTTGACTGCAAAATTTCCTCTTATTATATTAAATATTTTGATTAATTAACTATATATGCTGACTTACAATAGTACTTTTTCACGTAGTTTTCAATTATGTCTATTTTATTTTAATAATTTTAAAGAATTTTGTGCATTGAAACTTAGGTACTTTCACCTCTAGTGTACGGAGAATACACACATATAAAAATGGAACGGAGGGAGTACGAAGATGACATTTTATAATAGATCATAATCCCTCATCGTGAAAGGATAATAAGTGTGATATTACACTGGATTTATTATTATTGTGTTGTGTTGAATTCAACGTTATGTATAAAAGTTCTTTTACATTTATCTTTTATATATATAGTAACATGCAAGCAGGTTGTGATGTGGGGTAGTGTTTTTCTTGTGCTAAAGTCGTGAAAAATGACAGCTTCTACTCGAAAGACCAATAATTAATTAGCTGATTTTAAGATGAATGGGAATTTACTTTCTTTTGACAAAAAGTATAATTTGTTACTTTTTGCTTTCCACGTTTCCTTGCTTAGCATTCTTGTTTCAGGTATCTGTACGTGGCTAGCATGGTTTTGCTTCTAAGGAATTTTTTTATTTCGTTGTATTAAAATTGCTACTCTGAGATTATGTAATAATAAAAAATATTTAAGTTATATACGCTGACAAAATCTATTTTTTCCTTTATCAGTAAAGTTTAATATGTGATAACATGTTAGTTAACAATTCACCAATTAGTCACCAATTACTCCTAATACTTATCACTAAAATTTACATGTAGTTATCTTATAAATAATCTGCCAGTAAATTACACTATCAATACATAGAAATGAATTCTTAAAAATGTTAACCTAGTAAAAATGAAGTGATGCGGTAAGTCAATTAATTAAAAGTTAGTATATTCTTGCTCAGAGGTTGGTTGCTTAGCAGTTAGCACCCATGTCTACTTGCTTAGTAGGTCTTTGCTTCTGCGAATGTTCTTTATTACCGGAGACCGAAACTAGTATTTGAATTTTATGGATTTTAAATTTTAGGAGATGTTATTAACTGGATTTTAAATTCAATTGTTGCACATATTTAATTAATGAACTTCTTAATATAAATATAGGATCTTGATAAATATTGGATTTTGATAAATATTGGTTCTTGAGCCGAGAGTCTTTCGAAAACAATCTCTCTACCTTCATAAGGTAGGGGTAAGGTCTGCGTACTCACTACCTTCCTCATATCCCCCTTGTGGGATTTCACTGATTTTGTTGTTGTTGTTGTTGTTGTTGTTGTTGATCTTGACAAATGTTACTGAGTTTAGCTGAACCCGGGCGTATAATACCTTCCAGCTCCGCCCATGATCCTTGGTCATTTTGTCTTTTTGTGTTTTATGAATGTTTCTTATCCAATATTTTTGCTTTAAAATAATGTTTGCCAAGTAAATTCTTTTCAAAAAATTGTATTTTGCAGATCTCAGATCTTATAAGTACAATGGAAAAGAATTGGCCATCGTTGGCTTGCCCAAGTAGTGATGGTGTAAGATTTTGGAGTCATGAATGGCTAAAACATGGGACCTGTTCAGCTCTTGGCGAACGTGCTTACTTTCAAGCTGCTCTTGACTTCAGGAAGAAATCCAACCTTCTTGAAAACCTTAAGAATGCAGGTGTGTGTATTTTCCAACTATAAATTCCTCATTGACAAGAGTTGAATTTATAAACTGACAGTGAAAAAGATTTTTACAGGTTACATATATAGTACAACGAATTAGGAAAAAATCAGAAATAACTTTATTTACAACTGCTAATTAAAAATTAGTCACTTTTTCAAAAGTAATCGAAATTTAGCTACTTTTTCATATAAAAATAAATTCTAAACAAAAACATTAAAAATCCAAAAAAAAATCTCAAATTTTTTACATATGAGATTCCAGCAGAATGTGCTAGAAGTCATAATATGTTGGAGTTCCATAATTCAGCTTATTATACTGGAATTTTTCGTGTTTCAGCTAAGGTATTTTGTTCATATTTTATCTCCGCATAAAACAGTAGCTATTTTCAATGACTTTGCAAATGTTGGCTATATTTCAATTACTAATTTGAAAACTGACTAGTCCATGCTATTTTGACAACGAATTATTATATACTGATATTGTATTATTAGGTTAATTACTAGCCCAACAATGCTCTTAATATGGTGAGATATTATTTGTTTTGGACCAAGCTCGTACGATTTTCTCCAAAAGACGTCACAGCATAAAGAGTATCAAACATCTTATAAGTAAACTAAACTTTGTTTTCAATACTATGGTAAAAATACATTTTTTCCGAGTTTAAATAAACATTAACATATAAAAAATTACATTTTCAAATTACTTAAAAGATAATTAAAATTAACCATGTATAATAAATGCAATTAGTACTTTATATAGTAAGTTATGATCCGGAAAATAGTGCAGGTCACGTATTACAACAAGTTACAATGCATTGATTGTGTAAAAAAAATATAAGTTTGCTATTTTTAGTATAAGAGATTAGGTGAGCAGCTATATATTTGGGTTAATTCTTCATTTTTTCTCTGCTAACTTTATTTTGTGTTCATTAGGGATTAATCCAAGGAATGGAGAACATTACACTTTAGAAAGCATTAAAAAGGCAATAGAAGAAGGAGTAGGACACAGCCCTTATATAGAATGCAATGTGGATACACAAGGAAACCACCAGATTTACCAAGTTTATCTGTGTGTGGACAAAACTGCAACAGATTTTATTGATTGCCCAGTTTTCCCTCGGGGCCGAGGATGTGGTTCCAAGATTGAATTCCCTCCTTTCTCCTCTGACCATGATGAATTTTAATTCTTTTTTTTTTCTTGGTTAACTTCAATTGTTTGATCATATACTTGATCTTCTGTTGTATTTTTAATTAAAAACCTTCCACATTTGTAATAACATGTTAACGAAATGTCAAGTTTTATTTTCTTATATTCAATTTCAGTGAACATGGTTCCAATCTTTTAACTTGATTCTGTTATTTTGTCATATGTATATCGTACTTTTTCTTTCTCTATATAAGTCTTTCTTGAATTTTCTTCCTTCATCTGTATATATGGCTCGTCAATTAGTTAAGAACACCGCTTTAAAAGCTATTTAGTGTTTAGTTACAAAAATGGCAGCTACAATAATAATAAAAGATACCGACAATTCAAAAATATCAACTACTAAAGACGCTTTATTTGCAATTTGATCAGGAGGTTTATTTGTAAAATTATCGAATTGGGATAACTCATTTGTTAAAAAAAAAAAAAATACTCCACTTGTTTGTTTAATTTATATGATATTCTTTCTTTTTTTTTCATTTTAATCGTGTCAAAATATTAGTGTTTGCAATAAATTTTATGCAGAAAAATAAAAATGCAATCACAAACAACTATAAAGAAAAAAAGGATTTTATTGATAAACATTGTAGGTTACAACTTTGTTTATCCCTTGATTCTTCCATTCGATTTGTTATCCGTAATTCAAGGGCCCGGTATTTCTCGAACGTAGGATAATATGCATCTCCTTGATGTATTTGATGATCAAGAAGCATATAGCAACACTCCATTTGGATCTTGAATGTTGCTAGAACTTTGAGCAAGACATATTTGACATGTCTTTGGTCTCTAATGAATATTTCATGAATTTTTATGGAATTTCGAGATTGTATATTTGGTCTCTTTGTGCATTATGAGATTGCTGAGATCATTTTTGAAGGACATATGCATCCTTATTTATATGCATGAATTAGGGTTTGGGTGGAGTAGCCACCAAGTAACCCTAATAGTCTCCTAATATTTCAAGAGTCGTCTTAAATTTAAGATTTATCTTGATCTGTTAAAATTTCAGTATCTACAAATGCCCCCTACTTCAAGGTTTGTCGAGGTGTAGGCTTGCTGAAACTTGAAGACGAGACTTGAAGTACCCGACCATCACAACAGATAATCTTGAAACTTGAAGTTTTCGATTTGCAGGAGGAAGAGATGAAGGGCAGAACTGGTCCCACCGAGCGTGCCAATTTGTTTGCAATAAATTTTATGCAGAAAAATAAAACTGCAATTACAAACAACTATAAAGAAAAAAAGAATTTTATTGATAAACATTGCAAGTTACAACTCTGTTTATCCCTTGATTCTTTCCTCCGATTTGTTATCCATAATTTGAGGGCCTTAGCGACGTATTTCTCGAACGTAGGATGATATGCATATTCTTGATGTATTTGATGATCAAGAAGCATATAATAACACTCCATTTGGATCTTAAATGTTGCTAGAACTTTGAGCAAGACATATTTGATATGTCTTTGATCTTTAATGAATATTTCATGAATTTTTATGGAATTTTGAGATTGTATATTTGATCTCTTTGTGCATTATGGGATTGCTAAGATCATCCTTGAAGGACATATGTAACCTTATTTATAGGCATGAATTATGGTTAGGATGAAATAGTCACCACGTAACCTTAATAGACTCTTAATATTTCAAGAGTCATCTTGAATTTAGGATTTATCTTGATCTGTTAAAATTTCAGTGTCTACAATTTGACACCATTTTGTTTTACAATTCATAACCTTGATTAAACTATTCACTCTTCACTTTTATGTGATGTTTGCTCCTTTACAATCACTACTTTAATATTTTCTTTCATCACCACTAATATATTTTATATGTTAAATTAACATCTTTAACTTCATGCTCAATCAAAGACCATCACATATTTATTGGAAAAATGATACTGTATAGCCGCTGTAAAAATAATAGCTGGAAAAAACAAAAATCATCACATACAAAAACTTTATATATTTGTTTTGTATATATATGCATTCTGTATGTTATATACAAAAATTATATAAATTTTATATACTTTTTCGGTTGTCAAATATAAATATTTTCTAACCTCGTCTAAGAGCGATAATACAAAAAACAAAACTTAAGATATCAAAAGTCCCAAATCATTTGGACTTTGGGTCTAATAATCGAACTCCTTATTTGGCGGCCTTAATATCGTTTGGGCTTTACCTTTGAGAAAGAACGAGTTTCCCATTCAAATCCAATCCATTCCCTATTTGGAGCCTTACTATCTTCCCTTTGGAGGAACTTATTTATAAATTAATTAAATAAGTTACAACCATTTTGAACTTAATTAAATAAGTTCATTATATCCTCACACTTCACGCAGTCAAAGATAAGCACGGTTACTTCTTAAAACGAAATAAGGCACCCAATTTAGGTGGTTTGAGTACACAATTTAAGTAGAATTTAAGAAAAGAATATTTGCCAACAGTCATTCTTTTAAAAGGAGAATAAAGGGAAAAAAACAAGAAACAATGATTACATAGGTTTATTGTCGGGCCAATTAGTTTTCTGAGCCATTACAATTTCTTTTAGTTATATGTCAAATTTTTCAAAAGATCTTTATTTTTATACGTAAGAAATCTTTGCAGAGTTATTTTTTACATAAGTCGCAAAGACATATGTCACTCTATTTTCTCTTGATTTTGTTTTCATAAGATTGGGATGTCTTTTTTTTTTTTTGGTAATAATAAGATTGGGATGTCGTTCATAAGGTCCAACTCCTTATCAGTTATTTGGTCTCAAAAGAGATTAATCCAACTACTTAGTTTTTCAAGAGAATGACAAATTGTCATGAGACTCCACTGGGAAGATTAAAAAGAAGAACAAAGAGAAAATGAATTTCGCGATTCTTCTTAATTAAGAAAAAAAATTAAAGTGTGCTTTGAAACAGTTAATTTAACCATTATCAAAGTAAAATCAGGAGATAATTACTTTTATTTTTAAAAAGAGAAAAGATACTGATAAACTACATTAATAATACAAAATGGTACAGTAAAAAGTTTACTTTTAGAGATTGTTGGACTGGCTCAAGAGAAGCCCTCATAATTATTTCAGTTGGCCCAAATTTTGCCCGACATTTCGGACCCGTTTGTCCATAAATATTTTTTTTTGATTTCTTTTTTCAAAAGCATGTTTGTACATAAAATTTTACAACTTTTTGGAAATTTTTCGAAAATGAATTTTTCAAAAATCACTTTTTCAGAATTTTCAGAATTATTTTTTCCCCACTCATAAAAACTGCAACGTTTTTTCAAGTGAAATGCATGTCCAAATTTAATGTCAAATTCCAAATATCATTTTTCAACTTAACTCCAAATACTACTTTTTCTTTTTTTCAAAAATTACATTTTTTATGTCCAAACACCTAATTCATTGTAGTTTTCTTTGCAGATATTTATGGGAGTTTTTTTATATATACTATAATAGAAACTTATTTACCGTTTTATAGTTTTCAATAAACATCTAAATTTTTCTTACAAATTGTATATTCCCCTTAAAAGGCTCACACCTCATTATTAGTGCATTCAATTAAGTCATTTCTTTTTTTCCCTCTCCTCTCTTCTCTCTCCTTCTCTTTTTTTCTTTCCCTAATTTCTTCAGTTTGTTTGCTTAACACACTCATCCACAAATTGATCCATTCGAAGACCAAAATACACATAATTCTCGAGCATACATACATATAATTTCGGGTTTTAAAATTTTGTGATTTGTTTGGATTAGATGTTCTTGCAAGTGATTGGGAATATACTTTTGAAGTTTATATCTCAATTTTGATGGAGAATGGTTAAGTATAGAGTTGGTTTAAGGTGAAAATTCAAACTCGGAGAAGAAGTTGCAGAAATTGCATGATAATTATATAATAATTGTATCATAATTGTATCTGATACATCAATACCTAAAACATAATTATATTATAAATGTATCATACTTGTATCACCATTGTATCTAACTTGTATTTGATACATTAATATCTAAAACAATACCTGATACAATAGTAACACAATTCTCATACATTTGTGATACAAAGTGCGACACATTTTCTGAAAATTTGAGATACAAGTGTGATCTTCATCTTCTTCAAATTTCAATCGCAACTCTAAACTTAAAATCTGATATAATATTATATTATAATTATATTAGTATTGTATCAAATATTATTTTAGGTATTGATATATCGGATACAAGTAACATACAACTGTGACACAATTCAAAAATAATTGTGATACATTTATCATACAATTCCTACAACTTTATTTTCTTCGAGTTTCAATATGAAATTTACGTAACCAACTCTAAACTTAATCAATTTTCGGTGATGATGGAGTTGCATCAGGGGTCGGCACTCAACCCTTTTTTTGTTTGCTCTGGTGATGGATGTATTGACGCGCCACATCCAAGGGGAGGTGCCGTGGTGCATGCTATTTGCAGATGATATTGTATTGATTGACGAGACGCGAGACGATGTGAACGAGAAATTAAAGGTATGGAGGTAGACCCTGGAATCTACAGGTTTCAAGTTGAGCAGGACCAAGACAGAATACTTGGAGTGTAAGTTCAGTGGCGAGACTCAAGGAGGGGAATGGGAGGTGACGCTAGACTCGCAGGTCATCTCTAGGATATGGGGTTTTAAGTACCTTGGGTCTATTATTCAGGGTGATGGGGAGATTGATGAAGATATCACACGTTGTATTGGGGCGGGATGGATGAAATGGAGACTCGCTTTCGGTATTTTGTGTGACAAGAAGGTGCCACCGAAACTAAAGAATAAGTTCTACAGAGTGGTAGTCAGACCAACGATGTTGTCCAGTCAAGATCGCTCATGTCCAGAAGATGAAGGTGGAAGAGATGAGGATATTGAGATGGATGTGCGGGCACTCCAGGTTAGATAAGATCAGAAATAAGGTTATTCGCGACAATGTGGGTGTGGCCCCGATTGAGGACAAGATGCGGGAAGCACGACTTAGGTGGTTTGGTTATGTGAGGAGGAGGAGCACAGATGCCCCAGTGAGGAGGTATGAGAGGTTGACAATGGAGGGCCTATGGAGAGGTAGAGATAGGTCGAAGAAGAGGTGGGGAAAGGTGATTAGGCAAGACATGGTGCATCTTCAACTGACCGAGGACATGACCCTTGATAGGAAGGTATGGAGGTCGAGAATTAGGGTAGTAGAGTAGGTAGTTTAGAGTGTTCATAACAGTAGTATTAGCACGCAGTCTCGCTTTCTGTTAGTAATAGGTTTTTATGACTAACCGTTGTTTTCTTTCATTGTTGATCACCTTACTATCTCGTTGTTTTTTATTTTATTTTTATATGGCTTCTTGGTACTATCCTTTCTTATCTATATTTTTATTAATATGGTGTTTATGCTTTCCTAAGACAAGGGTCTATTGGAAATAACCTCTCTATCCTCACAAGGTAGGGGTAAAGTCTGCATTCACACTACCCTTCCCAGACTCCACGGTGTAGGATACTACTAGTATGTTGTTGTTGTTGTTGTTGTTGTTGTTGTTGTTGTTGTTGTTGTTGTTGTTGTTGTTGTTGTTGTTGTTGTTGTTGTTTTATATTCTCCATCATTTGCAAGAATACCCAATCCAAACAAATCACAAATTTATAAATTTTGAATATTGAATTCAAAGTTTTCAAAGTTTTTTTAATAAATTTTATTGTTGTTGTTGTTATTGTTGTTGTTGTTGTAATTGTTGTTGTTGTTGTTGTTGTTGTTGTTGTTGTTGTTGTATATTCTCCATTATTTGCAAGAATACCCAATCTAAACAAATCACAAATTTATAAACTTTGAATATTGAATTCAAAGTTTTCGAAGTTTTTTAATGAATGTCGATGGAGAATCCTTTGCTACTGTAATTTTAAAGACAAAATTTTTGCCATTTTCGTTTATATTGTGAGAGAAGTACCAATTTTGGGTGATAAGTATGAGGGAGAGAGAATGAGATGTGAAATCTTTTAAGTATGAGGGGTTGGTGAAGGAGAGAGAATAGGATGCTAAATTTAAGGACTCTTCTATTTTCTTTTTTATATGCTTTGTATATAAATGGTAAATATAGATATTGAATATAATTAAGTATGAAGCTAAATAAAAGTGACAGATAAGTTTATATTATAGTATAGCTAAGTAAAGTTTTCAATATTTATTGGTTTTCTTGTGTGTTCGTTTCTCCTCATAGCACTTGATTTTCCTTCCAAATTGTTTTTCTTATTTATCAACGGTGATGGGAGAGAGAGAGAGTGTGTAGGAATTATATTCAAGCTTCTGGAAAATTTAAAAGAGTGGAAAAGGAAAAAAAAAAAAGAAAAGAAAATCCAGCAAGAGAGATATCCAGAAGGAAATCTGAACCAAGGATTAACCAATTCTTTACGAAATGCAATGGAATTGACGCTTGACATTAATTTGGGGTTGAACTTTTGAAATTTCAAATTTTGACCTAGATTTTCTTGTATTTTTTTTTCTGAATAGTTGTTCTCAGTCACACACAAAAAGAGTGGATTGGACTCTAATAATTATATTAATTCTTTTCAATGAATCCAAATATTGACTTTTGAGTTTTTCTAAAAAAATAAAAAAAATTTAAAACTTCACGTGAAATACTATAGTTAATATATTTTTGTTTGACAGTAAAGCTAACCGCATTTTGGAAATAATTCACATGTTGTTTATCAATATCCAGCAGGAGTATAAATATATGGTGTTGGTGGGTGTATGTTTGTTGTTGGGGTAAACTTTGTCGGCTAACTGGATAGTTGGAAGAAAAGGAAAGATTTTTTTTTTTTGTGGTTTTTGAAAAAGATTCTTTTGAAAATATAGAAGTGAAAAGGCATATAGTCTATTGGAATTTTTGGAAGACTAGATTGTTACTATCTGATGATATATAATTGTCACGATCCAAAATCTTAATCTCTCGTGATGGCGCCTAACATGGTACTAGGCAAGCCGATATTTAAAAATATTTTCAACACTTTTAACAGAAAACGAATTAAAGTAGTTTAAACAATTAAAGTTTTCATAAACGGGATAGAAACCCAAAATACAATGCAAAAGTTCCCAACCACCGGGGTGTCACAGAGTGCATGAGTATCTATACATCACAAGTCTGAAAAATATTGTCTATGATAATGTAAAACTAAATACAATAAGCAGAAAGATAGGGAAGGAGAAACAAGGTCTGCGAAACGCCAAGCAGCTACCTCGATAGTCTCCGAAAATCCGAACTCCACAACTCAACAGCCGCCGTGACCGGAAGTACATGGGTCTGTACACAAGGTGTAGGGTGTAGCGTGAATACAACTAACTAAGTAAGTAACAAGACTAAATAAAGAACTGAAAGTAGTGACGAACTTCACAGTTATAGTTCAATTACAGTGATTTCAACATAGAAAAGTAGGCATGCTCTCAAGTTCGATAAATTAGGTCAAACAATTATTCCATGACAAGTTTAAGTGAAAAATAGTGTATTATCTTTCAGAAAATTCAAGACAGCGATATATGGAAGCTAAGTGCAACAATAATGAAATCAAATGCATCATCTCAGGGCCACAGTCGCTCAGCCCTCCCATTCACTCGGCACTCGTACTCAGTAGGTACCTACGCTCACTGGGGGTGTGTGCAGACTCCGGAGGGGCTCTTTCAGCACAAATGCTATAATCCGCACGGACAACTCACGTGTTGCACGGACAACTTGCATGCTATGGTATCAATCTCTCACAACCAAGCCCTCGATCTCACTCAGTCATCAATCTCTCCACTCTCTCGGGCTCTCAATAATTATGAATGTCAGCCCCAACAGAAATGATATAATGTGTCAACAAGGAACAACAGAGACTGAGATATTAACAAGTAAAACTGTGACTAGGTATAAAACAGTAATTTAGCAGATAATTCAACCTGTACACGACCTATGCGGGTCCCTACAAGCCAACACATAGTCTAAGCTTGATTTGTGGTTCAATTTCTCTACTAAATGGAGAATGTACAAATAACAACAGATTATTTAACTACACGGTTCCATGAAATTTGACCAAGTCACAATTCATACGGTGCATGCCCACACGCTCGTCACCTAGCATGTACGTCATCTCAAAACCAAATACATGACACATAGTACGGGGTTTCGTACCCTCAAAACCAAATTTAGAACTGTTACTTACCTCAATCCGAGTAAATTTCTACTCCAACACACCATTGCCTCGCGAAACGGCCTCTGAATGCCTCGAATCTAGCCATAAATAATGCGATATAATCAATACGGGCTAAAAGAATTAACTCCATAAGAAAATGCTAAGCTATTACTCAAAATCAAAAATCGGCTCAAAAGCCCGCCCCGGACCCATGTCTTGAAATTCGATAAAAGTCACAAAACCCGAAAGTCCACTGAACCACGAGTCTAACCATATTAAATTTATCAAAATCCGATACCGACTCGTCACCCAATTCCCCAAATCAAACTCTCCAAATCTCTAACCTCAAACTCCCTAGTTACACCTTAAATACAGACCAACTAGGTGGAAAAATCAATAGGGAAGCAAGATTATTGATGAAAAACTTACACAAGAGACTCAAGAAACTCCTCGGAAATTCTCTCAAGAATCGCCTAAACTGTACTTGAATTGTTTGAAATGAAGCCAAAATCACGAACCCTTGATTTAATAATCTGCCCAGGCTTTCCGCCTCTGCGGACACTTAACCGCTTCTGCGGCGTCGCCGAAGTGACATCACCTACGCATCTGCGGTCCATACCGCTCCTGCGGTCCCTCACTCCGCGTATGCGGACTCGCTTCTTCTAGCATCCAATCCACTTCTGCGGACCCAGCTCTTCTGCCCACTTCCGCTTCTGCGGTCCTCATGCTGCATCTGCGGTCACGCAGATGCAGAACTCCCTATCGCACTTGCACGCATTCCGCTTCTGCGCACTTCCCGTCGCATCTTCGGCCACGTAGGTGTAGAAAACTCTTCGCACCTGTGACCACCTGCACACTCCCCTCCAAACCGCATATGCGCATCCCAGCCCGCACCTGGGATCAAAGCTCTGCAGGTGTGGTTACACGAGCAGAGGCCCATCTTCAAGAATCACTCAACTTTAACTTTTGGTCCGTTAACCATTCGGAATCAACCCGAGACCCCCGGGACCTCAACGAAACTTACTAAAAAGCCCTAAGACCCCATACGAACTTAGTCAAGCCCTCAAATCACGTCAAACAACATCAAAAATATGAATCACATCTCAATTCAAGCCTATTGAAACTAAAAAAATTTAACTTCTACAAACGACGCCGAAATCTATCAAAACACATCCGATTTACCCCAAATTTTGCATACAAGTCACATGTGACATTTTGGACCTACTCCAACTTCCGAAATCAGAATCTGACCCTGATATCAAAAAGTCCATTCCCGGTCAAACTTCCCAAAAATTCAACTTTCGCCATTTCAAGCCTAATTCCACTACGGACCTCCAAATCACAACGGACACACTCCGAAGTCCAAAATCACCCAACGGAGATAACAGAACCATCAAAACTCTATTCCGAAGTCATTTACTCATAGATCGACATCCGGTCAATCATTTCAGCTTAAACTTTCAACCTTGAGACTAAGTGTCTCATTTCATTCTGAAATCTCACCGGACCCAAACCGACTACCCCGGCAAGTTACATAACAAATATAAAGTACAAAATGAGCAGTAAATAGGGAAAACAAGGCTACAACTTTCAAAATGACTGGCCGGGTCGTTACAATAAATCTTCACTGATTCTTCTTCTCTGATAAATATTTTTTGAGATTTGGCTAAACAATGTCAATTTTTATAGGCTTGAGTAGCCAACCTAATCTTTTACAAAAACAATCTGTCAATTCTTATTATGTATTGTTGTAGGTGTCAATTTTTATAGGCCTCCTAAGAGTATTTGTTGCTGTAGATGGCCAAATTTTTACAAGGTGTCATCTTCGTGCATGAGTTTTACTGGTTTTATATTCTAGCATCTTCAAATATATCCATAATTTACTATTTTCTTTAGGCTTGTAAAGAAAATATAAGCTCGGTTCCATCCATTGAGAAATGAATTCGTATTTATGGATGGTAATTAAGAGATTATCTCACATTAGATCTTAACATTTATGTTTAACTATCATGTTAGATTAATTTTAGATCTCTATACATATAAAATTAATATCTTGTAAAATATATTATACAAAAGAGAAAATATTTGAAATTAAACCTATCTAATACTAAAACCTTGGTCGTGTCCAATTAACTTTCATTTTAATTTTTCCGAGGAAATGGCTGTGAAACACTACTAAAAAACTGGCATTTTTCATCCAAAAATTTCCAACCGAAATTGGTTGGAAAAAAAACCGAACGAAATCGGTCGGAAATGAAATATTTGGTCGCAAAAGTCAACAAAAATCTGGCTGACAGCAAAAAAAATAAATTCCGACCGATATCGATCGGAAATTGGTCAAATATTTGGTCATACTTCTATATAATGTACAAAAATAATTATTTATTAAAAGTTTTCTAAATTTTCGACCGGATTCGATCGAAAATTGGTCAAATATTTGGTCATACTTATATATAATGTACAAAAATAATTATATATTAAATATTTTCAGAATTTTCAACCGATTTCGGTCGGAAAGTTTGAATTTTTGTTTCCCGCCCAAGATAAAAATTATATATATTTAATTAACCAACCGAAATAATTATAATACAAATTAAAATATAAATTTAATAATATTTGTGTGTGTAAATAATAAAGAGCTTTTAAATAAATAATGTTTAATACTTATTTGATATATATATACATCTTAATATAGTATTATATTCGATATAATATAGCTTATATATATAAGCTATATTCGATATAATATAGCGGAGGGATAATGCTGATTGGTTGGTTGTAATCAAAACAAAGCCTGTTGGTAGGTGGAAGTTGAGAATGTGCTAGATGTTGCTTACCAAACCGATACCTCAAGTGTTAACCAAATGGTGGGTGATCAGTTAGAAAATTACTTGGAGCATCCTCAACGCATATTAGAAGACGTTGATATGGAGGAAATAACAATCATAGAAAATGAGGATGAAGAATCACCTAATGAAAATGAAATAAGTGAAGAGGAAGGATTTTCATACGAGGAAGGATACGTCGACGAAGACGACTAGCATGTTAGTTTTTTCAAGCGCTCTCATCTTATATAGATTTATATTCTCAATTCTAATATTTTTTTTAATTTATGCAGATGGCTGGTAGGGGTCGAGGTAGGTGTAGGAAGGATAAAAGGCCTATTGATCATGATGATGATGCTACACCCTCGCATCCTTCCACTCCACACTTGCATCCCTCTGCTGCTGATGGTCGGCAGCAATCTTCTAGGCACAGATCTATTCCACCACATTCATATACCCATCATACTACCTACCATTCGCCCGCCCGGCAGTATTATCACCATTCTCCGCCACTGGGCTATACCCCGCTTCCTCCACAGGATCCTACAAGTAGTTACATGGGTGCATCGAGTCACTAGTCACAGAGCCATATGGTACGCCTGTCATCTTCTCTATTTGCTTCATCTCCAGCTGGATCGCATCCATCTAGATTTCAGCCGGCCGGATCGCAGCATGGGTCTAGATCGATGCAGGGGTGTGGATCGCAACCATCTTCATCAGGGACCCCATCTCCCTCTCCACAGAGTTCGTCTCCTAGTATTTCTAGACTTTGTCTTCGGGATAGTAGCACTGAGCCAGATTGCCCCCCTTCTGCGCACGCTTCAGATTCATCGGAGGATGAAGATCCTGATGAAGTGCGTTATGATCGTTATCATAGGATGATCATCAGGCCTGAGGGCAATGGGTAAGATTTATTTATTACTTCTTTATTTTTGCTGAATTATAATAGCTACTCTTGTTTATTTAATGTAATTGCTATGTTGCAGGTTCATTCCTAATCATCAGGTTACAAAGATAATTACTGATATTCTTGGCGGGTTGTATAATGCACCCTATCCGACTTGGAGTGGCCCTCCAGAGGATCTCGTGCAACAAATGTTCAACCAATTTAAGGTTTGAATACAATTCTTATCTATTTAAGTATTATATTAACAATATTTTCATCTAACGTTATATACTTTATTTTCAGACTAAGTGTGCCTGGGAGGAGCGGTATAACCGTGAAATTTGTGCAAATTGGGAGTACAAATACCGTAAGAGACTCTCTGATTCCTTCTGCTCCGCTCGAAAGGTTAACAAGAAGCCTCCATGGGTTCTGCCGGATTTATGGGAGGATCTGCAGAGGTATTGGGCCACCGAGAAATTCGAGAAGCAGAGTGAACTGGGAAAGAAGGCCCAAGCATCTGAGAAGGGTGGCTCCTTGCACTATATGGGTTCAAGGAGCATGGGGGATACGAGGAGACAATTGGAAATTTCGTAAAATATTTTCGGTCTATGTTTATCAAACTATATTTATATATGTTAATTTCGTTAACACATTTTATTATATTTGTAGGAAAAAATATATGGGAGGAAGATGAGTCATGATGAGTTCTTCATGGAGACTCACATCCGGAAGAAGAAGGCACTGATAGATCCAACTAGATGGGTCGAGGACCGGGAGGAGACTACACATGTAAGTTTCATAACTATTATAAATGTTTATAATATTATATAGTTAGTAATTTTTTATCTTCTAAATAAAGGGTCGCTACAAGATTAATGTGGAGGAGTACACTCAGAGCTTGCCACCGAATGAGCAAGGCAAGCGACCGCCCATTTCAGACGAAGAAGCGCAGAGGATATGGTTGGATATTGTCGGTGGTCCTAAAAAGGGGATAGCATACGGCCTTCCAGATAAATCATTTCGGCATTACAGGGCTGGATTGCAAGGTAAAGGGACTTCGGCCCAAGGCGAGGCGATTGATAGGTCGACTATATCGTCTATGGAACATAAGATTGCAAAGCTGACAGCAGTGCTTAAAGAGACAAAGGCTAGAGAAAAAAAGAGAGATTAACAATTTGGTACCCTTCAAGTTCAGCTAGAAAGGAGGAACGGACAATTTAATCTCCTTCAAGATCAGCTGGCCAATCGTCTTGCTAGTGGTACTTTTCTCATTCCCCGGTCTCGTGAGCCTTCTCCATGTGCCGATGATCAAGGTTCTAGGAGTGAAGATGGAGATAATGCTAGATTAAAAACTCATTGAATGGTGTGTATTGCTAAACAAAGTATTGAACTTGCCAATATTTAGTTGAGACTAGTTTTGAATGATGATTGTATTATTATTTTGTTATTGAATATTTTAGTAGTTGTTGTTGTGGTTGTTATTAGTTGTTGTGGTTGTTATTAGTTGTTGTTGTTGTTGTTGTTAGATAATGGTTGTTAGTGTTAGTTAATAGTTTTTGTTAGTTAATTGTTATTATTGTTAGTATATTCATTATTGTTGATTAATTATGGTTGAATGGCACCAATGTAATGCTGCCATTATAGGATGAATATTGGCTGTAATTGGCAGGTGGTGTAGCTTAAAAATAAGCATTTTCTGCCCAGTTTTTACCCAGATTTCCGACCGAATTCGGTCGGAAATTTCAAATACATTCTCCAGTTTTTTGAAATTTCCGACCGAATTCGGTGGAATTTGAAAATTAAAAAAAAATTAATAGTTTCTGACCGATTTCGGTCAGAAATTAAAGTTCGACAGTCAGTCAATGCTTTAAAATTTCCGACCGATTTCGGTCAGTACACGTTAGCGACCATCATTTTTCCGACCAATTAAAATCAGTCGAAATTCGGTCAAACATTATCAATTTACAACCTATTTCGGTCAAAAATAGCGGACAGAATTACACTATTTTTAGTAGTAAATATGTATTATATTCCTACAAAAGCTAGCAATGATTAAAAGCCTCTAGATAAATAGGTTAATTTTCTTGCATTTCTTATAGGTTAACGGGTAATTTCTGTTAGATCCATTATTGATTTTCCCAATTTTAAAAACTTTAGAGCATATTTGTAAAGTCACGTAGGAATTAGATTTTGGTGTAATTGGGTATAGTTACATATTTTGGTATATTTGTCTGGCCAAGTAATTACTTGGTCAGTGTAGAAAGAATAAATATGGGGTCTAGTAGTTAAGTTAATACAGTATAATTAGTAGTGTTAGTTTAGTTAGTTAGTTAGTTAGTTGATTGGTTGTTATAAATAGTGAAAGTTGTTAGACGTGTACAATACTCTTCAAATATACAGTTGGTATTTTCAATATAAAAAAATGGAGCTTCTTCTCCACCGACTCTTTTCTCTCTTCTGCCATGGCTGAGCTTTTCAACATGGTATCAAAGCTCCCAGGCGAGATCAATTAGCTCAGCAACATCGGAAGAAAAATCTCACTAATTGAAACTCGCTCGTTGATCCTTATTTTGTTATTTTAGTCAGTTTTGGCAAAATCCCTACAATTAGGGCTTGCTTTGATCTGAGTCAATTTTTGATGTAATTCATCCAAAAATGCAGAAGATCTGTGTGCGTTGTGCCTCTAATCTACTCAATTCGTACGGTGTGAATCAATCAATTGCAATGGCGAATGACGAAGGAATTTCTACTTCCTCGACTTCTCAAGTTCCGACTGCAACTCATGTGTTGAACACTCAACATCCAGATTTTGTACATGACAATCATTCTCTGTATATTCATCCCTCAGATACACAAGGTTATGTTCTTATTTCAATTCAACTTCAAGGTTCTAAAAGTTACTCGATTTGGAGTCGGTCGATGAAGATTGTTTTGCATGGTAAAAACAAACTAGGCTTTGTTCTAGGAACTTATAGAAAAGAAATATATGATCATAGTTTACATGAACTCTAGGACCGTGAGCACCTAATATTTTACCATACTTAAAATTTTTATCACTTTTTAGTATGTTAAATAACTTTTACATTTAACCTTCATATTTTAACAAGTATTTCACTTTTAGTAGGCTCGCTTAAGAAAACTGAAAATGAAAAAAAAGGGTCACATTTTAGTATAAGATTTATCTTCATTTACAAAAAAAGAGGATTTGGTTTTTGAATTTGGCCAAATGTTAGGCGACCCAATTACTCCTCCTAAATCTACGTAGCCCAGACCCCCTCTTTTACCTTGTCAAAAACCCACGCCCACTCTCTATTTTTAGACCTAGAAGACCTTCACTAAAGAGGGCACAAAGGTTGAGAAAGGAGATAGATCTTGAGGGCAAAAGAAAAAACGAGAGAAAATAGGGGGGAAATAACCTAGCAGCTTTAGATTCCGAGTGCCGCCGCCTCATTCCTTCTCCTCATTCTCAAGAATACCATCTTCACAACTTTCCTTCTCCTCATTGTCAATAATACCATCTTCACAACTTTCCTTATCCATTAAAACACCATTGGACACCACCATTTCTAGCCATGTAAGGAATATTAAGTTGTTGTTCCTTGGTCACTAGAAAAGAAGAAAGAAAACCATATGTTCCATCAAACAAAAGCAAAGAACTGACCGCAACAGCTTCCTCTTCGTGTCTCCATTTTGTGTAAATAAAGTAACAAACAGTTTCAAGGCCAAGTACAAAGTAGTGCCTCTTTTAGTCATTTCTGCGGTTTCCTTTCCGGCAAAGTTTGTGTTTCTCGGTTGAAGTTTCTAATTAGTTCGAAAGTTCTGTTCGAGGTATCCATTCGCGGTTTGCGGTCTCCGGTCGAAGGTTCCTGTTTGGTCGAGTTAGATTGCTGTTCATTTTATCCGCTGTATATATTGCCGGAGTTAATTTTAATTAAAAGCTCTACATCAAGGTCCATCTCTTTTATCTCACTCTCTGCTTGAAATGAATTAATGGTTGATTGGTTATCTGATTCATATTCCTCTGTATTATTCTATGTCAAAAATAAATTTAAACTTGATTTGTTATTTGGTTCTTGTTTCTTTTGTGCTCGACTTTTAGAGAATTAATTAGTAATCACTTCTTAATTAAGGCTAAACGGGCAGTTTGATAAATTTTAGAATTAATCTTAGTTTGTCTTATCCTTGAATAATAATAATTTTCTCATAATTGAAATACTTTATTAATTTTTCTTTTGATTTTTTTTAGAATAGTGTATGACCTAAACCAATAGAATCAATAACAATATGATTGAGTTAGACCTTGATGTTAATTTTTAGAGTTGTAAGGTTTTGTTCTGAGTTTTTAGCCTAATGATTGGCCGTAGATGAAGTTAGCAGGCCATGGGGCAGTAATTTTGATATTGGAAAATATTGGACCTTTTTTATTTAAGCTAGTTTAGGCTAAAATAATTTTGTCAAGCCCAATGGCATCACAAGCTACACCCCTTTCTACCCACAATGTTATATCCATAAATCATTCCTTACAATAATCTCAAATTAGTTTAGGATAAACGTCTCTGAATACCATAGTTTATTTTAGGTGCGATTAATAATAACGTATCGTGACTATGGGTACGGTTTTTGTGGCATTGTCACGATACATAATTTCCCAATTCGAGTGTGCGTTTCACGCAATTCGACCATAACTTCAAATAATAATAATAAACATGTTATAAACCGCGGGTGCGTTTCACGTGACGCGATTCACAATGTGTACAAACACAATAAGTGCGCGATATTGCGACTTATATAAATAAATTTCATAAATCCTAAAAAGTAATTAAAATTCTATTAAAAGCGGTTTAGAAAGCTTAAAATGCACGATAGGTTTGTAAACATGTGATATCAGATAATTAAGCCAAGTATTAATTGTTAAGAGACCATGCTAAACCACGAAACTCGGGAGTGCCTCACACCTTCTCTCGAGTTAACAGAATTTCTTACCCGGTCTTCTGTATTTGCAGACCATGAATAGAGTCAATTTTCTCGATTTGAGATTTTAAAATAAATCGGTGACTTGAAAACCATAATAATTATTTCAAGTGGCGACTTTAAAAAATTTAATAAATAATCTCATTTTGATTAATATTATTTTAATTGAAAAAACTCTCATATTCCTCGGGAAAAAAAAAGGTATGACAGCTTTTGCGACTCTCCTGGGGATTGAACCCAGAATCTCTGGTTCAGGGTTCAGAATTCGAGCTTAAATTACTGTTATACTTGGTAACTTGTGATTGTCTGATATTACATGTTTGGGCCTAATGTGCTAATTGCCGCTTTTTACCGCTTTGATATTCTGTGAACTGTATATAAAACTGTTACGACACCCTTCTCCTCTCTGAGTCTTCTAAATCTTCTGGGAAGCGCACGCTGGCGTGACTTCTTTTCTGTTAGAGTGTCATATCCCTAATTTTAGAATGAGGATCGGATCAGTTACATAGTCGGATGGCCTTTTGGTTCCCGGTACATTGCCCTCCCCCTCGACTCGCGTTGTCCGCTCGGGTAAGCCAGGTCTAGAACAATACACCCTAGGATTCAAATCTAGAATAACATAGCCTCATGTAGAATCCCTAGTAGGAATGTTTGTTTGCATCACGTGCATTTGATTTTGGGGACTCAACACAGGGGTTGGGTCCGTCTAGGACAGGTGTACCCCAAACTAAAAGACCATCATGATGCATCTTACATGCTACTTGTGTATTTATTTGTTCGGCTTGCATGTTGACCGACTTCTACAATAGGAAGAGAAATAGAAAAAAATCAAGAGAGAAAAAAATAAAAGAGTGAAATTCTCCCGGTTCTCATAAAATTCATGTGTTAAAAATTGAACCGTGTCTAAATTTTACTCAAAAGATGTTGAAAAATAGACTAAGATTTTGAAATATTTCCCGCTTCTGATCGAACTACGCGGGTCTGATTCTCACCGGATGTGAGATACGTAGGCAAACCTCATCGGTTCCGGCCCCAAATTTTTAAAAATCCAAATATATATTTCTTTAATTCTTTCTTTAGAAGTCTTACCTTAGAAAATCCTAAATAAAAACAAATCTAACCAAAAACATTTCCTTTCTTTTTAGAAATCCTTCGTTCGAAAAAGAAAATCAAATCAAGATAAAAAACAATGTTTTTTTCCTTCTTTTAAAGTCCTTCTGCCAAAGAAAATAAACAAATCAAATTTCAAAAATATTTTCTTTTTTCTTTATAAATCTTTCTTTCGGAAATTAAAAACAAATCAAAATCCAAAAAAAGAGTTAGTTTATTTACTTTATTCCCGATCTTCACGAACTACGCAAGATCTGGTTCACGTGAAACATGATACGTAGGCAACCTACATCGGGTTCGATCAAATTATTTTTGAAATTAAAAGAAAAAAAAGAAAAGATGAAGTTGTGGGATGAGAGGAAGGAAAAGAGTGATAATCATAAAGAAAAAGAGAGGAAAGAAAATGAGCAAACCAAGGAGTGTTAAAGAGGAAAGAAAATAGGGAGGCTAGAACAAGCAAAGATGATGCCCTATGACATTCGTACCCTCGAAGTCATTTTAGAACCGTTAACTATGACTAGGTGCATTGCACATAATGTGAGATTATCTTATGTTAAATGCCCTAACACTAACTTGATGACTTCACTTTGTTCCACTTTGTTGCTTCATTATAGCAGAAGGGTGATTGGTTTGTGGTTCTTAAACTAGTAACTCTTCCCTACAACATTAAGTCGAAAGACAATGGCAGACGACAACGGAATTGAGTTGGTTGATACCGGTGCCCAAAAATAATTGTGTGAACGAGATACTGGGTTGGTTGAAGATGTAAGGATGTTAAGACAACACATGACAGACATGTATGAGGCTTGGATGACTGGTAAAGCACCACCCCTGCCACCACCTAGCTTCCTATATGCCACCCTCACCGAAGCTCCGGTCATAGTGTCAGATGATCCACCATACTCTCCAGATTTTCCCGGTTATCATAGCCTTCCCAACCTCCCTAGTAGCTCCATCATTAGTCCTCCAACTACATTTCTCGAAAATAGCCCTCATGTCATATCCACTACCTCCACCATCAGAACCTCTCAACAACCTCTCCTTAGGTCGAACAGTGAATACCATTTCAAACTTCATGATTCCCAATACTACTCCCCAGAGTTGACCCACCAGGTCCCAGAATCATATAATCGTAACCCTCATAATGAGCCTTATGTTTAAAATAAAAAGTCCGTCGGAAAAGAAAGGCGGGATGAGATATCCAGAAAGCTAAAAGGTATAGAACAATCCTTAAAGAACATGCAAGGGATCGGAAATCAGATTAACATATCTTACAATGACTTGTGTATGTTTCCTGATATTCATCTGCTCGCGGGGTTTAAAATGCCAAAGATTAACTTGTATGACGGGCGTGGATATCCAGTGGCCCATCTGAGGGGTTATTGCAGTGAAATGAGAAGTGATAGCGGGAAAGATGAACTATTGATGGAGTATTTTAGTGAGAGATTGAGTGGGGAAACCTTGGAATGGTATACTCGTCAAGATGTGAGTAAGTGGTATGCATGGGATGACATGGCTCAAGATTTTGTTTGACACTTTCAGTACAATATAGACATTATCCCAGACCGCTCCTCCCTATCTATGATGGAAAAGAAACTCGAGGAAAATTTTAGGAAGTTTGGCTCAGAAGGAGGGAACAAGCTACTCGGGTCAGTCCCCCGATTGATGAAAAAGAAATGGTTAAGCTTTTCCTACAAGCTCAGGGACCCACCTACTTCAGTCATTTGATCCCAGCTTTAGGTAAGCCTTTCAATGATGTGGTAAAAATGGGGGAAATGGTAGAAGAAGAAATCAAGTCAGGCAAAATCATGAGCTATTCTATATTACAAGGTACTACAGAAGACATTCAGAACATCTCACTAAGTTGGGGGCGGAGGGGAGAAAGAGAAATAGAAAAGATGTTGTTGAGCCCCGCCAGTGACAAGATCTAGTGGGCGTTCCTGCTCAATGCTTTCAGCCTCAATATCGACCCCATGAATATCCTCGTACTCCAGATAATCCTCCCTAATGCTATTTCCGAAGTACAAAATGAAAAGGCAGCAACAAAAGGAAAAGTATTTCACTCCTATTGGAGAATCATATGTCAGTTTGTTCTAGAGGTTGAGGCAATTGGACATGTTTAAGCCGATTCAGATAAAAATGCTGAACCCCATGCCAAAGAATTTTGATTATTCTCAAAGGTGCTCATATTGCTCTAATGCCCCGGGGCGCAACATAGAAAAGTGTTGAAATTTGAAAAGAGCAGTACAGAAGCTTATTGATTCAGGTAACATTATCATGCGAAATCCAGATGCAGTGGATACCAGCTATCCATTGCTTGTTCATAATGAGACGCATATGGTGGACATGATTTGTGTTGAGAAGTCTTCTGAGTTTCTTGGCGGGCCACTTGCCGCAAAGTTTTCAACGCTATCAGTCTCGGTTCCAAAAGTTGATCTTAAGAATGAGGTGGCAAAAGGGACCCAAAAGCAATTTGCTGAGGTCAATGTGATGGAGATTTGTGAAGGTCCTAGTAATGTTGATATGCGAATCAGTGGCTAAGATGTCGAGCTTGGAAATTGGAAAGACACTCCTTTCTTGGTTAGCCATGAAGGAGTCTTGGTAGTTTATTTTGTCGTCGTTTCTGTTGTCCGGGTTATTTCAGGGTTGTAATCCAGATATTGTTTTGTGGATCAAACCCTTCTTCCTCTTATTTTGCCTAGTTCGTTTAGTTGTAGTAACTCGTCTAGTGTTATCTAGGATTTTTCCAGGGTTGTAACCCATGTCTATTTTGCTTGTTTTGTTGTTCAAATCCTTTCACCGTATGTCTATTGCGATCTCCTATTTTCTGTTATTTCTAGTCAGTTTTTGTTTAGTTCACTTTTCCTTTTATAGTTCTTTTCATGGTGACTCTAGTGACATGACATGCACGTGGAATTCTCAGTTTGGTCTTAAAAGTTAGTCTAATCATGAAACAATGAAACAAGATTTGAAGATGACAGGGACATTTGAGGGAAATAAGTAAAGATTTGGACATTTTGAGATCATTTAAAGCCCGAATTATGTGAAACTGAAGAAGACAGTTTAGGAAGTTAAGAAGACGATAAGAATTTATTACAAGAGAGTGTATCCTGGACAATTTGAAGCAAGGAACTTTGAGTTCGAGTGTATCTCAAGTTACAAGATAAAGCCAAGGGAGTTTGTCCCAAACTAATGGAGGGTATCCATTGTGAAGAAGAAATCACCCAACGAGAGTTCTATACTTGACAGGGCACTAAAGAGAGATGAAAGGCATATAACTGATATCAATGTTGAAGCGGCAAAAGAAATATTGTGTATGATCTTCATTTTCACCCTCAATTTGCAGGTGTTGTACTTGGCATTTTCAGAGATTGGGAGGCCCTCTTTCAGCTTCCCAAACACTTTATACCCTTCGGTACCCTTTTGAGCCAGTGCTGATTTCTTTGACCTCCCCTCTTTTGGAATCAAGTTAGAGTCACTAAAAACAACCTCCATGTCCCCCATAAGGTTTGTTTTAGAAGTTTATCCCGAAAGAAAATAGAGAAAAAAGAGAAGAAAGGGAAAAGAAATAAAGAAAAAAAGTCAAAAAAAAAGAGAAAAAGGAAAAAAAATGAGATAAATAAAAATAGCAACAACAAAAAGTATTCTTTTGAACTACGTTCGACCCGATTCTTGTATCAACAAGATACATAGGCAGCCTTACTCTAGGGTTCGGTCACACCAATTCAAAGTTCTAAAATTCCTCACTTCAAAAGAAACTGGGGCAAAAGTTTTGTTTTCTATAAAAGACGGTTCCAAAAGTTGTAAAGTTATACCCATTTTGTCTTATGTTTGAATTTGAGCCTTCATGCCTTTCTTTCTTTCTAACCCTGTCCAAAAGCCACATTACAGTCCAAAAAATGACCTTCCAGATAATCTTTGAGAGTTAGACATGCGAGGAACATATGATATTTTTACCATGGTTAATGCCTTATCATCTGCAAAACCAGAGCAAATAAGAAGAAAAGAACAAAATAAGAGGGTCATATTGGTGAAAACCTTCACAGGCACCATAAGGCGACGGTGAGTTGAGAGAAAGAACAAAATAAGAGAGGCTTGATGGTGAAGACCCTTCGGGTACTACAAGTCGAATAAGGATCGTGAATCAGATAGGATAATCGAAACATTGAAGCCCAGTTTCACGGCTTAGAGGTATAATAAGAGTTGAACATTAGACTTGCTTGACAGATTAGACCGCTTAATCCAAAATGCATGTCATAGTCATTGGAGTTGGTATCCACATCAGATAAGTTTCAACTTTGTAATTTTCTTGTTAGATATCATCTCTTTCCATTGTCCCCTTACTATGTTCCTCTTGTTTTGTTTAAGTCCTCTTTTTGAGTCTGTTTTGCGAAAACAAGTGAGAAATGACTCCAAAATTTGCTACCAGCTTTTCAATTGCATAAAGCAGAGTCTGGCTAGCACATCAAAGTGGTATAAGTCAGGGAAAAGTGGTATGCGCATTGAGTTGATAATAATTGGTGTGCTTTGAGATTCATGTGAAATGCAAAGGTTCGGTAACTATCATTCATGAGCACAATGCTTCGGGTATATGGTATTGGGCTTGAATGGATTAGAGATGTTTTATGTGATAAGGGTTGACAGAAAAAATGGTTAACCAATAACGAGGAAGGTCTTCCAAGTGAGAATCAAAGTTATCATGGCAAGTGTAGGATCAATCACCCTCAAGGTCAAGACCACAAACCAACCACCATGTTTTATACTCACAATTTTTCTTTGTTTAAAACAGGGACGAAGACTATGTCCAAATCAAAGCTTGGACGCTTGAATTTTTCAGGTGTCATGCCCAAATTTTGTCTACACAAAGGCTATTTGAGAAGGTTTTTACCTCGTAGACTTTCCCCTAGTTGAGAAGATCATTAGCTCTCAAGAATTTTTCCTGTTTGAGAAGAACCGTACCTCCTAGGCAGTCTCCTTAGTCAGAAGAGTCTTTAGCTTTCTTTAAGTTCAGGATCCCGTCTGGAAAATAGGGTCACTTCTTAGTTTCTCCTAAGTGGTCAGTTTTAATTTCCTTAATTTGTTAATCTTTAGATTTCATTAAGTTCAGGGGTCCCGCCTGGAGAATAGGGTCAGTTTTTAGTTTTCTTAAGTTGTTAATCTTTAGTTTTCCTTGAGGTCAGGGGTCCCGCCTGGAGAATAGGGTCACTTTTCAATTTTCTTAAGTTGTTAATCCTCCGATAGAGCCAACAACCATTCAGTGACTTGTCTTATGTTACTAAGTTTCAAGATGTTCACTGAATCCTTCATGATGTTTTGGTGGCAGGTACTAGTACATCGAAGCCTTAGAGAGCCGCTGGACTCCAGACAAGCCGTTACGAAGCGCCATCAGCCCAGGTCAGGCGACCCGAAAGGACCATTGCATTCCTTTAGTTCAGGAGTCCCGCCTATAGAATAGGGTCAATTTCGGTTTTCTTAAGTTGTTAATCTTAGTTTTACTTTAGTTCAAGGGTCTCGCCTATAGAATAAGGTCAATTTTAGTTTTCTTAAGTTGTTAATATTTAGTTTTCCTTTAGTTTAGGGGTCCCGCCTGGAGAATAGAGTCAGTTTTTAGTTGTTAGTCTTCAGTTTTCCTTTAGTTTACGGGTTCCACCTGGAGAATAGGGTCAGTTTTTAGTTGTTAGTCTTCAGTTTTACCTGAGTTCAGGGGTCCCGCCTATAGAATAGGGTCAATTTCAGTTTTCTTACATTGTTAATCTTTAGCATTTCTTAAGTTGAGGGGTCCCCGCCTGAAGAATAGTGTCAGTTTTAATTTCCTTAAGTTGTTAATCTTTAGTTTTTCTTGAGATCAGGGGTCCCACCTAGAGAATATGGTCACTTTTCAATTTACTTATGTTGTTAATCCTGTGCATTCCTTTAGTTCACGAGTCCCGCCTGTAGAATAGGGTCAATTTCAGTTTTCTTAAGTTGTTAAACTTAGTGTTCCTTTAGTTCAGGGGTCCCGCATATAGAATAGGGTCAATTTCAGTTTTCTTAAGTTGTTAATCTTTAGTTTTCCTTTAGTTCGGGGTCCTGCCTGTAGAATAAGGTCAATTTCAGTTTTCTTAAGTTGTTAATCTTTAGTTTTCCTTTAGTTCAGGGGTCCCGCCTGGAGAATAGGGTCAGTTTTTAGTTTCCTTAAGTTGTTAGACTTTATTTTTACTTGAGTTTAGGGGGCGTAGAATAGGGTCAATTTTAGTTTTCTTAAGTTGTTAATCTTTATCATTCCTTAAGTTCAGGGGTCCCCCTGGAGAATAGGGTCAATTTCAGTTTTCTTAAGTTGTTAATCTTTAGTTTTCCTTTAGTTCAGGGGTCTCGCCTGGAGAATAGGGTCAGCTTTTAGTTGTTAGTCTTCAGTTTTAAATTTTCTTAAGTTGTTAATCTTTAGTTTTTCTCAAGTTCAGAGGTCCCGCTTGGAGAGTACGGTCAGCTTTTAGTTTTACTTGAGTTCAGGGGTCCCACATGTAGAATAGGATCAATTTTAGTTTTCTTAAGTTGTTAATCTTTAGTTTTCCTTAAGTTTAGGGATCCCGCCTGGAGAATAGGGTCAACTTTTAGTTTTCTTAAGTTGTTAATCTTTAGTTTTTCTTGAGTTCAGGGGTCCCGCCTGGAGAATAGAGTCAATTTTTAGTTTAGTCAAGTTCAGTTTATAGTTTTCCTTAAGCTCAATATCACAGGAGATGCACATCCTAGTCGAGTCTTTAATTTTACTCTCATCAATGCATCCCTCTTCAATAGCATAGGCGATTTATCGTTTTGCAAACAACTCACAAATCTTCCTAGTGCAAACTGGAGAAGAAAACTTTGTTTGTTTTGTTTATTTTGATTGCAGTCACCCACCTGGAGAACGAGGTCAATATTTCAGAAATCCGTTTTAAGTTCAAATCAGATAAGTACAAGAGCCCGCCTGAAGAATTTGGCCAACTTTCAGTTTCTTTCAAGATCAAGCAGAAGGATCCCACCTGAAGAACATGGTCAACTTTCATTTTTCAAGATCGATTTAGAGGCACTAGGAGCCCGTCTGTTGAACAGGGTCAACTTTCAGTTTTCAAGTTCAAGTTAGAGAAGCATCAGGAACCCGCCTGAAGAACAGGATCAACTTTCAGTTTTCAAGTTCAAGTCAGAGGCAGCAGAATCCCTCCTGAGGAATAGGATTAACCTCCAGTTTTTTCAATTCAATTAGAAGTAGCACGAGCCGCCTGAAGAACAAGGTTTGCAAGCTCAAGTCTACTCCAAGTTCAAGTTTATTTCAAGTGCAAGAAGCAGGATGCCCGCCGGAAGAATAGGGCCAACTTCCAGTTTACTTCAAATTCAAGTCAGCAGGATACCCACCTGAAGAATAGGGTGAATTTTCATTTTCATGTTGAAGGATCAAGTGGAGATTCGATGAAGATTCAAGACAAGAAGTAGATAGGATCTTTTTTTTTTGTTGTTGTAATATTTGCTTTCAATTTATGATGTAAATGGCAGGGACCACGGACCGAAGCCTCGAACGGTACCTCACTCGACTCTTGAACTTATCATTTAACTTTCCTTCCCTTGAACTACACGCGACCTGATTCCCTTATAACCCGAGATATGTAGGATGTCCAAGACTACGACTTGGTTGCATCCCTTATTTTATTTTGCTTTTGAATAACGCTTTGGTCAAAAATTAGTCACAAGGCTCACCTTGTCTTTGCCTGAAAACTCATCATGTTTTCAAGAAAAGAGAGGCATGCTGTGAGCACCTAATATTTGACCATGCTTGAAATTTTTATCACTTTTTAGTATGCTAAATATCTTTTATATTTGACCTGCATATTTTAGCCTTTATTTCATTTTAGTAGGTTCGCTTAAGAAAATTGAAAATGAAAAAAAGGGTCACATTTTAGTATAAGATTTATCTTCATTTACAAAGAAAGAGGATTTGATTTTTGAATTGGGCCAAATGTTAGGCGGCCCAATTACTCCTCCTGAATCTACCTAGCTCAGACCCCCTCTTTTACCTTGTCAAAAACCCACGCCCACTCTCTATTTTTAGACCTAGAAGACCTTCACTAAAGGGGGGCACAAAGGTTGAGAAAGGAGATAGATCTGGAGGGCAAAAGAAAAAAATGAGAGAAAAGAGGGGAGAAATAACCTAGCAGCTTTAGATTCCGAGTGTCGTCGCCTCATTCCTTCTCCTCATTCTCAAGAATACCATCTTCACAACTTTCCTTCTTCTCATTCTCAATAATACTATCTTCACAACTTTTCTTCTCCATTAAAACACCATTGGACACCACCATTTCTAGCCATGTAAGGAATACTAAGTTGTTGTTCCTTGGTCACTAGAAAAGAAGAAAACAAAAACCAAATGTTCCGTCAAACAAAAGCAAAGAACAGACCTCAGCAGCTTCCTCTTCGTGTCTTCATTTTTTGTAAACGAAGTAACAAACAGTTTCAAGACTAAGTTCAAAGTAGCGCCTCTATTAGTCATTTTTGCTTTTTCCTTTCCGGCAAAGTTTGTGTTTCTCGGTTGAAATTTCTAATTAGTTTGAAAGTTCTGTTCGAGGTATCCATTCGCGGTTTGCGGTCTCCGGTCGAAGGTTCCTGTTTGGTCGAGTTAGATTACTGTCCATTTTATCAAATGTATACATTACCGGAGTTACTTTTAATTGAAAAAGCTCTACATCAAGGTCCATCTCTTTTATCTCTCTCTGCTTGAAATGAATTAATGGTTGATTGGTTATCTGATTCATGTTCCTCTGTGTTATTCTATGTCAAAAATAAATTTAAACTTGATTTGTTATTTGGTTCTTGTTTCTTTTGTGCTCGACTTTTAGAGAATTAATGAGTAATCACTTCTTAATTAAGGTTAAACGGGCAGTTTGATAAGTTTTAGAATTAATCTTAGTTTGTCTTATCCTTGAATAATAATAATTTGCTCATAATTGATATACTTTGTTAATTTTTCTTTTGATTTTTTTTAGAATAGTTTATGAACTAAACCAATAGAATCAGTAACAATATGATTGAGTTGGACCTTGAAGTTAATTTTAGAGTTGCAAGGTTTTGTTCTGAGTTAATTTTAGCCGAAAGATTGGCCGTAGATGAAGTTAGCAGGCCATGGGGCAGTAATTTTGATATTGAAAAATGTTGGACCTTTTGATTTAAGCTAGTTTGGGCCAACATAATTCTGTCAAGCCCAATGGCATCACAAGCTACACCTCTTTCTACCCACAATGTTATATCCATAAATCATGCCTTACAATAATCTCAAATTAGTTTAGGATAAATGTCTCCGAACACCGTAGTTTGCTTTAGGCGCGATTAATAATAAAGTATCATGACTATGGGTACGGTTCCCATGGCATAGTCACCATACATAATTCCCCAATTCAAGTGTGCGTTTCACGCAACTCGGCCATAACTTCAAATAATAATAATAAATATGTTGTAAACCGCGGGTGTATTTCACATGACGCGATTTGCAATATGTACAAATACAATAAGTGCGCGACATCGTGACTTATTTAAATAAATTCCATAAATCCTAAAAAAGCAATTAAAATTCTATTAAAAGCGGTTTAGAAAGTTAAAAATGCACAATAGATTTTTAAACATGTAATATCAGATAATTAAGCCAGGTATTAATTGTTAAGCGACCGTGCTAAAATTACAGAACTCGGGAGTGCCTCACAACTTCTCCCGAGTTAACAGAATTTCTTACCCGGCCTTCTGTGTTTGCAGACCATGAATAGAGTCAATTTCCTCGATTTGGAATTTTAAAATAAACCGGTGACTTTGGACACCATAATCATTATTCTAAATGGCGACTCTGAAAAATTTAATAAATAATTCCATTATGATTAATGTCACTTTAATTGGAAAAACTCCCCTATCCCTCGGGAAAAAGGAGGTGTGACAGGGACATGTGTAATGTTATTGTCTTAGCATGCATAATGAACATTGTGTCACAAAGTCTTATTAGCATGGTAATTTATGTTTCTGATGCACATAAGGTTTGGGAAGACCTCAAGGAGAGGTTTGATAAAGTAAAAGCCCTTCCTCCTTCATATGGATGTCCAGGGTCTATTAAACATGCTGAGCACTATCAGTTACAAAAGTTATATAAGTTTCTAACTAGTCTTTATGAGTCCTATAAGAATGCAAAATATCAAATTTTTATGACACGACCATTACCAAATATAAATCAGACTTATGCTATGATAGTGAAGGTAGAGAGTCAAATGAAGAATGGCAATTGTAGGATAAACTCTACTATTGGTATTGATGGCAATGATGCTACTGCTCTGCTAAGTAGTAGAGGAAAAAACAATGGTGGCAACACTAGTACTGGTAACAACAGTTATAAAACTAGAAACAACTACAACTATGGAAGCATGTACTTCAGTGTGACTACTGCAAGCTCAAAGGTCACACAAGGGACAATTGCTATAAGCTACATTATATCCAGTAGACTTCAAGTACAAGAAGAAAAAAGGAACACCTAACACCTATGCTAACGATGTGAGTAATGCAAGAAATCAGGTATCTGAATCACAAGGTTCATCTTAGCAAGCAGCATCTGCCTCTACACCACCAGTTCCATCTCAGTTCTTCACTCCAAAAAGTACAATCAGATTCTGCATATGTTGAACAAAGGAAAATAAGGAGAGCCTATGGCTAATGCAACATATATGAGGACAACAGGTATTACTATTGCTCTAATGTCTAGTCTATTTGACAATAACTGGATAGTAGACACTTGGGTAACCAATCATATGGTACACAAGTTAAGTTTACTTCACAAGTTCAAAGAACTGTCACAAATGAATAAGAATAAGGTTCTGGAAAACAAGTTGCTATCAATAAGACAGGAGAGTCTAATATATTTCAGGATAAAACAATTGGAGAAGTACTATATGTACCTCAATTCAAATACAACCTATTATCAGTGTCAAAGATCACTAAGGAGTTACAGTGATGTACAACATTTTTTCATGATTTTTGTTTATTTCAGAAATTCTCAAGTGGGAAGGTGATAGGGATTAGTAGAGAAGAGGATGGTATCTATATTATGATAAATAGAGGTAACTCAAGTCCACAGCAGGTAGCTGACAACAAGAATACACTCAATCATTCATCTGTAAATATCATCTCCAGTTAAACTTGTAACAGTGAAAGTAGTTCTAAGAATAAGAGTAATATTGATGATATATCTCTTTGGAATGGGAGATTAGTACATGCTCCTTTAAAAGTCTTGAAAAATATAGATGGCTTGTGTTAGACTCAGCTGAAAGATCACATATGCTTTGTATGCCCTATTGCTAACCAGGCAAGATTGCTCTTTCTTCTAAGTACTAGTTTAGTTAATACCTTTGAACTTGTGCATTTGAGGCCCTTATAGAGTTCCCACTCACTATTGTAAAAGATACTTGACTCTAGTAGACGATTTCTCTAGATAGACCTGGATTTTCTTAATGCCTACTAAAGCAGATTCTATTGTAGTGCTAAGGAACTTCTTATTGCTTGTCAAAAATCAGTTTACCTGTGGTGTGAAGTGTCTTAGAACAGACAATGGTTTAGAACTCTTCAATGATCAAGTGAACAGTTTACTAAAGAATTGCAGCATTGTACATCAAAGCTCTTGTGTATATACACCACAACATAATGATATTGTTGAAAGGAGACATAGATATATTCTGGACATGGCAAGGGCACTAAGGTTTCATGCCTTTGTGCCATAGAGCTCCTTCATTGCAGCATCTCAAGGTGTTTGGTAGTCTATGTTATGCTACAACTAGGAAGAAAAGTGACAAGTCCAGTCCAAGGGCAATGATAGTTGTTCATCTAGGATATTTGTAATGACCCGACCGGTCATTTTTCTTTCTAGATCCATGTTTCCCTAAATAAGACTCCCCATATATGCTTTTACTATTTTATAACTAGTGGGGATGGTTAGTTCGGGTTGAAATCGAAATACTTAGTTCCTTAATATTTCTGTAAAAGGGTTAAGTTTGACTTGGGTCAACATTTTTAGTAAACGACCTCGAAAATAGGATTTGACTATCCCAATAGGTTCATATGATGATTTTGGAGTTGGGTGTATGTTCGGATCGGGTTTAGGATGACCCGGGAATATTTCGGTACTTAATATTGGAAGTTGGCGCATTGAAGGTTTTCAAGTTCTTCAAATTTGATTTGAGGTAGCATTTGGTGTTATCGAGGTCTGATTGGGATTTCGACCTTGGAATAGTTTCTTATGTTGATTTATGACTTGCACGCAAAATTTAGTACCATTCCGAGTAGTTTAAGAATGATTCGGCGCGTTCAGAGCAGGTTGGAAGAACTTGAAGTTCATAAGTTGATTTGATTTGGTTTTGGAGTGTGATTCTTAATTTTGATGTTGTTTTACACATTCTGAGGGTTCTAGTAAGTCCGTTTTATGTTTACAAACTTGTTGGTATGTTTGGTTGAGGCCCCGGGACCCCCTTGTAGGGTTCGGAGGGTTGACGAAGCTTGATTTCGCTTTGGAGAAGAGCTGAAGGTGACTGGCATCTGGTGCGTTCGCACCTACGGTAGGAATGGCCGTAGGAGCGGCACTGCAAGTGTGGCATCTCGTTCGCAGAAGCAGAATGGAGGGGTGTCAGTGAGGTCAGCAGAAGCGAACTCACTTCTGCGCTGAAGGGGTCCATAGATACGGAGAGTCTGGCCATGGTCGTAGGTGCACGAGCCGAGCCGCAGATGCGAGACTTGGTTGCAGGTGTGGCTGGTCATGGCTCGCGCGTGTTCCGCAGATGCGGACAATCGACCGCAGGAGCGGTCCCGCAGAAGCGAAGATTCTTCCGCAGGTGCGAGAACCGTTGGGAGGCAGTGAAGTGCATTTATATCGGGACTTAGGCTATTTTGGCTCATTGCTTTCATCTCTTGGCGATTTTGGAGCTCTTTGAAGAGGGGTTTTCACCTAGCACTTTAAGGTAAGTAATTTCTATATAGGATGAGTTTAATACATGCATTTTGGGTAGATTCTTAGCAAATAAAGTGTAAAAATTATGAGTTTAGTTGCAAAACCTAGGTTTTGATAAAAATAAAATTTAACCACGAAAATGATTATGGAATTGGGTGAAAATTATATATTTGAGTTCGTGAGATTACGAGTAACATTTATCTTCGAACATTTCAAGAATCTAGGCACGTGGTCCCGGGGGTGAATTTTAGAAATCTTCCAATTTGGGTTGGGTAATTACTCTAATAGCTAAATTATTAACTTTTGAGTGTATATTGATTAATTTATATAATATGTGGCTAGCTTCGGATTTTTCGGCGCCAAGTTGAGGCCTTAGAGTGAATTAGTGGGTCGAAAAGTGAGCTTTGAGACGAGGTAAGTCTCTTGCCTAACCTTGTAAGAGGGAATTTACCCGCAGATTTTTTAAATTACTATTTACTTCTAATTGTGGGGGCTACGCACGCACGAGGTGACGAGAGTCCATGTGTAGCTACTAATTATACTTAAGTCCGGGTAGTTTTAGGACCCAAATCATGAAATACTTATATTGTTTGCACTCTACTTATTAATTTAAGTGCCTTAATTATATTGAAACTTGATAAAAGATTCGTAAAGATTGAAATTCACTTACTTTGAGTTTTGGCGGGCTACTTGACCATTAATGAAAATTGTGCTTCCGTGTGTATTAGTCTTGTAATAGCTTTTAAATCAGATGCTCATAGAGTATTCTTTTTTCTTGTGGAGCGGGCCGAACGCCTCGGCAGTATAATAGATGCATACATGGTTCATGTAGATCGACCATCGGTAGTGTACACATTATTCTAGATCGGGATGTACGATCTCGGCATAAATCATGCTTGTTAATGCTTGGAGCCCGAATACACTTGATATTATTTTTATAAATTGAGGGGTTATAACTTATTAATTGGCCCGAATTTTATCTGGAGTTAGTATGTGTTAAGTAAATATTTTTGGGATTTACTATTAGTTAAAGAATCATCTATCCATTGCTTGCTAATGTGTTATTATTATTATTCACATATCTCATGCCTATTTAAAATTCTTGTATTTTATTATTGGCCCATAGTAAGTGTCGATGTCGACCCCTCGTCACTACTTTTTCGAGGTTATACATGATATTTACTGGGTACATGTTGTTTATGTACTCATGCTACACTTCTGCACTAATCGTGCAGGTGCATCTAGCAGTCAGTCATGCGCGCACCCCCGTTAGCCCGAGGCTTAGTGGTGAGCTACTCTCTGAGTCCGTTCTGCAGCACCCAGAGTCTCTCTTTTGTATTTACTTTATGTCTACTCTATTTCAGACAATAGTTTAGTGTTTTATATATTCTACTAGTCGCTCATACACGTGTGATACCAGGTCATGGAAACATGTTAGTAGACATTTTATGGCTTTTGAGCATTTAGTTCACTGCATTTGCTCTTTCATTAGTTTTCGCTTTAATCTATTAAATATTTCCACTCCTTATTTACTTATTAAAATAAAAATCAACTACTTTGCAATTATTAAAAAGAATATATACATGGCTAATTCATTGTTGGCTTGTATGGCGGCTATGTTGGGTGCCATCTCGGCCTTTAGGAAAAATTGGGTTGTGACAACATGGTATCAGAGCACTAGGTTCATGTAGGTCTCACAAATTATGAGCAGGCCTAATAGAGTCTTGCGGATCGGTGTGGAGACGTTCGTACTTATCTTCGAGAGGCTATAGGATGTGAGGAAACTATTATTTATTTATCTCCAATCGTGCAGTTGATGTTGTGCTAAGTGTATTTCTCTTATTCTCTCACAGAACGCACGTGACAGATGTACCCGACCATGGAGGAGCTGCTCCCCATGTTGCTAAAGGTCGAGGCAGAGGTCTAGAGAGGGCTCTAGCTTGTGGTAGAAGACGAGGGCATCCTAGAGTTGCTCCAATTATACCACCACTGGATCAAGTGAAGGATCCTGTTATTTAGGAGCAGGGTAAAGTGCCTGCAGCGGAGCCAGCCCCACTAGATTTCATGTCCGCACCAGGATTCCAGGAGGTCATAGGTCGTATGCTACGGTTCATGGATTCTATGAAGCTGGTGTTTTTCCAGTAGACCCAGTCACATCTCAGGTGGGAGGGGGAGAAAAGACCCCTACCGCTCAGGCTCCAGGGCTTGCAGCTGCCGTATATCAGACCCCGGGAACACTACCTATGGGCAGAGCTCAACTAGTTGCAGCAGTAATACCTAAGCCCATACCAGCTTCGGTCAACGAGCTACAGAGCTATTGGATAGATGGACCAGGCTACATCCTCCTGTCTTTGGAGGTGAGTGACATGAAGACCCCCTGGACTTTATTGATCGTTGCAGGGATAGACTGCATAACATGAGGATATTGGAGTCCCACGGGGTAGACTTTATCACCTTTTAGTTGGAAGGCAGGGCTCGTATATGGTGGCAGTCCTATCTTCTCGGCAGGCCAGCAGGTTCTCCTCCTTTGAGTTGGGACTAGCTCACACACCTCTTCCTAGATAGATATATTCCGACCTCTTAGAGAGAAAAGTTGCGATTTCAGTTCGAGCAGCTCCAACAGGGCCAGATGTCGGTGACCGACTATGAGTCAAAATTCTTTGAGTTGTCTCGCCATACACTTATGATACTTTCAATCGATGCATAGAGAGTGTAGAGGTTCGTTGGGGGTTTGCAATCTGGTATCTAGGCCACTATGGCCCGAGAGGTTTATTTGGGGACTTCGTATGAGCTGGTTCTGGAGATAGCTCGTAGGATCGAGGGTGTTCGTCAGCGGAGGCGAGAGTAGGTGACGAGGGACAAGTGATTTAGATATTCTATAGGGTTCAGTGATGCTCTAGATGGGGGCAAAGGTCAGTTTGTGAGGGGTCAGTCTAGCATGCCCACATATCCAGCACCACCGCCTCCTTGGGGTGCTCCAGTATGGCCCTATTTCAGCACCATTCTAGAGAGTTTCTACTATCCACCAGTTATTCAGGGTTCCTCCAGTCCATCAAGGCCAGACTTTAGGTCAGCCAACCACCGTACCAAGAGGTTATTTTGAGTGCGGGGATCTTGGTCATATGAGGAGGTTCTGCCCCAGGCTTGGGCAAGGCAATACAATAGGGTCATCAGCCTATAATTTCAGCACTAGTTGCCACACCAGCCGTCTGGCCGCCCAAAGGCGGAGGGTAGGTGGGTAGGGGCCATCCTAAAGGTGAAGGCCAGTTAGGTGGCGCTCCAGCCTGGTTCTATGCCTTTCCAGCCAAACCAGATGCAATAGCCTTAGATGACATGATCATAGGTATTATTTCTGTTTGTAGTAAGGATGATTCGGTACTATTTGATCCAGAGTCTACGTATTCATATGTTTTATCTCTGGTTGCTCATTTTCTAGGTGTTCCTCGTGAGTCTTTGGGTACTTTTGTTTATGTGTCTATGCTAGTGGGTGATTCTGTTGCTGTGGATCGGATCTATTAGTCATGTATCGTGACTTTCTGTTGTTATGATACTAGAGCAGATCTTCTGTTGCTTAATATGACTGACTTTGACGTCATCCTTGGCATGAACTGGTTGTCTCCATATCACGCCATCCTTGATTGCCATGCCAAGACTATTGTCTTGGGTATGCCAGAGTTGCTTACATTGGAGTGGAAGGTTTCGTCTGTCTGTGCATCTAGCCAGGTTATCTCTTTTCTGAAGGCTCGACACATGGCCGAGAAGGGTTATTTGGCTTATATAGCTTATGTTCGGGGCACTACTACAGAGACTCCGGCGATTGATTTAGTGCTTGTGGTCCAGGAATTCTCCGATGTGTTTCCTTCTGATCTTCCAAGCATGCCACCAGATCGTGATATCGATTTCTGTATTGATTTGGATCCTGGTACCCTGCCTATCTCTATTTCACAGTACCGCATGTCTTCGAATGAGTTGAAGGAGTTAAAAGAACAGCTTGAAAAGTTGCTAGCAAAGGGGGTCGTCAAACCGGGTGTGTTACCTTGGGGTGCACCAGTGTTATTCGTAAAGAAGAAAGATGTGACTAGGCTGACATACATTGATTATCGCTAGTTGAACAAAGTTACCATTAAGAAGAAGTACATGTTTCCATGTATTGATGATTTATTTGACCAGTTGCAGGGTGTTAGGGTGTTCTCTAGGATCTACTTGAGATCGGGGTACCATCCGTTGAATATCGTGATTCGGATGTTCCGAAGATGACTTTCCGGACTAGATATGGCCACTATGAATTCCTAATGATGTCCTTCGGCTTGACTAATGCCCCGACGTAATTTATGGATTTGATGAACCGGGTGTTTAAGCCATATATTGACTCATTTTTCATTGTCTTCATTGATGACATTTTGATCTACTCGTGTAGCATGTAGGAGCACGAGAAGCATTTGAGAGTGGTGCTTCAGACCTAGCGGTAACAGAAGCTATATGTTAAGTTCTCCAAGTGTGAGTTTTGGTTAGATTCTATGGTATTCTTGGGGCATGTTGTATCAGGCGAGGGTATTAAGGTAGATCCCAGGAAGATCGAGGCAGTTCAGAGTTGGCCTCGTCCTACCACAACGACCGAGATTAGGAGCTTCTTGGGGTTAGAAGGTTATTATCGTTGATTTGTGGAGGGTTTCTCATCTATTGAAGAACATTTGACTAGGTTGACCGAGAAGAGTGCTCTATTCCGATGGTCCGACGATTGCAAGGCGAGATTTCAAAATCTCAAGACCACCTTGACTCCAGCACCGGTGTTAGTGTTGCCTTCCATTTCAGGGATGTATATTGTGTATTGCGACGCTTCACGCATTGGCCTAGGTTGTGTATTGATGCAGGAGGGGCGAGTTATTGCATATGCTTCACATCAGCTGAAGCCCCACGAGAAGAATTACCATGTACGTAATGTGGAGTTAGCCGTGATAGTTCATGCTCTTAAGATACGGAGGCATTATCTTTATGGGGTGTCCTGTGAGGTTTACACCGATCATCGTAGCTTGAAGTATTTGTGCAAGTAGAGGGATCTCAATTTGAGGCAGCGCGGGTGGCTTGAATTACTAAAAGATTATGATATTAGCATCCTTTATCATCCAGTCAAGGCGAATATGGTTGTGGATGCCTTGAGCAGAAAGGCAGAGAGTATGAGTAGTTTGACATTCATTTCAGCAGAGAAGAAGCCATTAGATTTGGACATTCAGTCCTTGGCTAACATACTTGTGAGGTTGGATATCTTAAAGCCCGGCCGAGTTCTTGCATGCGTCATCGCTCAGTCTTTATTATTCGAGCAAATTAAGGCCTGTCAGTACGACGATCCACACTTATTGGTTCACAGAGAGACGGTACTACAGGGTGGTGCCAAGGAGGTTACTATCGGTGATGATCGTGTTCTGCGACTTCAGGGTCGTCTATGTGTTCCTAATGTTGATGGATTGAGGGAAAAGATTCTAGAAGAGGCACACAGTTCTCGGTATTCTATTCATCCAGATGCTACGAAGTTGTATATCCTGAGGCAGCATTATTGGTGGCGACGGATGAAAAAGGACATCGTTGAGTATGTCACGAGGTGCCTAAATTGCTTGCAGGTTAAGTATGAGCATTATAGGCCAGGTGGCCTACTCCAGCAGATGGTTATACCTGAGTGGAAATGGGAGCACATCATTATGGACTTCGTAGTTAGGTTTCCACGGACCTTGAGGAAGTTTGATGCAGTTTGGGTCATTGTCGACAGATTAACCAAGTCACAAACTTCATTCCGGTTATGACTACGTATTCTTCAGAGATATTATCCCAGATTTACATTTAGGAGGTTGTTCGGTTGTATGGTGTGCCTATTTCCATCATATCAGATAAAGGTCCTCAGTTTACTTCACATTTCTCGAGGGAAGTACAGAGTGAGTTGGGGACCCGGGTAGAGCTCAGCACAGCCTTTCATCCGCAGATCGACGCGAAGTCGGAGCGACCGGTTCAGATCTTAGAGGATATGCTCAGAGAATGTGTTATTGACTTCAGAGGGCAGTGTGATCGATTCTTTCCTTTGGCCGAGTTTTCTTATAACAACAGTTATCTGTCCAGCATTGAGATGGCTCCATTTGAGGCTTTGTATGGTCAGCAATGTTATTTGCCCATCGGATGGTTCGAGCCCGGCAAGGCTAGGCTATATGGTACTGATTTGGTGAAGGATGCCTTGGAGAAGGTAAAGTTTATTCAGGAGAGACTTCGTACAACATAGTCCAGACAGAAGATTTACGCGGATCAGAAGGCACGTGATTTATCATTTATGGTGGGCATGAAGGTTCTCTTGAAAGTTTCGCTGATGAAGAGAATCATGAGGTTCGATAAGAAGAGCAAGTTGAGCCCAAGGTTTATAGGTCCATTTGAGGTGTTGAGACAAGTTGGGGAGGTTTCTTATGGGCTTGCTTTGCCTCCCAGTCTATCGTGAGTTCATTCGGTTTTCTATGTGTCTATGCTCCAAAATGCTGATAGGTTGAATGTGTTAGACTACAACATGATTCGGCTAGATGAGAGACTGGGTTATGAGGAGGAGCCAGTTGCCATTGTTGATATGTAGGTTCTCCAGTTGAGGTTCAAGAAGATTTCTACGGTAAAGGTTCAGTGGAGGGGTCAACCAATAGAGGAGGTAACTTGGGAGACCGAGGAGGACATGCGGAGCAGATATCCACACTTATTCGGCACTCCAGGTACGATTCTAGACCCGTTTGAGGACGAACGTTTGTTTAAGAGATGGAGAATATAACGACCCGACCAGTCATTTGGCTTTCTAGATCCTCGTTCCTCTAAATAAGACTCTCTGTATATTCTTTTACTGTTTTATGACTTGCGTGAATGGTTAGTTCGGGTTTGGAAGGGTTCAGGTTGAAATCGGAATACTTAGTTCCTTAATATTGGCTTAAAAGGGTTATGTTTGACTTGGATCAACACTTTTAGTAAACGACCTCAAAATCGGGATTTGACGGTCCCAATAGGTTTGTATGATGATTTTGGACTTAGGCATATATTCGTATCGGGTTTCGGATGACCCGGGAGCGTTTCGGCGCTTAATATTGGAAGTTGGCGCATTGAAGGTTTTCAAGTTCCTTAAATTTGGTTTGAGATAGGATTTGGTGTTATCGAGGTCCGATTGGGATTCCAATCCTTGGAATAGTTTCGTATGGTGAATTATGACTTGCACGCAAAATTTAGTGTGAAGTGTCTTAGAACAGACAATGGTTTAGAATTCTTCAGTGATCAAGTGAACATTTTACTAAAGGATTATAACATTGTACATCAAAGCTCTTGTGTATATACACCACAACATAATGTTGTTTTATATATATATATATATATATATATATATATATATATATATATATATATATATATATATATTCTGCATAATCCCTCTTGGGTTTCAACACTTTGTGCCTTTGAGATTTTGGGGAGAGTGTGTGTCCACTGCTATATATTTGCTTAATAGACTACTCACTATCCTGTTGAAATGCCAGTCACCCTTCCAAAAGTTATTCCATAGAGCTCCTTTACTGCAACATCTCAAGGTGTTTGGTAGTCTATATTATGCTACAACTGTGAAAAAAGTTGACAAGTTCAGTCCAAGGGCAATCCCAGCTGTTCATCTGGGATTTTTAAATACTCAGAAGGGTTATCATCTGTATGATCCGACCTCTAAGGAGTTATTTGTAAGCAAAGATATTGTCTTTAAAGAAGATATCTTTCCCTTCAAGAATATGAGTACTAGATCTTCACCTATATTCCCAGTACTGCAACTTGTGGAACCTGATCCTCCTGCTATAACTGCACCTTTACCTTCATCATCCAATTCAACTACAGATAATGCCTCACGGTCTTCACCATCTCATGTCATCAGAGATCCTACTCATTCTCCTCATCCAGTACAACTCAAAAGATCTTCAAGGGAATCTAGACCACCTAATTGGATGGGAGATTATGTGGTTCAACAGAAATCTTCTTGTTCATATCCACTATCTAATTATGTAGTGTATGATCATCTTACTCCTACCCACATGGCCTCATTAGTAACTTATTCAGCAATTGTGGTGCCTAGAACTTATGCAGAAGCTAATGCCAATCTACTTCGGGTGACTGATATGAAATCTGAGATTTCATCACTTGAGAGCAATAATACTTGGACAATTATAGACCTTCCTCCAAACAAGGTTCCTATAGGATGCAAATGGGTGTTTAAAGTAAAGTATAAATTCACATGAGAGATAGAAAGGTACAAAGCAAGGGTTGTAGCCAAGGGCTACAGCCAGCAGGAAGGTTTAGACTATACTGAAATCTTATCTCTTGTAGCTAAGATGGTTACAGTCAGATCTGTCGTGGTTCTTGTTGCTGCTTCACACTGGTTTGTCTTTCAAATGGATGTTCATAATATATTTTTCAGGGTGATTTATGTGAAGAAGTTTATATGCAAATTCTTGATAGCTTTTCAAGCCAGGGGGAGTATCAGAAGGTGTGCAAGTTGAATAAGTCCTTGTATGGGCTTAAACAAGCTCTCAGGCAATGGCACTTGAAGCTGCCAGAAGAATTGATAGATCTAGTATTTGTACAATCACACTATGACTATTCCTTGTTCACACCCTGGAAGGGAGAAGATTTGGTGATTGTACTTGTCTATGTAGATGATTTATTTATTACTGGTAATAATCTGAATCTGATTAAGAAGGCTAGGAAGGATATGCAGAACATGTTTAAGATGAAGGACTTAGGGGAGCTGAAGTACTTTCTTGGCATAGAGTTTTTAAGATTAGAGAAAGGCATTCATATGTGCCAAAGAAAGTATGCCCTTGAGTTGTTATCTGAAATTAGGCTATCAGGGGGAAGCCAGTGTTTACTCCACTAGAGTTTAATCACAAACTTACCGCTGTAGAATTTGACAAGGTATTCAACAAGGATAGATTGTCTGAGGACAAACTACTTGAAGACAGAAGTGCTTATCAAAGAATAGTCGAAAGATTATTGTATTGACTATGACTAGACTTGACATAGCCTTTGTGGTACATGTTCTAAGTTAATTCATGCATGCTCCTAAACAATCACATCTAGATGCTGCTATGAGAGTAATCAAATACATTAAAGGAAATCCCAGGCTTGGACTGTTCTTAACAGCAGGTAGCACTCAGAAGCTGGTTGCATTCTGTGACTCAAACTAGGGTGCATGTTTGAAAACAAGAAGGTTAGTCGCAGGTTATACTGTGAAGTTTGGTGATGCTTTGATTTCCTGAAAATCCAAAAGGCAAGGAACAATATCAAGAAGTTCAGCTGAGGTAGAATTCACAAGCATAACCACTACTGTTGCAGAGATCAAATGGTTAGGTGGGTTGTTTGAGGAGCTTGGAACTGTAGTCGAACTTCCAATTTAACTTTACTGTGATAGTAAAGTTGCAATTCAAAATGCAACTCATCCTATATTTCACGAGAGAACTAAGCATATAAACATTGATTGTCACTTTCTAAGAGAAAAAATCCAAGAGAAAATGGTCAAGACTTAACATGTTGGCACAAGGAAACAACTAGCAGACATTTTCACTAAGAGTTTATGCAGTCCACAACACGAGTACTTAGTGAGCAAGCTGGGAATGAAAAACTTATTTTCATCCCTCAGCTTGAGGGGAAGTGTAAAAAGAATAGATGTGGGATGTGGGGTCTAGTAGTTAAGTTAATACAGTGTAATTAGTAGTATTAGTTCAGTTAGTTAGTTAGTTGATTGGTTGTTATAAATAGTGAAAGTAGTTAGACATGTACTGTACTCTTCAAATATACAGTTGGCATTTTCAATACAAAAAAATGGAGCTTCTTCTCCACCGACTCTTTTCTCTCTTCTGCCATGCCTGAGCTCTTCAACAGTCAGTATGAAATTGGGTATAATTGAAGGAAGTACACTCTCCAATTCTCAAGGGGAGGTTGGAATTGGTGGTAATTACACTGTGTAATTACAAGCTAATATAATTTTTTTTATTTTTTATTTTTTAAATTTATTAAGTACTATTCTTTTTATAATATTTTTCCCCTCTTATTCTAATTTTCAACCTTCCCACCTGTTGCTTTTGGTGTGCTTCCATATATTTTTATAACTTCTCATATTTTGCTTCTTCCTTTTCTATCTTTTTTTGTTTTTGTTATTTGTTAAACATATTTTTATATTTTACTAGTTTTCTTTTCTATTCATTAGTATAATTATTAAGAAAAACAATTACCTTCTAAATTCATTTATTATTATTATTTAAAATGTGCAATAAAATCATAAACTTTATGTTATACTCTATGAGTTCGTATAAATTATAAATTCATAAATGAAATTCTTATTTATTATTTTAAGTTAAAATATTATTTATTTGAAAAATAATAGATACTGATAATTTTTTTATATGTGTTGATGCTTGTTTTGGGGACCAATTTAGTTTTATTTTATTTTATTTTTATACATATTGGATAGAAGAAGGGGAAATAGTGAAGGAGATTATAAGGTCGAGGTATCACTGTCAAATAAAATCTGAGCAAATGTTAGAGTGGAATCGAACTCAAACAGCTCACTAAAAGTTAAGTTGTGTCCCTAAATTGACCAGTGTAACTATTTAAACTTTAAATCTTAGGGTAACAAGTAAGACATATACTTGTTATTTAAGATAGATACACATACATATACATATTTGTTTTTGCATTATCGGGGACGGTGACCCCCTACCCTAAGGGTAGGTTTGCCACTAGGTGGCTGGGGGTTTGGGACGGGGTGAATTTAGTGTGTAAGTTCATCCGGAACCAATAGTTTTGCTCAAATTTTATATATGTGCTCAAATATTTATTAAATAAGTAAAATAATTTATTTTGAACCCGATAAATTATACCATGAGGTTGTAGTAAAATCTCAAACACGAAGCATGAATATGTACCTTAGTCGGGAAGTCAGCTTTCCTTTTCCTAATAAAATTTCACAGTTTGTATGAAACAAATACCAGTTTTACCCTTTTGTTAATTTTTACTCTTTTCTTTTTAAAAAAATGGATCTTCAGAATATAGTTGGTTATATATTTTGGAATGATTTTACGAAATGTTTGTTGAAGAATAGTTTTAAGTTTGAAAAAGCGGTTAATCACTTTTCAAATAACTTGTGTTTTTCCTCACAAAACTGTAAGAGCATGTTTGGAAAGTCACCTAGGAATTGAATTTGAGTGTAATTACACAGTTTGGCGTGTTTGTCTGGCCAAGTAATTACTTGGTAAGCATGAAATTGAGTGTAATCGGAGAGGTGTAATTACACTCTACAATTCTCAAAGGGGAGGTGAGAATTGGTGGCAAGGTTACTTTTTAATTTCTTTCCTTTTTGTTTTTATTTTAGTTTATTTTCTTTATAACTTTTTATTATTTCCATAATTTTATTTTATTTTTAAAAAAAATTAAAATTTTAAAATATTCTTTTTTGTACATTATTTATCTTTAATATCTCTACCTTTACTTCTTATGATTCTATGTAATTGTTCGTACATTTTATTTCTTTTTTGTTTAATTTTCTTCATTTAGCATAATTGCGTTATTATTCTAGTTTTTGAAAATATACCTAATACTAGAAATAATGAGTCATTAACAAACTTGGCATATAATGAGTTATGTCATTAATGTAAAATTTTGTTGTTGAATGAGGTTATAAATTTATTATGTTTGCTAATTTTAAGTTGTATTGGAACTTATTTTAATTATGCTGGAATTTGACATATGCTAAACTATTTTATTTTTATTTTAAAATTATGTTATATTTATGGTTTTAATTTACTTGTTTTAGTAGTATTGGCTTGTTATTTCACATTGCATGTTGTTTATTTTCTAGTTAGAATTGATAGATTAGTTTTGTCAAATATTTGAATAATGTTATGACATTATATGTATTAATATTAATTTATTTTATCAAACATGTATTCCATGATGTTCTTACAAAACGTATGATTTTAGTTTTATAATTAATCAAAATAAATATTATTAATTTGGAAAATATATATCAATTATTTTTACAATATTAATTATAAATATATGATTACTAATTAATGTATATCCAAAAAAAATAGGCATCTTAAATACCAAATCTAATATCATTTATACTTATAAAAAATAATTTATAGGCATACATTTATTATGTTACCTTTTAAGTTTTGATAATTACTTCATTTATAATTTAATCTAACTATGTAATTATGCTTGTGCAACCAAACATTACACTTGTAATTACACTATAATTACGTTATGGCAAACAAACATGTCGTCGTAATTACTATATTGTATAATTACTAGGAAATATAATTACTATCCTAGTCATTACACCAATTCTAATTACCGGGTGACTTTCCAAACAAACCCTAACACTTTTTCAAGTGATATACTTGTCCAAATACAATTTTCATATTCAAATACTTTTCAACTTAGTTTTAAAAATTACTCCTTTTTTTTTGGGGGAAAAGATGCTTGATTCACGGCTTTGCATTTTGCTGGGCCCATGAGTTTATTAAAAAGGAGAAATGTTATTGGGTAATTTGAACTGCTACTCGTTTTGTAGCTTTTTAGGCAGCTATCTACGAGCAGATTAATCACTCCTTAATGTGTTTACACGAATATATTGGAATTACCTTACTGTTTTTGTTTTTCTTTTTGTTCCCAATTTCAACAGAAAAAATTTGTATATTATATAGGAAATGAGTCTTATAGTAAGTCTTAGGAGCATGAATTTCAATGCCGACAAAAATCTTTTCTTATTCTGTTTTTCTTTCCCCTGTTATTCAGGGACCTAACCCACCCCTACCTCCTAAAAAAAAAATTAAACAAATAATCATGCATTCCATTTTTAATTGATATAAGTCGAGATATATATATATATATATATATATATATATATTATTTATATTATTATTATTATACAGTTATATATGATTAAGACATATGTTATATATTTGTTGATTATTTTTGTTTAAGCGATTAAGTAGGCAACTATTTAGGTTAATTCTACTGAAAAAGAATCTAATACCCAAAACAAGCCATATATATAAGGAGTGCAGTTTCAGATGAATAAACCTTCATTATATATTGTCAAGTTCCATTAATTCCTATCACCATTGATAGTAGACCAATACTCCCCACAAATTCAATCTCTACCCTTGCCTATACAAACTAGTAAGTAATAGCCCGTGTTGCGCACGGACCCAATAACATTATGTTAAGATATTTTATTTTATTTTTAATTTTTGACATGGTATGATAACGTACCCACATAATTAGTAAAAAAAAAAACTATAGTTATAAATATTGATACTATATAACCAATAAATCATAACATTAATATGTATATCAAAATGTATCTCACAACTTTATTTTCCTTCTTTATGTATATCAAAATGTAGATCAAAGTTTTATTTTCCTTCTTTGTATATCTAAAATATAATAGGTATAGTTATTTAAAATTTATTGTTCTCTCTCTCTCTCTCTCTCTCTCTCTCTCTCTCTCTCTCTCTCTCTCTCTCTCTCTCTCTCTCTCTCTCTCTCTATATATATATATATATATATATATATATATATATATATATATATATATATATTTGTATATCGAGTGTATAATACATCAAATAATATGTATACTAAAATACTAAAATATATATCACAAATTTCTTTTTCTTTTTTTTGTATATATCAATTTGTATATCAAAATGTATGGAAAAAATTTATTTTGTCCCACGGTTATATTTATTATTTTTATATTAAAACTTTCTCTAAACATGTTATTTCAAAAATTATTTTCCTTCTTCGTATATCAAAAATTTATTTACTCCCACAATTATATTTGTTATTTTTATATTTTAGAACTTGTTCTAAACCTGTTATACATTGATATAGTGAAAAAAAAAAATAGACGAGAATATGGATGCTCGCTACGTAAACAAAAATATTAATGAAAATGAAACCTAATTTCTAGGAACATGGCTGTAAATGCTAGAAGAGAGAAGAGAGAGACATAGAGTTCTAAATATTTTTTGCTATAATTAAGGAAAATAATTTTGATTATTGGGTGTCAATTGTTTTAGGCTTATGTTGTAAAACCTAATGTAAGACTAAACACTTGTCAATTCTCTTTATGCATTGTCATATCATAGCCAATTTCTCTCTTTTTTTCTTTTTTTTTTTTTTTGGTTGTGAAAGAACTCGTATTAGAATTCATGTCCAAAGAATCGTAAAGCTAATTCTAATTTTGTTAGGCCAAACTTACCCGAAAACTTAAAATTGAAATGGAGTTTTCTTCAGGATAATGTTGCATTAATTACCATGAGTAAATGTTTAGCTTAACTTAACTCCCTCTGTCTCAAATTATCTGTCGTATTTCTCTTTTATACGTTCCTTCAAAAATATTAATTAGGATGAGGGTTTGACTATTTTATCCTTATTTATGTTTTAAGATATATTCTCTCTTCATTGAATATTTATTCTATTTATGTGCTATCTCTATCTTCAAGAACAATTATAATTAAGGGTAAAATGGAAAAAATATAATTAATTTATTTTGAACTTCTAAAATGACAAATAATTTGAGACAACTATTTTTAGAAAGCACGACAGATAATATGAGACGGAGGGAGTACATGTTAACAATATAAATTCTTACTTAGAACGTCATGATTTTTACTTACAATGTCAAGCTAATTAAAACAGTCGTGCATAAGTTCTAGGTAACGCTACCTACGGTCTAAAATAAGTGACACTTAAAAATTTTACACTCCCATTAAGAAAATTATTTAGTATTAATAATATAAGAGTTACTTAACTTATTTTTGTTATATCTTCTTAAATTACTCTTTATATATTCTCATAAAATTGAAATGGAGCTTTCTTTATGATAATGTTGCATTAATTAGCATGAGTAAATGTTTATTCTCATGTTAACAATATAAATTCTTACTTATGACGTCATGATTTTTACTTACAATATCAAGTTAATTAAAATAGGAATACACATATAGTTGGATAACGCTATCTCATCTAAAATCGGGTCTGTGTCGTTTAAAATTTTTGCAAACTCATTAAGAAAATTATTTAGTATAAATAATATAAGATTTATTTAATAATTTTTTTGTTGTATCTTCTCAAATTACTCTTTATAAATTCTCAGATTTTATAGATTATTTATTTGATTAAGGATAGATTTGAAAAAAAAAAATCGTTATGCTTTTTCAAACGAACATTTGTTTTTGCCAAATTAATTAAGCTGAAATGACACTTATTCCCTAGCAAAGAGGTTCATAGCTATTTGAATATGAATAAGGAAAATAATATCTTTAAGATTTAAGCGTTTGATTACATGGACTACATTCTTTCCCATTTTTTTGTTTATATCAATTTATGCAAATATGGAACAACACATATATTTAATAAAGGAATACATACTCAAATAAAATAGTCATGCCAAATTTTTTAAGGTTTTGAGAAGTTTACATAATAGTTTTCGGGAAGCTCCTTTTAATCTGTTAACCAAATACTAATCCTTAAATTGTATTTTTTTTTTTTTTGAAAGCTTATCCAAACAATGGCAGGGAGTAAAAAGCAGCCTCAGTATTACTCAAAATTTTGAAGTATATAATACATCATTGATCAATTTTATTTTGATTTAATGATGCTTAAAATACAACCAAGAACTACTTTATGACTTTTCAATTGCCATTGAAGTGAACACCAGAAGTTAAGAACGTAAATTTTTACTAAATTCCTACTTCTTATAAGATTTAAAAACAAAAGAAGGAGACAATTGTATTATAATTTTATATACATTTAATTTCATAATTTGTTTTTTTTTTTATAAAAAGTTTTACATTCAAGTACTACGTTTGTTATAGAAAGACTACCATTAAATTAGACAGTGTTCAATATTATGTTTTTCTACTTTAATCGGGCTTTTTACTGAATATGTATGCGGGTAATATTTTTGAAACCCAAATTGAGCGTGTGGATTGTATTTTGTTTTCTAGCAAATAAAATGTTGACTTTCAAAAATATAAATGAACCTTGATTAAGAAATCAATTTTTCCTAATTAAAGAAAGCAAGTAATAGCACTCTTAAAGTTCTAATGTAAACAATTGTTGCTTCTATTTGGGTATATAGACAACTTAAGTCTGTATGTGAAATGGGGGAATGTAGTGGGCTAGCATAGTCAGAGAAGTGATAACGTCTAAAGAAGGCTGAGTATGAACGTGTGAACAAGGAAATTGAAGTGGGCCCACTGGTGTAATGTTTAATAAAGCTGCAATAACTCATCTCAAACCAGAAGGGTACATTAGTCAACACGGAAAAGGATTATGCTTTAGTATGTATATGAAGCATTTAGGTACAACAGCAGTGAAGCACAGATATTATAAACTATCAAAACTACCCTCGGGATGAAACAGACATGTTGACCGAGAGCTCTCTGCTATTCCCTCTTATAAGAAGTTATATATAACTAGTATGGATAACCCATGCTCCCAATAACATTGCTAAACAGTAGAGTATAGTTATAAAAAAAGAAGAAGAGGAATTTTCATATAGCATTACAGTTATATTCCGACGCGCAACGAATATTGTTTCTTCATTCGCGCAACGAATACAAACCAAAGCAAAATATATAATACAGAAAAATAGAATGCTCTAGTTGAGAGTCGAACTCAAGACCTCCGCTTACTATGCCGGTTGTCTAACCAATTAAGTTCAGTTCATAGCAATTGATCTCTTGTGCTCAATACTACAAGTGAATTTGTTATAAAATTTAAATATAACTACGAATGATAATTTCTGAAAGTATAATTTTAAATGATAAGTATAATGTATATGTTTGTTGTGTCCCATAATTTTTTTTAATTAAATAATATATATATTTGTTGGTACCAACTATTACCTGAAAATTAAAAAAGGAATTTGTTTCATGATCATGTTGGCTAAATAGCATGATTTCTACCTAACTTATATGTTCTGGCAATATGTATTTTAACATCATAACAAACATCAGTTTTTATATATTATTTCAAATAAAAAATATGATAGTTCAAACAAAAAAATTATTTTAAATTGTGCGCAACAACCCAAGAATTATTATGAAATTGTCCCCCTTTATTTTACCACTTTGTTTTGCGTCATTTATAAATTGACTGAGAATTCTTTCTTTTCAACGTTTGATTATCAAATTCTTTTAGTTATCTTTCATTTTGTTCAAAGCATCATATGAAAAAGTAATTTTTTTATTGGTAGAGAAAGTTAATATTATCATCAAATTGGCCTTTGTTATCACTTTTCTTTATATTTCTGGAAATGTTTCTTGAATTGGCTTTCCATTTGCGAAGTACCTTTTTCTTTATACCTATGTCTACTTTAATCTATAGTTCGAAGACAATTATGTTATTAGTATTGAATGGCGACTTCGCATCCAGATGTTCAACCAAAAGACAATTTAAAAGATTCAAAAGTACCTAACAATGGTAATAGCATTAACAAAATCAAGCACTTTAATGTTTTGATCTCTTCATAAGTCCTGGTAAGTAAAATTAACATGCTATACCCCTTTCTATTTGTCATTACCAAAAACTTTTTTGAAATTACTTGGAATACATTTTCATATATGGTTGATTTATATATTGTTTACTCTTTGTGCTTTTACTTGTATATAAAGTGATCATCTTTTTAAAATTATTCCTTAGATCACAATAACTGAAATATCACTGTTCAAATGAACAAAAATGATTTATCTCAGTTTGAACAATGAGAATAATTGCCTGTATAAATATGGATGCAAGAACCTAGTGATAATTGTTCTCCAATGAAGATGGACTCCTTTTTGAATTATATGCTCCTTCCTTGATTTTTTCCGGTCTCCAAATTTCAAGCAAATTGAGATATTAGAGGAGGATGACATTTTCGGAAATAATTTTTTTTCTTTTCTTTTTAAATTTTGATCATTCTAAATCTCAGTTAACCATGTCATAGACCTTTACACAAAAATGAGATATTAGATAATAAAAGTAATTTCTAAAAAGATCTTTAGATTATTGGAGTTGACAAGTTTACTCTAACATCAAATAGAACAAAATTTTACATTTTTGTCTATGTAAGGTTTGTTGCCCAAGTTATTGTTTACGCAAGCCTTACTATCTTTTCTGGTCCTTGTTCTATTTTTGTGTTTTTTACAATTAAACTTGCTTTTCCTATGACCTTAAATAGCCATATGTATCCAAGAGGTTATAAACTAAATAAATAGGAAATGAACTATTCTGCAATAAGTTGTGTGTAAAATAGAGAACTCAAATGGGGTCCAGGTTTGTAGTACGTGTCTTGAGAATTAGGTGTGACAAGATGGGTATTCCGGGACCCACATATAAGAGAAGATGTACTCCACACTATATCTCTCCAGAACATAACGTTTATCTGGTTTTTCTGTCCAAGCAAGGAAAAGTACATATATTATGCAATCATGTACAATAGTATTAAAGAAGAAACATTATGCAATACCAAGAATACCCCCATGACAGGCAGGCATGTTGACGGGGTCCTGCCTGCTATTCCCTCTTATAAGAAGTATATATATATATAGGAATTATGGCAAGTTAAGCTGGTAAGGCCTTTCCTCTTCTTTGTTCCCATTTTCTCTATTAACTAGTTCTCTGCTTCTCTAGAAAAAGAATTAAGAGAAAAAACTGATATATAGTAATTATTGTCATGAAAACTAGAACAAGAGAAAATACCGTTACCTCAGGAAAATACCTTTTGCTGTGCCATTTCCGAAAGCCTCACCAACTTGATTTTACACCTTCAATATCCTTTTAGTTTTGTCTTGGATCCAAATTTTTGTAGTTCTTGGACATTTAGAGATTTAACCGATGTTGAAAACAAAAAAAAATGTATTGAAATATCTGACTCATAAATATTATTAGGAGACTCACGAAATTCTTCTTGGGGAAGTGAATCGTACGATTCGAATACTGGTCGTTGGGAATTTTTATAACATGGATTAAATCCCTAAAAATCCCTTCGATGAATGCACAAATATCTAACCCTAGTCGTCTCTAATCCAGTGAAAGAGTCCATTTTCAACTCATTTAATGGTGCTTATTTAGGCTAGTAATAGAATTTTAGGAGGATGGCTAGATAATGCGTTAAGTGGCTAATTAACATCACTGTTTTAAAAGGCGTGGGCGTAAGACGAGACGTTCTACATATGCTTCAGCGGGGCGTAAGCCCCATAGGTATTTAATTTTTAATATTTTATAAAAAAATATAATGACTGTAAATATTTATAAACAAGTAAAATTGCATAAAAATTGAAGAAAACTATATATGTGTGTGCTCAATCCCCACAAAAAATAAATCAAAACAATCTATTATACGTTACTTACAAGCACAAGTAATTTGAATATAAAAGAATAAAGTTTTTTATATGGAAGAACAAAAAGGATGATTAACCTGCAATTTGAACTTTGAATTTGTTGCTATGAATAAGAATGTAGTTCTCTTTGTATTTGTAAAAAAAATTAAATATTCGTTGCTTTTGTGAGATATTAGCAGACCAACGGACAAAATAAAAAATTGGAAAAACCATGAATTAGGGCTTAAATCAATAAAAAAAGGTCTTTACTTTTGAATTTAATACTTTTGAATTCCTTTCTAAACCTTTTGAGTAATTACCAAACTTTTGAGAATTTGGGTATTATATGAAGGACTAATTCAACAAATTTTGTTTTAATTTGAAAAAGTCTTTGGAGCTTACTCCTTACTAAAAAAACGTGTCTCGAAAGCCCGAGCCTACGCCCCAAATTGCGATGCGTACGCCTCTTGAGATTTTTGCCCCACATCATCGCCCCGGGGCTCGCCCCAAAAACGCCTTTTAAAACAGGATTAACATCCCTTATACTGGACCGACCCAATAGCAATTTTCCAACAAGTACATTATAAGTTAACACTATGGCTGTGCTTATGAGTTATGATTATTAACTACTGATGACTTGTTTACTATGACGTAATTAATTACGAAGTTAAAATGCATAAAGAATAAAAAGGTAGAATAATCCTTCACCAACTTTGCCCAATGCCCAGCCCTCGCCCACCACCTGTCGTCAACAACGTCTACTTCGGGTTACAAGTCTAAAAAGAAGTTTGAATTATCAAATCATTATAGACAACGTCACTTTAATTACGGGTAAAACAAGGGAACTTTAAACCACAAACGACATGTGTAATTATGCTGTCGATATTGACAACCTAAGGATAGGGACAGATTTATAAGTTAGATTATTGGGCACGTTAACTAATGATTTTTTCATTAAATTAAATATTTCGTGTATTATATTTTAGAATTAATCTAATGTTATCCGCTAGCCCTCATATTTTAAAAAGGTTGAATGGTATACTTAATTGAATACTGAATTATTTATCTAGAAGAATACGGATTAGTTCTCACTTTTACTTTTTTTCTTATTTTATAGTAATGCACTCATATTTTAAAAATTCTAGATCCGACTTTGCATAGACCGTTAACAGTTTGGTTAGCTGTTAAGTACAATTTAAAAACAATAATTGACCAAACGATAAGCAGTAGCACTCCTAAATCCTCTATTCCTTTTTTCTTTATTTCAATTTTTTTTTTTGCTGAAAAAGTCGGAAATGAAAGGGAAAAAATAGATGTAAATCGAACGCTACAGCTGTAAAACAGGTAGTGAATTTATCATTCTGATGTTTTTTAAATCTTCAATTTGGGGGTAGAACTTTCATTTTCTGAAAAAGTAACTACAAGATATATGATGAAAATTTTTGAGTTTTTGAATGTGTTAATTCGTAAAAAAAAGAGATAACTAAGTGATATATGTAACATAGCTAGAAGCGTACCCTTAAATAATTTTTTTCTAAGGTCGTGGAACTTAATAATCATGAAATCACAATTTGAACCCAAATATCCTAAGATCGTGGGTGCCGTTTAATATGAATTTCTTTTCTCTCCTGTCACCTATGAAACTCTTTTAATAAAATAAAATTCTATAAGTTTGTGAAACGAAACTCATGCACGAAAATAATTTTCTTATAACGCGAGCTATAAAGAAGGACACTAACTTCATATATAATTCTATTTTCTAAGGACTTTTGTTTTCTTCTGAGGAGTTGGTTTGGTTGGGGGAGCATAGGCAGGTGGATTTAGAAAATAAATGAAAAATAAAGTTAAATAAATGCAACTGTCTACGTTGTATACTTGTATTCGTCGTTAGATGATACGTCTAGTTTAGTTAGTCCCACCGACAATCATTTGTAACCAACTGTTTTTCTTTGGTTCCACATATTGTCCCGTATTTATATTAGGTCCAATTAATTTAGATTTACGCCAAGTCGCCAAGTATAAGACCCATCAAAACGAGAAGCACTTTCTACCGCTATTTTATCCATAGCAAGACTTAAATCCGAAATATCTAATTAAAGACGAAGGTATTCTATATAACCCACCACAACACTAGTAATCGTAATTTTTATTTTTTGTGGCTTACTAACCTAAGTTAGGGTACAAGAAAATAGTACATATTACTCTTTTAATAACTCTAGTTATTCTCCTAGGGTTTAGGACTCGTCTGACCATTTTTTGTATACAAAACCCAAAAATAAATGTTATTTTTGTTTACCCATAAAATGATATAGTTGAATTTATACGTAGTTTATAGACAAGTGAATCGATTTGATCCTAAAATGATAAATAAATTAGACAAGAATGTAAAACTTAGCCTTGAGATCAAGATAAAACAGCAGAAATCTTGGTTTCGGGAGCAGAGTTTCCAGAGGTAGTAAGAACAATATTAATAAGCAAGAGGATAAAATAGTATTAAGCTTTTGAACAGAGTATAGTATCAGCTTTATCAGAAAATTAGTCCCCCTTACAATGGTTGTAGAGCTCACTATTTATAGTTGCACCTAGGGAATAAAGTCCTAGGCTCAAGCCCCTCTTAAATGACAATCATGAGGGCTATTGAAGAATGTGTAATAATAGGCAGTGAATGCCATATTCTCTATAACGGACCATGTACTTGCTGTAAAATATTTCTCATTAAATGTTACCGCGTGGCAGGCATTTATTTTGCCTTTGTGAATACCATTTCCTTCGGTAACAAACGAGATCGTTGCCTTCGGCCCTGATTGTCTTCTGTTTACCCGTAAAACGGTACAGTTGAATTTATACGTGGTTTATAGACAAGTGAATTAATTTGATCCTTAAATAATAGATGAATTAGATAAAAATATAATACTTAGCCTTGAGACGGAGATAAAATAGCAGAAACAGTAATTCCGGGAGCAGGGCTTCCGGGCACAATAGTAACGATATCAGTAAACAAAAAGATAAAATTATATTGAGTTTTGAATAGAGTGTAGCATATGTTTGCCAGAAAATTCTTGTCCTTTACAATGATAATAGAGCTCACTATTTATAGTTGTACCTAGGGAACAAGGTCCTAGGATCAAGCCCATCTTTAATGTCAATTATGAGTGCCATTGAAGAATGTGTAATGGCAGACAATGAATGTCATATTCTTTGTAACGGGCCGTGTACTTAATGATGTAGAATATCCTTCATTAAATATTACCGGGTGACAAAAATTTACTTCATCTTTATGAGTATCATTCCCTCTGGTAACAGACGGGATTGTTGCCTTCGGATTCAACTATTTTCTATCTTCGTCTCCATATGTCACTTCCTCATGCGATTATTTAATATAAATATATTTTACCCTATACAGATAGTCTCTCTGCTTTCCGGTGGCATAACTTTGTGTCACCGGAAAGTTGGTGGAAACATCCTCTTTGGCAGAAAATCCATTGACCCCCTCTGAAAAGTTTCTAACGGTTGATTAGACGTACGTCTCTCCTCATTTAATGCCCGAACACGCGTCATCCCACGATTTAGCATCACTTTTACCGGTTATCGAGGTAATTATGGCTACGAGTTTAGTTGCCTATACCTTTACTTATACGCATCAACCTTCTTCATTTACACTTCATAATACTCTAAATTTTCTCAGACTTTCTTTACTTAACTCATACTTCATCTTTAACCTTTCTTTATCTTTCTTCTTTGAGTAAAAACCCTCCTTCTGATAAAAGAAGATGTTCCTCTGCGGCCGGGGAAAAGAATAAGAGGGCGAAGAATGCCACTCCCGAGTCATCTTCGGAAGTTGTGGTAACGAGCCCTCTGCTCAGGCCAGCCATAGACACCGTAATGATTGACGATAATGGGAAAGCCAGCGAGGAGGAGGCTTCTCTACATAGAAGACGACGACCTTACTCATCTTAACAGACTGCTCAATCTGTTGAGTTAGTTACACCAACTGAGGACGATGCCTCGGCTCTCTGGGGGGAGTTTGAGATGGTGGAAAATACCAACTCCCGTTTCCGGATCCCGGTCGTTGCACCCTGTACCTTGAGGACGAGTACCGGGTCCCTACCATCTTCGGTTAACTAGCAACCAACAACCAGCACTGCGCTTGCCACATCTACTTCTCATCCTTCAACGCCATCAGCTTCATCTCCTTCTTCACCAACTCTTCCTCTACCATCAGCAACTGCTACATCATCTCCATCAGTCGCATCTGTCCGAGAAGAGGATGTTCCTCTCCCCTAATCCCTAGTTCATGGGAACTAGGGGAAATATTATGCCGCCCCCTCAGAAGATCCGTAGAGAAGGAGGAACGTTACTCTCTCGGTCTCCACCGGATGCAATCTGTTGTCCCGGTCAGTGCAACTTGCTAACTATATGAAGCCTTTGGCTTCAAAAAAAGATAAGGAGAAGATACAAGCTTTATCGGTAGAGTGTTTGTTGAACAATGTCATGCACAATGCTGCAGCGGTATATTCTTCGTTTCCTTCGTTATCTCTTCCATCTTTGATGTAGTAGTATTTTGAGTTTGCCTCTTTTGTCTCACACACCAATTTTCTTGCTTTCGAGGGCCTCCAAAGGTTGATTCGAGATAAGGAGGAACTTACCTCCGAGCGGGATCAACCTTTGGTCGAGCGGGACCAAACTGCTGCTCGCTTCTCAGAACTGGAAACTAAAGTTGTTGAGGCTATTGTGTTGGAGGCTCGGTTGCATCAAAGCGACCAAGAAGTAGAGATCCTTAGCCAAGAGATTGCCCTGCTGAGGGTTCAATTTGAAGAGGCTAGGGCCAAATGGGCTGAAGTCCATAGTACCCTTCTTGTTGCATCCAAACGTGAGGCTGCCTCTGCTGAAAGATTAAATAATTGGAGGCAGCCTTGAACTCAAAAACTGAAAAACTTGCTGCTGTCGGGGTGAAATATGCCCAATTGGAGGAGAAGTATAAGAGGACCATTGAGCATAATATATTTTTAGCTTTATTGTCCGTTATCTCGATGTTAGCCTCCGATCCGTTAGATCCGTGCGGGAAAATCTTTCTACCGAGGTTGACCGACTTAAAGAAGAACTCAAGCACCGAGCGACTTCCCTCGTTGTTGAAAAAATATATGTTATGTACAACATGATGAGAAAAACCTTGGAAGAGTCTAAAGCGGGTGTCATTGACCTTGATGTCGAAATCGCTAAAGCCCGTGAGTTGGAGTCAACAGCAAAAAGGGGTCTTCCGGCCAGGCCCGATGCTTCCCACTCTTCTGGTTTCAGTTCTAAATTCTCGAGGTGATGATGCTGAAGGTCAAAAAATGATGAAGGCCAAGACATTTCCCCTGAGGACGCAAATGCTTCTTTTCCTCCGGGTTCCGAAGATGCAGCAGCTTAACATTTCATTTTTTTCCCGCCTTCTGTACTTGTGATGTTTGACACATTTGTTGTAAATAAATACACATTTTGCTCAAGTATTTCATGAGTTTTCCTTTCTGCGTACTTTCATTAACCATTTATGCAAGTTTAATCTTTGCGTCCTTTTTCGTTTAAGTGATTTGCACAAGTTTTACTATTTGTGTCTGATTATGCAAGGCTTTGGGTGTATTTCCCCCGAAAGCATTTGGATTTCGGGCACAAGTTCTTTCGAAATCAACCCTTTATCGTGAGGGTTTTCATAAGAGAGAGCCCTCTTATGTTTACGGTACTCTTGAAGAGGACGTCTCCTGTTCATTACAATACTAGCATTTGAAGTACTTGTTTAACCTTCAAATGACAAAATCAATTCATCGTTCAGACAAGAAACAAGATACAAATAAAAGGACTTTACTTTATTCTTTCCATTTTTAAAAAGTACATATGCATTAGTTGTGCTAAAAAGAAACTGCCATTTCTTGTGGCTAACTTGTACAAGTTATTTCTACGAGGTTGGTCGTGCAGTCCTCGGTCCCGATGATATAACTATGCTTCCGAGTTTCGTATTTCGGATGAAGCGACAGTCATTGTTGCCGTATCCTCATATCATTCCCCCCAGTGTTCGAATGCGAAGATGCAAATTGGAACACTAGAAGTTTAACACTTTCGAGGATTCCAATAATGAATTGATAGATAATCTTCAGTTCGGTAACAAACTTCACTTCCCCTTAGGAATTTATACTATCGATCCAAAGACTATCTATCAATCCCCTAGTGGCTTACACTTATTAACGGTCGGGTAACCTTTGTTCGATAGAAAACTTGACTTCCCGGTGGGAACTTTACTACCGAGCAAAAGATAATTTAACCGCTCCGAAGTGTTTCTTCGCTTGTATGACTTGTTATTAAAGGGTCTTATTGATGTTGTTGAAACTTCATTCGTAATATGCTTTCCGTTGCTGCCTCGTTAAAAACCTTGCCAAAAAAAACCAATTGGGACAAAAACTGGACGAAGGAAAAAAGAGCGTAGAACATACTTTCAGTACAGGTGATGTTCATCAGCAATAGTATCTCTTAAGGTGTAACACATTCCATTTGCTTGACAACTTTTCTCCATCTTGATTCTCCAACTCGTATGATCCTTTCCCAGTGACAGTTGAAACTCGGTAAGGACCTTCCCATGTTGGACCTAGCTTCCCTGCATTGAGTTCCCGAGTGTTTTGAGTTACTTTCCTTAAAATCAAGTCTCCCACTTTGAAATAACGGAGGTCGGCTCTTCAATTGTAATATCTTTCTATTCTCTTCTTTTGAGATGCCATCCTTATATGCTCCAAGTCCCTGCGTTCATCGAGCAACTCCAAATTGACCAACACTGCTTTATTGTTTGCTTCTTCATTTGCCTGGAAGTATCTCAAGGTAGGATCCCCTACTTCCATCAGATTAGGGTTTCTGCTCCGTACACAAGGGAGAAAGGAGTCTCTCCTGTGCTTCCAATCTCTTTTTGAGATTTTGTATAATCACTTTGTTTGTTGATTCTACTTGACCATTTGCGCTCGAATGATAGAGAGAAGATGTGATCCTTTTGATTTTCAAGTCTTCAAGGAACTTCGTGATCTTTGCGCCTGTAAATTGTGGCCCGTTGTCGCAGACTATCACTTTCGGTATTCCAAATCTGCAAATTATGTTCTCCCACAAGAAATGCACCACTTCACGCTCACCGATCTTCTGATAAGGACCTACTTCAACCCATATAGAGAAATAGTCAGTTAAAATCAAAAGAAACCCTACCTTACTAGGGGCCAACAGCAGTGGTCCGACGATATCCATTCCCTACTTCATGAATGGCCATGGAGACAAAACTGAGTGTAATGGTTCTGTTGGTTGATGTATCAACTGTCACGGCCCCAAATCCACTAGTCGTGATGGTACCTAATCTAACCCGCTAGGTAAGCCAACTAATAACCATCCAATTTCAATAATATTAATAAGACAATTGAACAAAAGGAATTATCTGAATCTAATACATTCCCCAAGAAATGGTAGAACAAATCATGAGCTTCTAAGAATTGAGTTTACAAAGCTGAAATGAATTAAATACATAGTATTGTTTGAAAAGTACATAAACAGAGTTTTATAGACCTAAAGCTACCACGAACAAGGGGCAACTATAACCGGAACGCAGGTACATCTTCAATCTAGCTCCCATCGAACACAGCCACATCAGTAACCAATATCTGCATGCAAGGTGCAGAAGTGATGTATGATTACAACCAACCCCATGTACTCAATAAGTAACAAACCTAACCTTAGGTTGAAAGTAGTGACGAGCTAATAGAAAGGTCGTGTCCAACACCAATATTCCCCCAACAGTTCATAACAGCATAGTACAATAACAAAGAAGAATCTCAGAAATAAAAGGCTCAGTTCGTTCACAGTTCCAGAAAAATAGGCATTTCTTTTCAAGTATCTTAGTGAAAATCCAAATCTTTTACCGAAAAACCAATATACGAGTAAGTTTGAAAACTGCAATTTTTCCCAAAACTCCTTTCAACAAATAGTAAGATATTTCATTTTCAGATAACATGAGGAAGGTACTTCTCTATTCCTACATGTCAAGATACACGTAAAATCATAAATGTCCCCAAAACTAGGTAGCAGAAGGAAATGCACCGCTATGCATGTATCTCGAGTACGCATGTCAAATGCAATGCATCTCGATGATGAGCTCATGTACTCACACTCTCAGAGTACTCAATCTCACTGTCTCGCATTCTCTTTCACTATGCTCAGCACACTCAAACACTCAGCATTGTACCATACCCGCTGCGGCGTGCAGCCCAATCCCTATTTATAGTCGACTGCGCTCATTGGGGATGTGCAGACTCCAAAGGGGCTCCTTTCAGCCCAAGCGCTATAATCCGCACGGACAATTCACGTGCTGCACGAAAAACTCACATGCCATAATATCAATACCTGGAATCGCACGGACAACTCATGTGCTATAATATAAACATCTGGAATCACATGAACAACTCACGTGCTGCACAGACAACTCATGTGCTATAGTGAAAACATCCTCACAAACAGGCCCCCAGCCTCACTCGGTCATCAATCTCTCCAATCTCACTCACGGGATCACAATGTCATGAAACTAGCCTGACAACAATGATATGATGTATCGATAAATAACTGAGACTGAGATATAATATGAATGCATGAATATGATTGAGACGAAATATCGATGAAATCAGTGAAATGACAGTAAGAAACGACCACTATGGGTCCAAAAATATCGAAAAAATGCCTAAACATGATATCTAGCATGATTGACAGCTTAACTACTTTATCACATGATGAAAACGCGGATATCAACAAAGTAGGACCACTACACATTGCCATGGAAATAATTGAGTCCCAATTCACATGGTACAGGCCCACACGCCCGTCACCTAGCATGTGCGTCACCTCAATACCAATCACATAACACATATTTTGAGGTTTCATACCCTCAACGCTAAGATTAGAAGAGTTACATACTTCGAACAAACTAATACTAATGTCAAACAAGCCAATACCAATGCCGAACAAGCCAAGCAGTGCTCCAAAGATACCATCCCGCGCGTCCCGACCTCCGAACGGCTCGAAACTAACCAAAAACAACTCAAGTACATCAAACAATGCTAAAGGAACCAATCCCGATCGAAAAAGATCAAATCTTGAATCAAAAGCCCGACATTGGCCAAAAGCCCAATCCGGGCCCGCACCTCGAAAACCGACAAAATTTATAAAATTCAACAACCCATTCAGTACGAGTCCAACCATACTAGTTTCACTTAAATCCGACTCTAATTCGCCAAAACCCTCAAGTTCCTCTTTAAAATTCATCAACTAAGAGCTAAAATCGAAGATAGATTCATGGAATATAACCAAAACCGAGTAGAGAATACTTACCCAATTCATATGATGAAAATTCCCTCAAGAATCGCCTCAATCCGAGCTCCATAACTCCCAAAATGAGGAAAGAACCAAAACCCTCGATAATATAGGTTCTGCCCAGCACTTTCCGCATTTGCGGACAAATAGTCGCGTCTGCAGTAAATGTTTCGCTTCTGCGACCACAACTAACCAGCTGGCCACTCGCACTTGTGGAACAATTTCCGCTTCTGCGCCATCGTAGGTGCGGAAATCCCATCGCACCTGCTAGCTTTGTTGACACCCTCTAGCTCCGCACATGTGCTCAAGCTGCCGCACCTGCAGCATTGTATATGCGCCCAAATATCTACTTCTACGGTCTTCCTCACCCAGCACTATTCTCGCATCTGCGACGCTTTTGTCGCTTCTGCGGCCATCGCACCTGCGCAAACCAACTGCATGTGCAATCATACCAGAACCAGCAGCCTTAGCAAAAATCCAAAATGCGATGAAATGATCCGAACCTTGTCCGAAACTCACCCGAGCCTCTCAGGACCCCGTCCGAATATACCAACAAGTTCCATAATACAATACAGACCTACTCAAGGCCTCAAAACACACATAACAACATCAAAATGATGAATCACACCTCAAATCAAAATCTATGAACTTTGAACTTTCAAATTCAATAACTCTTCCTGAAACATAGCAAATCAATCCGGAATGAATTCAAATTTTGCGCACAAGTCCCGAATAACATAACGAAGCTATTCCAATTCCCGGAATCACAATTCGAATTCGATATCAAAAAGTTCACTCCTGGTCAAACTTTCCAAAATTTCAACTTTCACCATTTTAAGCCAAATTCCACTACGAACTTCCAAATCACAATCTGGAAGCACTCCTAAGTCCAAAATCACCCAACGGACCTACCGAAACCATCAAAATTCCAATCCGAGGTCAAATGCTAAAAAGTCAGACTTGGTCATTTCTTTCAAATTTAAAGCTTCTAGCTGAGAATCATCCTTTCAAATAATTTCTGAATAACCTGAAAACCAAAACCGACGATTCATATAAGTCATAATACATCATATGGAGCTACTCATGCCCTCAAACAACCGAGCGAAGTGTAAATTCTCAAAACACTAGTCGTGTCATTATATCCTCCCCACTTAAACATACGTTCATCCTCAAACATTCCAAGAGTTGTTCCAAAAGCCATCAAATTGCCCTGTAACCTTACTATGCACATACCGAGGGTTGATCCCACGTCACCTTATTCCATATAGGCCCGACAACACAACATAACTGAAGATCATTACTCCAACCTTAGCCCATAAGCTTTAGAATCCAATTTCCAACATCCGAAATTTCTATAAGGTCAGAATCTCGCATCTACACACCGAATAAGTCTGAACAAGCTGTAACCATAATCCAAGATGTAATCACATGATATACCGCGTAACTCAAATACTCATAGCAAATTTCTAAGCCGGCTTTCGATATTATCCTTCCAAATATACCACAATCAAATCTGATAGCACCCATCCTAGATCCGACGACTTCATCCTATCAAATACCAGCTACTCTACTGACATGTCACACCAATACTATCCAAAGCCGCAACCCGTGCAATCCGTGCACCAATAAGCATTATTCCAAATGTACTCAATCATGAAAATGACTCTAACAAGAGAATCATCCCGCAAGCTCGACGGGTACCACTCCAACGCAATGCTAAGAACCCATCACACACCGTAGAACCATAACACACGAATCTAACACAAAGGATCATATCTCAATATAACTCTATCGCAATGCGTGACCCCATCCAAACACTGATCCATATGAAATACCTCAACCATCATGCTCAAAATAAATAACTATGTGTAATCCAACATCAAGTACTCAAAGTGCATTACCATAACCATGGAGAAGCAAATGACACAATGCCATACAAACCCGAACGAACATAACCAATGCACAACCATTCATGCATCACCCAAACACCCATCTCGCGCGAATTCTGCTATAAGGCCCCAATAGAACTGCACCATGGGTGCATACAACCAATGAATCACGACCCATCATAGCATAGAAGAGTAACTCACCGAACATAACAGAACACGAATGAGCTCATCTACAACCGAATGACACATCCCTCAACAATAGCAGTATGGAGCCAACTAATCTGGCTCGGTGTAGAATACACATCCTAATTGGGCCTACTAATGGACCCCCAACTCAACTCTGGGCACCCACACATGGATAAATAACCATCTGAAAGCCCACAATAACCGAATCATAACGCTTACTATCATCTAGCTAGCTTCGGCCATGACTTCACAGTCCACAACCATGAAAATAACCTGCTCTTGAGAACTCCCAGTCTCTAAATCCATAGAACACACGAATCCCATATCTGATCCCAACTCAACCGCCAGAATGTCTAACTCATATCTCATACACGATCCTCCCACGAGGAATACTTCTAAATTTCTTCCGTGCCACATAGCAAAAATTGAGTATCAGCAGTCGATCAACCAGAAGAGTGCCGCAATACCAGTGAAGTATCCATAAATCAACACACATTGCCCCTTCTGAAATGTATACTCTCATCAAGCCATACCAAATAGTAATATCATTTACCTAGTCATCTGAAACCGTCCATGCTTCCAAACAGAACTGTGATCCCGCTCACATAAATCTCAATCCCACACAACACACCGCATATATCATGCCATCATATGAAAAATATGAGAACTTCATAGTCCGCTCCGAGTCACAAGCAACTACATACTCAATTAGCCAAGGACCTTCCATTTGATTTTATCCCGGAGAAAATCCCAATACACAACATATTCCTCACGTCGGTAGGAAATATACTCCTCAAACCGTGGTAAAAACCATTGAGTACTCTTCGAAATCCATTTGCACACAACCAAGCTATCAGAACCGAATCTCTCTAACTTAACCCAGCCACGCAAGTTTTCAAGACCCAAGAGCATTGCCACAAAACACCTGTAGAGACTAGCCACGTCATAAGTACCTAGAGAACCGATCATACCCATTACTGTGCTAACCCAACCTACTACCACGATGTCCTATTTCTCCAAGTCCTTTTCAAATTGCCTTCAAATTGGTACTTCTTCTTGCTAGAACACCATGATCCCTAACCAAAATTCACCACACAAGATACCCTAGTGTAAAACCATAACGCCCTAAGGCCCATAAGCCACTGACTCCCCTCTTAAGCACCTCAATGCACCACAACCGAGATACCCACTCTAAAGAGACCTTATGTGAACCTAAAATTGTTTTCTTCACCTTCTTGATATTGAAATGCACAATACACAATGATATAAAATGCCACAAGTCTCGACACCATCCAATGCAACTCCCAGTTTCTAGACATATATAAATCTTGAAAATTTCAAATCACTACATATAAATCTTGAATCTATTAGAATCATTCTCGAGAGTCATCCACTCTACTCAAATCTCAATTGAACCGACCAAACAGACCGAACGACATGTGCCCCATTAGCACACCAACACCCAAGGGAATAAAGAGTAACCCACACTCCTAAGCAACCGAGCAAATTCCTACTCCATGAACACTACATCCTTTGTGAATAACCACTCAATTATTTTATGATTCCCATATACCCATAAGGTGTAATACAACCCATATCCAGAAATTCCCTTACTCGAGTTATCCTCAATCTCAACTTCTGCAAGTCATAATTGATTCACCAATATACCTCAAACCGAAACCAATACAATACATAACCGTGCAATCCACTTGTTGTTAGCAGACTCCCCCACTTAGCTCGAAGCCATAGAACAAAACAGTCGATAACATCATGATATCCATACTCTATTGCTGCTAGAATTTCGCGCTGAAATTCAACTAAATCCTTTGCAAGCCCATGTAACACAAACCATATAATACCTCAAATCGTCTGCAAATCTCGCATTGACCCTTGTAATAGTCAAGCCAACTCCCACAAGTGATCCAAACTCAAATTGCAACAAATATCATTCACTGGTAAAAGAGAACTCTCTACAAAACATCATAAGGACCATACAACCTTAGAACACCTCGTAGGAGATAACCCGCCTGCTCTGCCTCAAACTGACATCTCTCTATACCCTTCCACAGTCACGACTACTACGCAATCACTTAATCTTCTTAATTCTAAACTCATCGACAATACATGAGAATCTACTTCACTCCACAACTAAACAATATGAGAGATCCCTCAACACACCCATAACTCTAGACCATACGCCAAATCAAGACAGAAATCAGACACCCCATAGTCCTTGCCACATCTCAAATAAACTCTTCTCGTCACATTCGAACAATTTGAACACATCTCGTAGTCACATCATACTCACCACATAGTCATTCTACCGCTCATCGAGCCACAAATTCCACTCATAGGAACACTACCGCACCTGCGGCTTCGCATATGCGCCCAAATCCCCGCTTCTGCGGTCTTCCTCACCCAGCACTACCTGGCATCCAGTCCTCCAGACTAGCCCATCATCAGCACACAAAAATCATATCTTGCCCCCCGTTCATAGAATCATAAGACGGCGATGCACAACTGATACGGAGCGCTCGCATACGCATACGACAGTTACGCTTCAAGATGAATCAATGTTGCATGATAAGGAAAGAAAGATGGGAAGTATATCCTAAATGTCTTGTAGCCTCTCGAAGATAGGTATGGACGTCATCATACCGATCCGCAAGACTCTACTAGACACTTGCTCATGACTTGTAGAACTTATGAACCTAGAGCTCTCATACCACCTTGTCACGACCCCAAATCCACTAGTCGTGATGGCACATAACCCAACCCGCTAGGTAAACCAACTTATAACCATCCAATTTCAATAATATTAATAAGACAATTAAAAAAAAAGAATTATATGAATCCAATACATTCCCCGAGAACCGGTAGAACAAACCATTAGCTTCTAAGAATACAGTTTACAAAGCTGAAATTTACAAAGCGGAAATGAAGTAAATACATAGTCTGTTTTAAAAGTACATAAGCAGAGGCAGCTACAACCGGGACGCAGGTACATCTTCAATCCAGCTCCCATCGAACACAACAACATCAGCAACCAACATCTGCACGCAAGGTGCAGAAGTGTAGTATGAGTACAACCGACCCCATGTACTCAAAAAGTAACAAACCTAACCTTAGGTTGAAAAGTAGTGACGAGCTAACAGAAAGGTCGAGTCCAACACCAATATTCCCCCAACAGTTCATAAGAGCATAGTACAATAACAAAGAAGAATCTCAGAAATAAAAGGCTCAATTCGTTCACAGTTCCAAAAAAATAGGCATTTCTTTTCAAGTATCTTAGTGAAAATCCAAATCTTTTACCGAAAAGCCAATATACGAGTAATTTTGAAAACTGTGATTTTTTCCAAAACTCCTTTCAACAAATAGTAAGATATTTCATTTTCAGATAGCATGAGGAAGGTACTTCTCTATTCCTACATGTTAAGATACACGTAAAAGCATAAATGCCCCCAAAACTGGGTAGCAGAAGGAAATGCACCTCTATGCATGTATCTCAAGTGCGCATGTCAAATGCAATGCATCTCGATGATGAGCTCATGTACTCACACTCTCAGAGTACTCAATCTCACTGTCTCGCATTCTCTCTCACTATGCTCATCACACTCAAACACTCAGCGCTTTACTATACCCGCTGCGGCGTGCAGCCCGATCCCTATTTATAGTCGACTGTGCTCACTGGGGGTTTGCAGACTCCAGAGGGGCTCCTTTCAGCCCAAGCGCTATAATCTGCACGGACAACTCACGTGTTGCACGGACAACTCACATGCCATAATATCAATATCTGGAATCGTACGGACAACTCACATGCTATAATATCAACATCTGGAATCGCAAGGACAACTCACGTGTTGCACAGACAACTCACGTGCTATAGTGACAACATATTCATAAACAGGCCCCTGGCCTCACTCAGTCATCAATCTATCCAGTCTCACTCATGGGCTCACAATGTCATAAAACTAGCCCGACAACAATGATATAATGTATCGATAAATAACTGAGACTGAGATATGATATGAATGCATGAATATGACTGAGTATGAAATATCAATGAAATTAGTGAGATGACAGTAAGAAATGACCACTATGGGTCCAACAATATCGGCAAAATGCCTAAACATGATATCTAGCATGATTGACAGCTTAACTACTTTATCACATGATGAAAACACGGATATCAACAAAGTAGGACACTATACATTGCCATGGAAATAACAGAGTCCCAATTCACACGGTGCACCCCCACATGCCCGTCACCTAGCATGTGTGTCACCTCAATACCAATCACATAATGCGTATTTCGGGGTTTCATACCCTCAACTCTAAGATTATAAGAGTTACTTACTTCGAACAAGCTAATACCAATGCCGAACAAGCTAATACCAATGCCGAACAAGCCAAGCGGTGCTCCAAAGATGCCATCCCGTGCGTTTCGACCATCGAACGGCTCGAAACTAACCAAAAACAACTAAAGTACATCAAACAATGCTAAAGGAACCAATCCCAATCGAAAAGATCAAATCTTGAATCAAAAGCCCGAAATCGGCCAAAAGTCCAACCCGGGCCCGCACCTCAGAACCCAACAAAATTTATAAAATTCAACAACCCATTCAGTTACGAGTCTAACCATACTAGTTTCACTCAAAGCTGACTCCAATTTGATACTCAAAACTCAAAAATTTATATTATGAAACTTTAGGCCAAAACCCCCAATTTCCTCTTTAAAATTCATCAACCAAGAGCTAAAATTGAAGATAGATTCGTGGAATATAACCAAAACCGAGTAGAGAACACTTACCCCAGTTCATATGGTAAACATTGCCTCAAGAATCGCCTCAATCCGAGCTCCATAGCTTCCACAATGAGGAAAGAACCAAAACCCTCGATAATATAGCTTCTGCCCAGCACTTTCCGCATTTGAGGACAAATAGTCACATCTGCGACCACCACATCTGCGGTAAATGTTTCGCTTCTGCGATCACAACTAATCAGCTGGCCACTCGCACTTGCGAAACAATTTCCGCTTCTGCGCCATCGCAGATGTGGAAATCCCATCGCACCTGCGACCTCGGCTGACACCCTCCAGCTCTGCACCTGCACTCAAGCTGATGCACCTATGGCATCGCACATGCGCCCAAATCTTCGCTTATGCAGTCTTCCTCACCCAGCACTATTCTCGCATCTGCAACGCTTTTGTTGCTTCTGCGGCCATCGCACCTGCGCAAACCAACTGCATGTGCGATTATACTAGAACCAGTAGCCTTAGCAAAAATCCAAAATACGATGAAATAATCTGAACCTCATCCGAAACTCACCCGAGCCTCTCGGGACTCCGTCTGAATATACCAACAATTTCCATAACACAATACGGACCTACTCGAGGCCTCAAAACATGCATAACAATATCAAAATGATGAATCACACCTCAAATCAAAATCTACAAACTTTGAACTTTCAAATTCAATAACTCGTGCCGAAACATATCCTGAATAACTTTAAATTTTGCGTACAAGTCCCGAATAACATAGTGAAGCTATTCCAATTCCCGGAATCACAATTCAATTTCGATGTCAAAAAGTCCACTCCTGGTCAAACTTTGCAAAATTTCAACTTTCGCCATTTCAAGCCAAATTCCACTATGGACCTCCAAATCATAATCCGTACGCACTCCTAAGTCCAAAATTACCCAACGGACCTACCGGAACCATCAAAATTCCAATTCGAGGTCAAATGCTAAAAAGTTAAACTTGATCAACTCTTTCAAATTTAAAGCTTCTAGCTGAGAATCATCATTTCAAATAATTTCCGAATAACCTGAAAACCAAAACCGACGATTCACATAAGTCATAATACATCATATAAAGCTACTCATGCCCTCAAACAATCGAGCGAAGTATAAATGCTCAAAACGGTCAGTCGGGTCATTACATCAACGGTGTATAGTGTTGACACTTATCACATTTTTGAACAAAAGCTTTTGCGTCTTGTTCCATTCAGGGACAATAGTATCCTACCCTTACCAATTTTAACACTAAGGAATATGCGCCTGAATGATTTCCACAGATACCTTCGTGGACTTCTCGCATAACATAATTAGCTTCGGAGGCTCCCAAACATCGGGCCAGCGGGCCTTGGAAAGATTTCCTGTACAATTGACCTCCTTTGAAACTATATCTCGCTGCCTTAACGTGTAGCGTCCGGGATGCCTTGGGATCTTCAGGCAACTTTTCGTACTCGAGGTAATCAATGATCCCATTCCTCCTGTCCTAGACCATATTAGTCGCATTTACCTCGTAGTAGCTATCTGCGTCCAGAACCGAGTACATAAGTTGTACGACCATACCGGAGTCCATTCTCTTCATTTCCATAGATGAGCCAAGGTTAGATAATGTGTCTGCTTATACATTTTCTTCCCTCGAGATATTGACTCCGGGAATCGAGCAACCAGAGCCTGAACCTTCACTACGTATTGCTGCATGCGTTCCTTTTTGGCTTCGAAGATCCCATAGACCTGATTTACCACCAGCTGGGAGTCGCATTTGATTTCTATGACCTCGAAATCTAGTCCCCGGGCCAGTTAGAGCCCTGCAATCAAAGCTTCATACTCCGCTTCATTGTTTGTCAGAGGAACCGTTCTTATGGCCTGTCTTAGGGTTTCTCCCGAAGGCGTGGTTAAAACTATGCGGAGCCCGGACCCTTTTACGTTGGAAGCTCTGTTCGTAAATAGGGTCCAAACTCCTTATGTAGATTCTGACACCATCACTGCTTCTTTAGTTTCCAAAGGTAGCAACCTCGGACTGAAATCGGCCACAAAGTTAGCCAAAACTTGTGACTTAATCGCTGTCCTAGGTTTACATTCTATGTCAAATTCACTCATTTCAACGGCCCATTTGGCCAGCCTACCCGAAATCTCGGGTTTATGAAGGATATTCCACAGGGGAAAGGTGGTCACCACATCTATTGGGTGACATTAAAAATAAGGCCTTATCTTCCGAGCGGCAACTATGAGGGCTAAGGCCAACTTCTCCAAATGCGGGTAGTGAGTTTCTACTCCCGTCAAAATTCTACTAATGTAATAAATGGGAGATTACGTACCTTCATCCTCACAAACTGAAATGGCGCTTACCGCTACCTCCGAGACTGCTAGGTAGATTAACAGTTTTTTGCCTTCCTCCGGCTTCGATAATAACAGAGGACTTGACAAGTACCTTTTCAAATCCCTCAAAGCCTGTTGACATTCCAGGGTACACTCGAAGTTGTTCTTCTTCTTAAGTAACGAGAAGATGTGATGGCATTTCTCTGAAGACCGGGAAATGAACCCGCTCAAAGCGGCCAATCTCCATGTGAGCCTTTGAACCTCTTTTACGCTTGATAGCTGGTCGGGAATGTCTTTGATGGCTTAGATTTTTTCGGGGTTAACCTCAATCCCCCTTTGTGATACCAGGAATCCCAGGAACTTACCGGATCTGATCCCGAATGCACACTTCTCGGGGTTAAGCTTCATGCTATGCTTCCTTAGGATGTCAAAAGTTTCTTGCAAGTGTTTAAGATGATCACATGCATTCAAAGACTTAACAAGCATATCATATATATAGACTTCCATGGTTTTCCCCACTTGTTTTTCAAACATTTTGTTTGGCTGGTAAGTGGCTCTGACGTTCTTTAGCCCGAAAGGCATCCCATTATAGCAATATGTGCCGAAATTTGTATGAACAAAGTTTTTTCCAGATCATGCAGGTTCATCTTAATTTGGTTGTGCTTGGAGTAAGCATCGAGGAAACTCATTAACTCATGCCCGGTCATTGCATCAATCAATTGATCAATGTTTGGCAATGGGAACAGGTCCTTTGGGCACGCCTTATTCAAATCCTTATAGTCTACGCACATGCGAAATTTATTCTTCTTCTTTGGAACTACTACTACGTTAGCTAGTCAGTCTGGATACTTTATCTCTCGGATTGAACCGATATCAAGTAGGCGAGTTATATCTTCTTTGACGAATTTGTTTCTGGCCTCGACAATAGGATGTTTTTTCTATTTTACCATAGGAATGCTGGGATCCAAGCTTAGCTTGTGTATGACCACTTCCGGCGGGATACCTATAATATCCGCATACGACCACGCAAAACAATCGATGTTAAATTTAAGAAATTCAATAAATCCATACCTTAGTTCGGGGTGCAGTCCTGTCCCCAAGTGGAATTTCCTCTCTAGGAACTTCTCGAATAATGCGACTTGCTCAAGCTCTTCCGTTGTGGATTTTGTTACGTCCGTCTCTTCTGGTACCTGGAAATACCTTAGCATTTGATAAGATTCTGGTGCCTCTTCCCTCTGGTTGACCTCGCTTGGCTTGGGAGTAGGCGCCAGTTCCTGTAATTGCTATCCCGCATGCTCCTTCCCTTTGCTACTGGAGACCAAAATTGCATTCATATCCCTTGTCGTCGGTTGGTCACCTCTTATTTGTTTAATTCCCTCGGGAGTTAGGAATTTCAACTGCTGGTGATATGTCGATGGCACAACCTTCATCTCGTGCAACCATGGTCTTCCCAGGATAATATTGTATCCCATATCTCCATCCACCACCTCGAAAAGTGTCATCTTCATCACCTCTTCGGCATTCGTGGGCAGCAGGATCTCTTCCCGAGTTGTCACGCTTGCTAGGTTAAACCCGGCAAGGAGTTTTGTAGCCGGAATGATGCTTCCGGTAAGCTTGGCTTGCTCCAATACCCTCCCTTGTATAATACTAGCCGAGCTCCCTGGATCCACCAGAACATGTTTGATTTTAAAATCTAATACATTTAAAAAAATTGCCAATGCGTCGTTGTGTGGTAGCAACAATCCATCTGCGTCTTCCTCCGTGAAAGTGATGTCATTTTCAGCAACATTCCGGAGTCTCTTGTTGTGGGTTACCGATAAGTGTGGATTTTGACCACTTATTAGTACATTTTTACTTTTGTTTTAGTCCGAAAGTATTGATTTATGTTCCCAAAACTAATGAAAGTGTGTAAATTGCAGGAATGTTGAGAATTTGGGATCTTATGAAGAAATCTAACTCAAAAAGGAGTGTTCCGACTAGCAAGGCAAGAAGGGGCGCATCACACAAGAACTGCGGTCCGCAGAGGTATTTCTACGGCCGTAGAAGTAAGTACGGATTGCAGAATTCCCTATGCGGCCGCAGAACAGATGAAGAAGCCTAGCAAACTTTAAGTAAAAGTGCGGACCGCACATGAATTGTATGGCTGCAGATCATGGTCTGCACTTACTAGAGTTCAAAACGTTCAGAGAGTGTGCAAATGACCAAGACTAAAGCCTTGCTGAAGTGCGGACCGCACAAGAATTGTGCGACCGCAAAAGCTGAGTTGCAGTCGCAGACCAAATTGTGCGGTTACGGAATCCAAGTCCCTACAAGCTGAAGTAATGTGAGGACCACACATGGAATTGTGCGGCCGCAGAACCTCCCGAGGGGCATTTTTGTCAGCGAATTCTGGGCCACTATAAATAGACGAGAATCACATTTTTAGGTCAAGCTTTGAAGTTCAAGCAGCTATAGCCGTTGTAATTTTCCATTTTAAAAAATCTGTGATCATTTTGGGATTAAAAAATTATAGCTTATCATTTTAATCCTACATTATGAGTTTAATTAGTATGTCTTCTTTGTTTTCGTCATTTTCTACTATGAGTAGCTAGACTTTTACTATGGTTGTGACCCAACCCTAGTGGATAAACCTTACGGGTATTTAATTTAATGCTTGTTTATGATTGAGTGTTGATTATTTAGCCTTGTTCATGATTTAATTTTAGAATTAAAGGTTGCAAATATTGATTCATGCCTTTTTGACTTGGTCTTTACTTGAGAAAGAGGGACCTAGTCTAGGAAAGCTTGGCTAACAAGAAATTGGGCTAATTAAGAATTTGATTAGCCTAATTAAAGGTTTAAACTAGAGATAGGAAAAACCCGACTTGAGCTCATATCAACTATTTAGCTTGATACCCATTTGGGCTTGAGAAAGCCAAATTGGGCAAAATCACTCTATGACTGAGAGGTATTGAGTGGGTAACCTAGAGTTGAGAGCTATAATACACCCCGATCAATAAAATAAGTGTTAACGTAGTTAATCCATTAGGCAAACACCTAGGTGAAGGTCACATCCCTAGGAATTTTAACCATTTGGTAAAAAACAACAAAAACAATCATTCGCTTTCAAGTTTCTTCTCATTAGTTTATAATTCTTAGTGATAATTTAGAAGTAGAAAACAAAATCCTTTGTTTGGAAGCGCAATTTAGTTATTTTATTTGATCTCATCAAGTTTATAACCTAACACCCATATTAAACTCCCTGTGAAAATCGACCCCGACTCTTGTTGGGTACTATTTTTCCAATGACCGTTTCCACTCACTATTGAGTGCGGATTGGACGTGGATCAATTTTTGGCCCCGTTGCTGGGGAGTTAGAACGGTGTTAGCTATATATTTGAGTGTGTTTTTGGAATATCTTCTTTTCCTTCTGTGTTACTAATTTGTTTAAGAAATTTTAGGTACAACCATGGCGACTAATGAGCTCAGAAATTTGCCTTTGGGGGAATTGGACGGCGAGGAAGAACAAGTAGAGGAGGTGCCTCAAGAGAAATAAGCTAATCAGAGAGGCCTGGTACCTCATGACAATGTGCCTGTTCCACCCCCACCTCCACCATGAGCGACTCCACACCGGATATTGCCCAACGAAAGTTATGCTAGTGAAATAGTCCCTCCCCATATTAGGGCAGGAAACTTCCAAATCACCAATGTTATGCTCACTTTGCTTGAGCAACGAGGTTTCTTTACCGGTGCTCCAACTCAAAATGCTTATAAACATTTGAACGGCTTTATGGATACATGTTGGGGGAGCAAGCAAACTAATATTTCCGAGGATGCATTGAGGCTAAGGCTTTTTTCCTTCTCTCTACGGTGAAAAGCTTTAGATTGGTTGGAACGATTGTTGAACCATTCAATTCACACTTGGGATGAGTTGGCGGAAAGGTTCATTGCTAAGTTTTTCTCTCCCGGGCACATGGCTACACTTTGAGATGAGATCTTGGCATTCAAGTAAGAGCCGAATGAACCACTACACAAATATGGAAGCACTATAGAACAATGGTTAAGGAATGTCCCAACAACGATATGACGAAAAACATGATTCAACAAATCTTTTATCGTGGGATTAACACAACCAGCCAATGTGTAGTGAATCAACTAGCCGATGGAAACTTTATGACTACGCCTTATGCGGAGGCATGTGAAATCTTGGATGAGATGGCGGAAACGTCGCCAACTTGGAATTCCCGGGCCAATGTTTCACAAGGTGATCCGAATATGATCCACCTTCACAGAGAATTGCAAGATCATAGGCAAGCCATTCCGAATTGATCACTACCATGACTCAACTAGCAAAGTCCCAACTAAATCAAGTACAAGCCCCTAAGAAAGTTAATGCTATGGAGAGAGTGAATGTATTGGTGAACAAGAGGAGGACTAAGGGTCCACAAGTGCAAACTCGAGTGGAGAACTATGTGCAACATGATGGTGGTTTTGAGCAAGATGATTCTTATAATGAACAAGGGGAGGAAGTGCAACATGTGAACAATTTTCAAGGGCAAAGAAACAACTTCCAAGACCCAAACCAACAATAATGGCGACCACAAAACAATCATGGCAATTGAAATTCTAACAATCAAGGGAATTGGCATAACAACAACAATCAAGGGAAATGGATTGGAAGTAACAATCAAGGGAATTGGAGTGGAAACAACCAAGGAAATTGGGGAGGCAACAGTCAAGGTGGATGGAGTAACAATCAAGGCAACCGGGGGTCGGGTTTTCAGAGGCCCCCAATGTATCAACAACCGAGCAACTCAAATCCTTATCCTTCCCATGGTTCAAGTTTTTCAAACAACTATATGGGACGTATTGAAAGTATGTTCAAGCAAATGATGGAAAAGAATGCCGATTCGGATGCCAAACTTGCTTCACACAACACATCAATCCGCAATCTAGAAGTTCAAATGGGGAAAATATTTCAAGCTTTAAATTCTCATCCTAAGGGGGCACTACCAAGTGACACGGTGGTAAACCCAAAGGGTGGTAACAATACAGGGCATGTCATGGCGGTTATCACAAGAAGTGGAAGAGGCGGGAATGCACCTACCTCAAGTGGAAGGCGACTTGTTGATGATGATTAAGTAATGCAAGAAGAAGAGATCCCGAACAATGTTGTTCAACCTAATGAGGTAATTCGGATTGATATTGATGATAGTGTGGAAGAGACTCAAGAGGAGTTGAACCCGTTTAGGGAACACATTATTGACATACCGGAGCCGGTAGTGCAAAAGGAAAAGGCACCCTTGCCTAAGCCTCCACCTCCATAACCTCAAAGACTCTCCAAGAAAAATGGTGAGAATCAATTCAAGAAGTTCATTCAAATGATGAAGAGTCTTTCAATATATGTGCCATTGGTCGAAGCTTTGAAACAAATGCTCGGTTATACAAGGTTTATGAAATATCTAGTGACAAAGAAGCGATCAATGAATTTTGAGACCATCAAAGTCACTCATCAAGTGAGTGCAATTGTTAATTCAATGGCTCCTAAGTTGGAGGATCCCGATGCTTTCACGATTCCTTGTATAATTAGAAGTGCCGAGTTTGCTAAATCTCTTTGTGATCTTGGGGCAAGTATAAATTTGATGCCCTCTTCGGTTTTCAAGACTTTGGGGATTGGGAAACCAAGACACACCTCTATGAGATTGCAAATGGTCGATCGTACCATGAAAAGGCCATTGGTTGTGATTGAAGATATTTTGGTTCGGGTTGATAAATTCATTCTTACGATAGATTTTATCATTCTAGATTGTGAGATTGATTATGAGGTGCCAATTATTCTTAGGAGACCTTTCCTTGCTACGGGTAAGGCTCTTTGTGATGTGAAGCCAGAGAACTCACTTTCTGGGATGGTAATGAAAAAGTGGTATTCCATTTGTGTTAGTCCATGCGGCAACCAAATAGCAATGAGGTGTGTTCTTTTGTGGATTTGGTGACCAATGTCATTGTTGATGATACAAGTGCTACAATCAATATTGGTGATATGTTGGAGTCCGTCTTGCTTAACTTTGATGATGACAAGATGGATGTCTTCATGAAATGTGTGAACTCTTTGCAAGGAATGGGGTCGTACAACTATGCACCCCGAAAAGTGTCCTTGGATCTTGAAAATAGGAAGACTCCTCCTACAAAACCTTCTATTGAAGAGCCACCTACCTTGGAGTTGAAGCCATTGCCTCCACATCTTCGGTATGAATTTCTTGGCCCTTGTTCTACTTTATCGATTATTCTTTCCTCTTGTTTGACTAATGTGCAGGTAGATTCCACATTGACGGTGTTACAAAAGAGAAAGAAGGCCATTGGGTGGACCTTAGCAAATATTCGGGGTATAAGCTCTACATGTATAATATCAATTTGGAGGATGGCAATAAACCATATATTGAACATCAAATAAGACTCAATGAGGCTATGCAAGAAGTTGTCAAGAAGGAGATTATCAAGTGGTTGGATGTCGAGGTTGTCTACCCCATCTCCGATAGTTCACGGACTTCTCCGGTTCAATGTTTCCCAAAGAAGGGGGGCATGATAGTGGTAACCAATGACAAGAATGAATTGATTCATACAAGAACAATGACCGGTTGGAGGATGTATATGGATTATCGCAAGCTCAACAAAGTCACAAGGAAGGATCACTTTGCACTTCCTTTCCTAGATCAAATGCTCGATAGATCAGCCGGTCGTGATTTCTATTGTTTTCTTGATGGGTACTTGGGCTACAAACAAATTCTCATTGCTCTAGAAGATCAAGAGAAAACAAAATTTACATGTCTCTATAGCACTTTTGCTTTCAAGCGGATTCCATTTGGTTTGTGCAATGCACCGACGACTTTTCAAAGGTGTATGATGGCTATTTTCACGGACATGGTGGAGGACTACATTGAAGTTTTCATGGATGACTTTTCAATGGTGGAGATTATTTTGATGATTGTCTTGCAAATTTGGACAAATTGTTGGCTAGATGTGAAGAAACCAATTTAGTACTCAATTGGGGAAAATGTCATTTCATGGTTGAGGAAGGTATTGTCCTTGGCCATAAATTCTCAAGGAATGGAATTGAAGTTGACAAGGCAAAGTGTTTAATTGTGGTTTCTATTGGCTCACTCTTTACAAGGATGCTAGTGAGTTAGTAAAATGATGTGATGAATGTCAACGGGCTGGTGGAATCTTAAAGAAACATGAAATGCCGCTCACAACCATCTTGGAGATTGATATTTTCGATATTTGGGGAATTGACTTCATGGTCCCTTTATGAGTTCGTGTGGAAACATATACATCATGGTCGCGGTGGATTATGTGTCCAAATGGGTTGAGACCATCGCTTTACCCAACAATGAGGCGAGAAGTGTAGTGGCTTTCTTGAAGAACAATATTTTCATAATGCTTGGCCACGTGCAATTATAAGAGATGGGGGGTCACACTTTTGCAGCAAGGCTTTTGACACCTTACTTAGCAAGTATGGTGTTACTCACAAAGTCACAACTCCCTATCACCCACAAGCTAGTGGGCAAGTGGAAGTCTCCAACCGGGAGATACAAAGTATCTTGTCTAAAATGGTGAATGCTACTCGGACGGATTGGTCCAAGAAGATCGATGATGAATTATGGGCTTATCGTACGGCTTACAAAACACCTATCGAAATGTCACCATAAAGGTTGGTGTTCAAAAAAGTTTGTCATCTTTCGGTGGAACTAGAGCACAAGGCAATGTGGGCTCTAAAGAAGTTGAATCTTGATTGGGACGTAGCTGCTAACTTGAGAGTTGCACATTTGAATGAATTGGATGAGTTCTGGCACCATGCTTATGCAAGTTCGTCCTTGTACAAAGAAAAGATGAAATATCTTCATGAAAAATACATTTGGAACAAAGAGTTCAAGGCGGGCTATCTTGTATTGTGATTAACTCAAGGTTGAGAATATTTCCCAAGAAGCTAAAATCCAAGTGGAGTGGTCCATTTGAAATTGTTGGTGTGACACCTTTTGGTGCACTAGACTTGAAGAAAAAAACAATGAAGCATTTTGAGTCAATGGTAACCGGGTGAAGCACTACTTGGGCAAGGTTGGATATAGCCATGTGGTGGAAGTCATTCACTTCACTTGAGGGTATTTTGCGTCACCCCGCGATGTTAAATCAGGCGCTTCTTAGGAGGTAACCCATGTTCTTTTCCTTTTTCTTCTGTAGTTAGGTTTTATTTGTGTTGTAACTTGATTTGAAGTGTTCTACAGGAATGAGTGTGACTTGCAACAAAGATGGACAAAAATATGGCTAAGTGTTCAAAATTCTGCGAACTGCACTTTATTTGTGCGGCCCGCACATTTTTGTGTGCCACAGCAGAAGGAAATAGCGGTCGCACAATTCTTATGCGGACCGCATATTTGAAATATTGAAAAAGTGTCAAAATGATAACTCTCAGAAGTTTGAGCCTGTCAGTGCAGAGGCCGATCTGCGACCGCACGTGAAATTTGCGGCCGCACCTGAAAATGTGCGGACCGCACATTGAGATATGATACTCTCCACCTAGGTGACAGAGTGCGGACCGCACATGAAAATATGCGGCTACACTCATCTCTTTCCCCTTCTCAAATAGTTGGTATAAATAGAGGAATAGAGCTCATTATACACTCTTCCCTCTCTTAACAAACACTGTTGCTATGTTGATTTTCTTGAGAGATTTTAACTATCCTCACACACAACCACCTTGATTATTAACCCATTGCACTCATTCTATCTAGTATGCTTCAATCTCATGTTAAATTTTTGTGTTAGTTTAATTTTTAGATTTTTATTTATTTTTTAGGCCATATGTTATCAGTGTTCAACTATATGTCCATGTGAGGTAGATTTGAACTGTGTAAACTTAATACATACTCTAATGGGTTTGGGTTAGTGAAATTTTATATTTTTACAATGTTTCCATGTCGATTTGTGCAAGAAATCGAAACCTTTAGGTAGAAAAAACATGATTGTTCATAATTTTTGAAATCGGCGGCGGCACTTGAATTTGTGCAGTCTGCAGATTAGGAATTTTGGCAACTCAGTGAAGCAGGAATCTACGTCCGTAAGTTAAAATGTGCGGACCACAGATTCCTCTCTGCGGCCGCATATCAGCCTTATCACTGTCTTCAGAGACTCTGCATTTTGAGAGTCTAGTGCAGTCGCACTTGCAAATTGTGCGGACCACACTTCCCTTCTACGGCGGCACAACCAAATTCTGTGGACCGCAATTCCTTTCTGCGGTCGCATATAAAAAATGCGCGGAGCGCAAATCCCATTACCTGCAGAACTATGTTATACTCATAACCCCATTGTGTCCAATTGTTCCTCTCTTGCCTACATAACTCCTAAATGTGTTGAATAATGAATTGTAACTAACAATCTTCTTTACTTTGATACATACAATGGTTCAATCGAGAAGTCGAGGAGACACTACAAAGGGAAGGGGTGAATCTTCTCGGGGTCGAGGTAGAGGTACCTTGCCCCTTGGCTAGCCTAAGACCATCAGAAAGATAGCCAAACAGGCAGAGGGAAAGGTGTAGACCTCTCCGAGTCTAGTTCCTATGTCCTGTCTAGGAAAGTGTCAGAGGGCAACTCGGCCTCTTTTTAGGAGGAGCAGACAACCACACAGTTGAGGCCACGGGGGAGATACCAGCTTAGGGATGAGCCTTCTTTATCTCACAGCACCTCCGAGAGGTCGGAGAGTGCTGGCCAGGCCTCTGAGCCATTAGGTATAGCAGTCACAGAGGCAGATACTATATAAGAGGTCCACGATGATGGTAGAGGGGGAGATGGTACAGTCATAGGTGTGGAGAGATCAAAGAAGAAGGAGGTCTGGGAGGATAGGTTTGTCAGCTTGGCCGCCTTCACTGATTTTTGTATGTGGTGGACAGTGAAGTCTTTGACTCTTGAGAGACAGTTCCTATTGAAATACTTGGAGACATACAACCCGGCAATCTTGAGGCAGTTTAGAGCATGAAAGGGGTGGATGTGGTTCACTGAGAGAGTTGAGGATGCCAAGGAATACCTCATCCGATAGTTCGATGCTAATGCTGCTCACATAAAGAAGGGGACGAAGTTGACCAAAGTACGCAACCTCATGGTGAGTTTTGATCAGCATATGCTAAACACGTACTTGGGATTTGAGGATGTGGAGCCAAAGGAGTATCTTGAGAAATGTGCAATAAAGGAGGAAGTCTGACTTTGGCTGGCTGAGATCTTAGCACCACCAGGGCCACTACCACCATGGATTATCGTTGAGGTTCCGATTCATCGGAATACATTGAGCTTCGAGACGAATGGGTGGCAGACCTTTGTTTGTAGCAGACTGGGTCCAAGACAAAATGAGACTCATCTTCCTATTCTTTGGGTTGTTCTTGTGGCTTCCATCATAGACGGGTACCCAATTAATATGGGTGTCGTGATGTCGGCCAACATTTCCTTGATAGCACGACAGGCTAGCTCGGCCTATCCTTATCCCAACACTATCACAGAGTACCTCATCGATACAAAGGTAGATCCGAGATCTTTTGACACCAAGGTGAAGCCAAAGAAGCCATTTCACTAGTATTCACTAATGGATGAGACCAACCCAAAGAAGAAAATCCAGCCTTCTACCACCACAGGCCAGTCTAATGGGCTAGTAGTGGTAGTTACTGAGACAACGGACCTTCGATCCACCTCTGCTGAGCCCTCTTCCAGTGCCGCTGCTATGCCTTTGCCATCATTCTTAGCTTCTACCACAGTCCCTAGGGCAGCCCCTGCTCCAACTCTGAGGCCAGTGCCCATGCATATAGCTCTATTGTCTACTCAGTGAGTCTCCTAGACATTGGCGAGTCTCAACAACTGGATGTAGATAACTGCTTCAAAGTTTTCTAACTTATCTAGTACTGTTGCAGCGCAATCCACTATACAAGTACCATATGCCCCCTCTGACATTGATGAGATGCTCGAGAAGATTCTGGATAACCAGAAGACGATCACGGACACCTTGGCGCAACACGAGTCGGTTATTGAGGAGTTGGTAAAGGAAGTGAAGAAGATGATAAATTCCCAGGCAAGCAGGAAATCAGTTGACAAGCTCAAAAAGGAGGTGACTAGAATTGCGACAGCTGGGGATCTACCTTTTGATATGTTACTTGACCCGTACCAGTCCGTCCTAGATCCATCAGCACTATCTGCACTGGTAGCACCAGCTGGCCAGTTTGAGGATCCAGACCTTACTGCCGACACCGCTGAGGTAGTGCGTGCAATGTTCGCCACTCCCGGTACACCTAGATTTGATGATGATTATGAGATACATTTGGTTGATCCTGCGGGAGATCATATTGTTGAGGACACTGAGATGTCCAAGGATCCTTAGGGAGTTTTCTTCACGCTCTCTTCTTTCACTCTTATTTTGCTAAGAATTAGGGATAATGCTTACTTTTATTTGGTGGGGTGGAGTTAATTTGATACATTGATTTTGGATACATTTAGGCTGTAATAATTTGATGATTCTATCCCTTTTCATATTTGTATTTATCTATCTTTAGTAGTTATTGATCATTAGCTTCATTAGTTTTCCACTTTAGTTCTTGTTTTGTTAGTAGCTTCTTTTTATGCTTTCATAGATAATAAGCCTTTGGTTTTCTTAACGCCATGGTTCTTTCCAAAGGTAGTTTTTGTGTGAACCGGGTGACTAGTCCCAATGATGGATCGCGTGACAACCTTCTTAAGGGATTTTGTGAATCAGTCATTTAGATAATAATAATAATAATAATAATAATAATAATAATAATAATAATAATAATAATAATAATAATAATAGTAATAGTAATGAATAAAAAGCCTAATTAAGTCATTCTCGAAAAAGAGTTAATCATATTTCATTTGGTACCAACACTTAACTACGTGCTTATGGTTAGAGATAAAGTTTTTGAAAGAAAATAGCTCTAGTTAGTGACTTTGAGACTCTTGAGTTGACTTTGGCAATTATCGAGTGGTTTATTGGACCATAGTGATCTTTAAACTTGAGTGTGGTTGTTGTAGGCTCTCGACTCTATCCTCTTTTACGATCTAGTTGTGTGAGGGGTGAGATGACTTGTTTCTAGTCCAAGTATCTGTGCGAATGGTCTAGAACTTGCCCCGAATGTGCTTCAAGGCGAAATCCTAAGTTTTGCTTGGTTTGAGAAATTATTGTAGGCTTTCCCTAGCCCGTTTGAGCTTTCAATTGCCAACCAATGTCATTATCCCTAGTCAACCCCCTTTGAGCCTCTAGCCTTTCTCATTTGATAACCATGTTATAAGCCTTTATCCATTTTGCCGTGATCCTCTCTTGGCACCCAGACTTTCCTTAACACTCTTGTGAAATAAGTGGTGTAATGCATAAGTTTGGGGGAGAGATGAGGAATTTGAAAAAGGTATCAAGGCACAAAAGGAGAAAAGAAATGATCTCTATGAAAAGAGAAGGCAAGAAAAGCAGAATAACAAAAAGAAAAATACAAAAAAAAAAAAGAGAATAAGTGGAGGGGTTGATGGATTCAAAAAGCGGTAATGATCCCTAACATGAGCATCAAAGGGAGAAAAAGAATGAAATGAACAAGAAAGAGTGATGTCAAGTCTCTCTAGCCCCCAATAAAAAGAAAAGGCTTCTAAGAATTGGTAATTGTGAGCTGAGAAATAAAAATGTGGAGTGCTTAAGGAAAGGTGTAACCACTTACCCATATGGTATCCTACCCTAATCCAAAAGCCTTCATTACAACCCAAAATAAGTCCTATTTGATTTCGAACCAAGTGAGCTTATATTAGTGGTGATCTACATGAGGAGCAAGTCTATGGTACTTGAAGCCATACTTGTGTCATTCTCTTGTGAGAGAAGAGTGAACCTTTCATGAATCTTAAGATTGAGTGCTAATTCTTTGAGTGAGCTTGGCAAATGAAAGGTAGAGGAGGAAGAGTTTGGAGTCCACCATGACCTACATGATAGAACAAGAGTCCTTGCTGAGTAAAGTCAATTCTTGAAGCTTAAATGTCACATTAGAACTATATGTGCATGAATATTTGACTTGTCACCTTGTTGATAATGCATGAGTAGTATGGGTAATTGTTGGTCCTAACTGAGTATGAAAGGCTCACCATTGACTCGTTGAAATGACCTTTAACTTTGAGAAGGTGGGAACTAATCTATTTGCTTGAGGACAAGCAAAGACTTAAGTTTGGGGGAGTTGATAAGTGTGAATTTTGACCAAATATTAGTACCTTTTTACTTTTAATTTAGTCCGAAAGTATTGATTTATATTCCCAAAACTAATGAAAGTGTACAAATTGCAAGAATTTGAAAATTTGAGTTCTTATGAAGAAATCCGACTCAAAAAGGAGTGTTCCGACTCACAAGGCAAGAAGGGGCGCATCACACAAGAAGTGTGGTCCGCAGAGGTATTTCTGCAGCCGCAAAAGTAAGTGCGGACCACAGAATTCCCTCTGCGGCCGTAGAACTGGTGAAAAAGCCAAGCAGACTTTAAGCAGAAGTGTGGACCGCACATGAATTGTGCAGCCGCAGATCATGGTCCGCACTGACAAGAGTTCAAAAAGTTCAGAGAGTGTGCGAATGACCAAGACTGAAGCCTTGCCTGAAGTACGGACCGCACAAGAATTGTGAGGCCGTATAAGCTGACTTGCAACTGCAAACCAAATTGTGCGGCTACAGAATCCAAGTCCCTGCAAGCTGAAGCAATGTGTGGTCGCAGAACCTCCCGAGAGGCATTTTTGTTAGCGAATTTTGGGCCACTATAAATAGACGGGAATCACATTTTAGGTCAAATTTTGAAGTTCAAGCAATTGTAGCCGTTGTAATTTTCCATTTTAGGAAATCTATGATCATTTTGGGATTAAACATTATAGTTTATTATTTTAATCTTACATTATGAGTTTAATTAGTAATTCTTCTTTATTTGCTTCATTTTCTATTATGAGTAGCTGGACTTTTACTAGGGTTGTGACCCGACCCTAGTGGGTAAACCTTATGGGTATTTAATTTAATGCTTGTTTATGATTGGGTATTGATTATTTAGCCTTGTTTGTGCTTTAATTTTAGAATTAATGGTTGCAAGTATTGATTCATGCCTTTTTGACTTGGTCTTTACTTGAGAAAGATGGACCTAGTATAGGAAAGCTTGGCTAACAAGAAATTGGGCTAATTAAGGATTTGATCAGCCTAATTAAAGGGTTTTAACTAGATATAGGAAAAATCCGACTTGAGCTCATATAAACTATTTAACTTGATATCCATTTGGCCTTGAAAAAAATAAATTGGGCAAAATTACTCGATGACCAAGAGGTATTGAGTGGGTAACTTAGAGTTGTGTCACGACCCAAAATCCTAACCTGTCGTGATGGATATCTCAATACAAGGCAAGCCGATATCCATTAAGTTTGAAAATATAATATTTGAATTCCATAGAAAACTTCACAATTTCGGATACAAAACACTCCCAAAACCCGGTGTCACTGAGTACATGAGCATCTAAATAATAACAAAGTCTGGCGGGTAAGAACACTGTCTGAAAATATAAAACAGTACAATAACTAAAAGGAAAGAGAGTCAAGGTCTACGGACGCCAAGCAGCTACCTTGATAGTCTCCAACAGATAAATCCTCAAATTTGGCAACAGCCGTATCCGGAAGTACCTGGATCTGCACACGAGGTGCAGAGTGTAGTATGAGTACAACCAACTCAATAAGTAACAAGAGTAACATTTGGGCTGAAAGTAGTGATGAGGTCCGCAGGTACAGTCCATTACATAAATAATGGTACAGAAATGTAGGCATGCTTTCAAGTTCAACAGTTAAACTCAGTACAAGGAAAACAGATCAATACTTCATGATATGAGGAATGTGACATCTTAGTGAAAAGACTTCATGTACTACTGGTCATTAATCATTCGATCACTCGGTACTATTTATGGCCAATATAGCCCAGGGATATTCCATCCCGTATATATATTCACATCGACTGACAGTCAGTCCCTCAGTACCGTATAAGGCCAATCTAGCCTTGGGATAATTTACCCCCACATGTAAATGATACGGATAAGATCCATGTCCATGGAAAATTTTTCACAATATAAATAAATAAGGAAAGTCCATGCCTTGGGAAGTCCATCTCGAATATATATTTAATCATCTACGCTCACTAGGGGTGTGTACAGACTCCGGAGGGGCTCCTTTAGCCCAAGCATGATATAAAGCCGATATAGCCTACTACAGGCGGGCAGTCCTGATCCGTATAATAATAAAGCCTATAAGTCCTGCTGCAGGTGGGCAGCCCCGATCCATATAATAGTAAATCCTATAAGGCCTGCTGCAGGCGGGCAGCCCCGTTCCATATAGTAATCATATATATAAAGCCAATATGGCCTACTGTGGCACGCAGCCCGATCCATAATTATCTTCACAATCAGGCCCTCGGCCTCACTCAGTCATAAATCTCTCCAGTCTCTCGGGCTCACAATGTCATGAAACTAGCCCAAAATGATGATATAATATATCAATAAATAGCAACAGAGACTGAGATATGATATGCAATGGACGAATATAACTGAGTACAAAATTACAATTTGAACAAATAATTCAACAGCAACACGACCCCATGGGTCCCAAAATTTTGGCACGTAGCCTAAATATGATCTTTAATAAGAGCCTCAGCTCAATTTCTCTAACACGTGGAACATGTTCAGATAATAACATGATTCTTTAATTTTACAACTTCACAGGATTTATTCAAGTCACAATTTCAATGGTGCACGTCCACATGCCCGTCACCCATCGTGCGTATCACCTCCAAACAATTTATATCATACCAAATTCGGGGATTCATACCCTCAGAATCAAATTTAGAAGTGTTACTTACCTCAAACCATGTAATTTATTACTCCGCTATGCCCTTGCCTCGCGAATTGGTCTCCGAAAGCCTTAAATCTAACCATAACTAATTCGATTCAGTCAATACAAATTATTGGATTTAATTCCATAAGAAAATACTAGTTTTCCGATAAAAATCCAAAATTTAACACAAAAATTATCCGTGGGGCCCATGTCTCGGAACCCGACAAAAGTTACAAAATATGAACGCTCATCCAACCATTAGTCTAACTATATAAATTTCACCAAATTCCGACATCAACTCGACTCTCAAATCTTCAATTAAAGTCTATGAAGATTTCTACCATATTCAACTCAATCTTTACCTATTTGAACTCATCAATCTTTCCCCAACCTTATTGGGACGTGTATGTATAAATGATACTCTTACACCCAAGAATCATACCCTTAATCTCTCATCTTTTACCCCAAAAATCAAAATTGAAGAATTGGGGGAAGAAATTCTTACCTCTTTGAAGCCCTAGCAAGATCCTTGTGAAATCTTCAAACATTGAACAAGAATTGATGAACAATTGACTAGGTCTTCACTTTCTCTCTCTAAGATGCTCTCACCTCTCTCTAAAATATCAAATGAAACCCTTCAAAATGACCCCTAATTGTGTTTTTTAAGAATGGAGTCGGGTTTATAAAATCAAAAAAATGAAGCCTCGAAACACACTTTGCGGTCGCATATCCGACCGCATAATGCTTCTACGGTACGCAAAAAGGGTCGCAAAATGGCCCTTCAGAACTGGGCATTTTCTGCCTGGGTGTGCGGTCACTATGCGGCCCGCAGACCTGTTCTGCAGTCGTTTAATGCACCGCAAAATAGTTCTGTGGTCGTATAATAGACCGCAGACTTACACTCACCCTGCCTAGCTTCTGATTCACTCTGCTGCCATTATGTGGTCTGCAGAGTGATTCTGCGACCGCATAGTGGGCCGCAGAAATGACTTTTTCTCACAAAATATTTCCTTTACTCATTGACATATTGTTCAACCCAAAATATCCGAGCCGGCCTTTGTACTAATAGATCTACCTCGCCACCACAAAACCTTAATTTTCTTAGCAAAAATTCTCCAGGGTCGTTACACATAAGTCAACATCCGGTCAACCTTTTCAACTTAAGTTCTAAACCTTGGAACTATGTGTTCCATATCATTCCAAAACCTCATCGGACCCGAACTAATCACCCCCGGGAAGTCACATAACAACTGTAAAGCATAAATTGAGCAGTAAATGGGGGAACAAGGTTGTAATACTCAAAACAACAGGTCGGGTCATTATAAGTTGAGAGCTATAATACACCCCGATCAATAAAGTAAGTATTAACGTACTTAAACCATTAGGCAAACATCTATGTGAATGTCACATCCCTAGGCTTTTTAACCATTTGGTAAAAATAACAAAAACAATAATTCGCTTTCTAGTTTCTTCTCGTTAGTTTATAATTGTTAGTGATAATTTAGAAGTATAAAACAAAATCATTTGTTTAGAAGCGCAATTCAGTTATTTCATTTGCTCTCATCAAGTGTATACCCTAACACCAATATTAAACTCATTGTGGAAATTGACCCTGACTCTTGTTGGGTACTATTCTTACAACGACCGTTTCCACTAACTATTGAGTGCGGATTGGACGTGGATAAATTACTGATACCTTCGTCTTTTTTGCCGCTGAGAAGGTAACCCCGTTAATCTCGTTCCCCCCAAAAATCATATTGATCGTCATGCGCGGGGGATCTTCTCCTGCTTTTGAGGGCTCCGTGTTATCATGATTGCGATCATAATTGTTTTTAGCCTAGTCACTTTAGAATTCCTTGAGATAGCCATTTTCAGCAGCATCGCAACCGCTTCGCGCAGGTGCCGGTAGTCCTCAGTCCAATGAACGTTAGTTCTATGGTATTCACACCACAAGTTAGGATCCCTCTGACTGGGATCGGATCTCATCGGCTTTGGGAACCGAGCTTCTTTAATGTTCCTCATAGCCGATACCAACTTTACTACACTGACGTTAAAGTTATATTCTGGAAGTCTAGGGTAGGAAGAATCTTGAGAAGCCGACGTTTTCTTTTCCTATAACGACCTGTTGTTCCGGTCGCGATCCATTTTTCTATCGGTAATGAACATGTCTGCCGATTGGAAATCTCTATCGCCTCCTTCGGCCCGATCATATGGAAAATAATCGGCTCCTCGAAGACCGTCGATCTGTGTGGAAATAGTCTTTTGATTTCTATTTATTCTTTTCCCAACCTTTAATCGACGACAGGAAACCAAGCTGATCATCCTAAATCCTTATCTTTGACTCGTACCGGTTGTGAACATCCGCCCAAATTGTCACTTAGAACTCGAGCAAGATTTCTTTCAACTTCTGGGAAGCATCGTAACTTCTCGGACTCAAACCCTTGGTGAATGCTTCAGTCGCCCATTCATCCGTAACGACCGGGTGTAACATCCTTTCTTTCTGGAACCGTGTTACAAATTCCCGTAACAACTCGGACTCTCCTTGTGCAATCCTGAATATATCAGACTTTCGGGCTAGTACCTTCGTGGCCCCGTCATGGGCCTAAATGAAAGAATCTGTGAGCATTTCGAAGGAATCTATAGAATGCTCGGGCAAAAGAGAATTCCACGTCAAGGCTCCCTTCGTGAGAGTTTCTTCGAATTTCTTCAACAAAACCGACTCGATCTCATGGGGAGCTAAATAGTTCTCCTTCACCACCATTGTATAGGTGGTGATATGCTCCTGAGGATCTGAAGTCCCATCATATTTCGGCACGTCGGCCATTTTAAACCGCTTCAAGATCAACTCTGGTGTCGCGCTTGGTTTGTACGAAAGTTGAGTGTAATTCTTTGAGTCCGGCGCTTTCAGCACTGGTGGTGCGCCCGGAATTTAGTCCATGCGGATGTTTACTTCCCTCATAAACCGAATGAGTTCGTTTTTGAAGGGATTGCTCTAGCTGTTGAAACCGGATCCGCTCCCCCCGGTCCCATCGAAGACGACCTCTTCCCTCGGGGTGTTGTTATCGACCCTCTGCGCTGTTTGATTTGAGGGAGCACCGGGAGGAACTGAACCTCGTCCATTCGCGTTATTGGAAGTACCCGACTACTCCTGCTTCAGCTGTGTCATTACCTTATCCTATCGCGTGAGATGGCCTAAAATGGCCTCTTGTTGCTCCTGCAATACCCTTACCGCTTCGACGACGTGCTCTTCTTCAGCATCACCAAGAGTCGCTTCTCGAACATGTCGCGAGTACCGCCTTCTGTGGACCGGTGTGGCCTCATTCCCCTCACTGCGGGTATCGCTGATTGATTCCTCATGCTGAGGCTAACTTTCTTGGGCCTCAAGGTTTTGTGTGTTGTTAACACCATTATCTTCTATTTTCTATGATATTTGGCTAAGAACAAATAATCAAACACGTTAGTAAAAGAGGCAAGCACCAACTTAATTACACAATTGTCTAAGCCCCACAGTGAGCGCCAAACTGTTTACCCGTAAAACGGTATAGTTGAATTTATATATAGTTTATAGACAAGTGAATTAATTTGATCATGAAATACTAGATGAATTAGATAAAAATTTAATACTTAGCCTTGAGATTGAGATAAAATAGCAGAAACAGTAATTCCGGGAGCAGGGCTTCCGGGCACAATAATAACGATATCGGTAAGCAAAAAGATAAAATTATATTGAGCTTTGAATAGAGAGTAGCGTATGTTTGCAAGAAAATTCGTGTCATTTACAATGATAATAGAGCTCACTATTTATAGTTGCACCTAGGGAACAAGGTCCTAGTATCAAGTCCCTCTTTAATATCAATTATGAGGGCCATTGAAGAATGTGTAACGGCAAGCAATGAATGTCATATTCCTTGTAACGGGTCGTGTACTTAATACTGTAGAATATCCTTCATTAAACGCTACCGGGTGGCAGGCATTTACTTCATCTTTATGAGTATCATTCCCTCTAGTAACAGACAGGATCGTTGCCTTCAGATTCAACTATTTTCTGTTTTTGGCTCCACGTGTCACTTCCTCATGCGATTATTTAATATAAACATATTTTACCATATACATCTTCAGCTCCACGTATTGTTTTATCATGCGAGCATTAAATATAAACATATTTTACCCTATATAACTTTCGTATGCATACGTATTGTATCCAATTTAGTTGTGCTCTTTTTTTGGGGGGTGGGGGTGGGGAGGGGTAGAATTCCCAAGCTAAAGTTTGTTATGATAATTGTTAATATTATTAATATTTCATGTTGTAATTGGTGTTATTATTTTAATTCCGATGGTGTTGTTACGGTGTGAAAAGTTAACAGTAGAATATTAGTATCGTTTTTTAATCATTTTGACCGACACATCTTGTCCCACAATATCGACACTACCAAAAAAGAAAAAAGAAACAACTTACTTAAACCTAACTAATTAATATTATTATGGCTTGTAATTGTTGCTTTCAATTTAAGGTTTTACCAAACGAGGCATAGAACTAACTTAAGCCTCGTTATCCAGAAAGCACAGTCACAACTAATGTGAAAGCATCTAATTTCTTATTGTCTTTCCTTTATTCTTGTTTCCATTTTTCCTTCTTTTTCTTTCTCTTTTTCTGTTTTTTAGGAACATTATGTGGGAGTCTTTCTTGTTTAATTTGATCTTTCCAAAATGTATTGGGGCATATGTGTTGCATGCACAAATTTATATTTTCAAAAGATTTGAATTAGTAATTTATGAAATATCAAATTCGTAACATCTTAAGAATAGTCTATGCGAGTTTAATTAGTAAAAATCTACATTTTTAAAAGTGTTCCCTATATTTATATAGTTCGACCCGTAAGTAATGTTATGGACCGTACTATAATCATCAGAAAGTTATTAAAATTGGTTAAGAAAATGTACAGAGAAATTTGAGTTTGGTGCGTAATTTGGTATCTCTTAATTCTTAAGCAGCAATGAGCGTAATTAGTAATCTTATTTATTTGAATGAATTTATGAGGAGATTTCAATTTTCCTTTGGAATTTAAAATGATACGTTTTCATTGTAAAACAATGACATATTTTCAAGTGTAATCCTTTCAAATGAATCTTCCAAAATCACTACTAAAAAATCATGTTTTAGCGACAAATTATGTAGCAAAACAGAAAAATTCATCGTTAATATCATTTAGCGACGGATTAACAATAGATTATCAAAAAATTCTGCTAGCTACGAGCAATTTAGCGGCAGATTAACAACGAAGTTTGTAGCTAATTCCATTTTTTTTTGGGTGAATGGTGGGTTGAATTAATATTTTAAACCTACAATAATTTCTTTATGAATGTATAATTGGCAGAAAGAATTTAAATTTATGAATGTAAAATACGAGTTAAAAATCTCTCTATCCAAATTTATCCACAAAGAAATCTAATATTACAAAAATGTTTTGGCCAAATTACTTTCTTTTTTCTCTTGGAGAAGTGTAATAACATTTTCACCTTAGTTCTATCCTAAATATGCATATTAACGGTCCCAATGAGCAGTGATTAGTGCTTTTGCACCATCTTGATTCCTTGCTTTGATTTTCAAGTCTCTTCTTTGATGTTGAATAATAATAAAAAAATCTTCTTTGATACTCTTTTATTCTCCAAAAAAAAAACATGATTTATGAACTAATCTCTTTTTTTCACGACAATGAGAGGTATGCAACTTCAATTATAATGTTTTAAAATCAGGTTTCTACTCATTGTAATCAAGTCCTAATCTACACTACTACTCACATTACAAATTTGAAAAAAATATAAAAAATATATTTTAGCCGTTCCAAAAAATAATAGCCGATAAAATATATATTTTTTGTATATATATGTATTATATACATATAATATACATATTTTATATACTGCTGACCAACTAATTTTGTATTTTGCCCTAAACATTTCCATGTGAGGGGATTTTAATTTTGTACTATCACATGTTAACATTGTATACGGTCAAAATCGGGCTCGACTATTGCATGACATATCGGGATCGGAACGTGGGGGTTGAAGATCGACCCCGAGTCTCATAGAACCAAAACACGAGGTCAGAATGTCCGTCCTCGAGAACATTGAGTCCATGAACCCGGAATCGACCCTGACCCCGAATAAGCTCGAGGAAAAATAACCGGTATAACCAACAGAAGACCGAAATAATAGAAGGCCGAAATATCCGTAACCGGTCGGATATCACGGCGAGAATCTCGACATGTATCAATAAGGAACCGATAAATCAGCAAACCGGGAGATTTTTATCTTTTAAACAATTGTACCTAAAGTAGGACTCCCCTATTATATAAATAGGGTCTGATTACTTGTGAAGGACATTGTAACTCGCATTCCAAAGTAATATATTATTATTTTTAGTTCTTATTCTCTAGTCATTCTGTTCTGATATCAATAAAAGCACTTTTGGTTCGAGGGCGGAAAACCTTATAAGGCTAAGACTGTTCAACCTGTGTGGTTTGCATTTACTTTCCCATTGTTTATTTCAATTTCAATCTAATTTATCATTTTGTATCAAGTTAGATCGCGTATCCATAATACCACGTACAAATCTAATTGTTATCCGATTTTGAGGGTAAACAGTTTGGCGCCCACAGTAGGGCTAAGGATAATAATGGTTATTTGATACAAATCTTCATAACACATACTACTTTACGCTTGCTCTTTGAAGTGTCTCTAATTTTAGGTTAAAATACAAAATGTCGAACTCTCAATCAGCACCCCTACATGTTGACAACGAGTCCGGTTACCATGGTAAAAATAACAACATAACACTCGTTAATCAGGTATCGCCCGCTGATCCCATCGAAATTCCGATCGCAAATCCAATTGACGCTAATTCACATGTGGCTATCGATGCAAACTTGCCAACTGACCTCGAGAATAGCGTATGTGGTGGAGCCCGATCGGCAACTCAAAATACACAAAATATTGGACGAGACGGGATCAGTTTACGGGTGATCTTCGAAATGTTGCAAGCTCAACAGGGGGTGATAGCTCAGTTACAGAACCAAAACCGTGCACCGAGCAGAGTTGTACCCGATCTATCCCGGAAAGTCACCCGCAGGGATGAACCGGTCGCAGAAAGATCGAATGAACATGAATCGGGGGCTAACCCCGAAATCATAAAGATGCTCGAAGAATTGACAAAATGGATAGAACCACGGGAGAAGAAAATTGAAGCTAATGACAAAAAGGTGGAAACCTACAATTCCAGAGTAGACCAGATCCCAGGAGCACTACCGATATTGAAAGGCCTAGATTTCAAGAAGTTCGTGCAAAAACCTTTTTCCCCGAGCGCGGCTCCGTAGCCGATCCCTAAGAAATTCCGTATGCCTGAGATACCTAAGTATAACGGAACGACCGACCCAAATGAGCATGTAACCTATTATACATGTGCCATTAAATGGAACGACTTAGAAGATGATGAGATCGAGTCTGTTCTGCTGGAAACAAATTGAGAGACCCTGTCAAAGGGAGCTATGATGTGTTATCACAACTTACCTCCTAATTCTATTGACTTATTTGATATGCTTGCAGATTCTTTCATGAAAGCACACGCTGGTGCCATCAAGGTCGAGCCCACGAAGTCGTACCTTTTCAAAGTAAAACAGAATGATAACAAGATACTTAGAGAGTTCGTATCCCGATTTCAGATGGAAAGGATGGACCTACCGCCGGTTACTGATGATTAGGATATTCAAGCTTTCACTCAGGGACTCAATATTTGAAGCTCGGTGGATTCACAACAGTTGAAACAAAACCTGGTAGAATATCCGACCGTTACTTGGGCCGACGTGCATAACCAGTATCAATCGAAGATCAGAGTGGAAGATGATCAACTCGGGGTCCCTTCGGGGTCTGTTTATCCCGTCAGAAACATCGACAGAGTCAAGAGAGACATCGATCATGAACCAAGACCAAACAGGGATCGGTACCAGCCGTATAATGGAGACCGAAGAAGTAGCGGGTCCGGGCAGAACTCTATGAGAAACAAAAGGAGAAGCGACAGAGGTCATAGCAACTGGGGACTCATGAGCAAAAATAGCTTCGATAGGCCCATCGGGCCTAAAGAAGCTCCGAGGTTATCGGAATACAACTTTAATATCGATGGTGCCACCATTGTATCAGCTATCGTACACATCAAGGACACCATATGGCCTCGGCCGTTACAATCTGATCCGTCCCAGAGGGATTCTAACCAGATGTGTAAATATCACGGCACTCACGGCCACAGAATGAAGGATTGCCTACAATTGATAGAGGAAGTAGCCCGATTATTCAACAATGGACATCTTCAAGAATTCCTGAGCAACAGAGCAAAAAATCATTTCAGGAATAGTGATTCTAACAAGCAGGACGAGCAAGAAGAACCTCAACACATCATTAACATGATTATCGGTGGGGTCGATTTTCCTCAGGGGCCAATGTTGAAACGCACCAAAGTATCCATCATAAAGGAGAAACGGACTCGAGATTACATATCGGAAGGACCCACAATGATGCACTGGTAATATCTGTACTCATAAATAAATCCCAAGTTAAACGTGTGTTAATTGACCCAGGTAGCTCCGCCAATATCATCCAATCGAGGGTCGTGGAGCAACTCGGTCTACAAGACCAAATCGTGTCTACAGTCCGAGTTCTAAACAGGTTCAACATGGCGTGTGAAACCACTAAGGGCGAGATAACGTTACCAGTAAACACCGCCTCCACTAGGTCTCCTTCGATCACATAAAATTTACAAAAATGTTTTGGCCAAATTACTTTCTTTTTTCTCTTGGAGAAGTGTAATAACATTTTCACCTTAGTTCTATCCTAAATATGCATATTAACGGTCCCAATGAGCAGTGATTAGTGCTTTTGCACCATCTTGATTCCTTGCTTTGATTTTCAAGTCTCTTCTTTGATGTTGAATAATAATAAAAAAATCTTCTTTGATACTCTTTTATTCTCCAAAAAAAAAACATGATTTATGAACTAATCTCTTTTTTTCACGACAATGAGAGGTATGCAACTTCAATTATAATGTTTTAAAATCAGGTTTCTACTCATTGTAATCAAGTCCTAATCTACACTACTACTCACATTACAAATTTGAAAAAAATATAAAAAATATATTTTAGCCGTTCCAAAAAATAATAGCCGATAAAATATATATTTTTTGTATATATATGTATTATATACATATAATATACATATTTTATATACTGCTGACCAACTAATTTTGTATTTTGCCCTAAACATTTCCATGTGAGGGGATTTTAATTTTGTACTATCACATGTTAACATTGTATACGGTCAAAATCGGGCTCGACTATTGCATGACATATCGGGATCGGAACGTGGGGGTTGAAGATCGACCCCGAGTCTCATAGAACCAAAACACGAGGTCAGAATGTCCGTCCTCGAGAACATTGAGTCCATGAACCCGGAATCGACCCTGACCCCGAATAAGCTCGAGGAAAAATAACCGGTATAACCAACAGAAGACCGAAATAATAGAAGGCCGAAATATCCGTAACCGGTCGGATATCACGGCGAGAATCTCGACATGTATCAATAAGGAACCGATAAATCAGCAAACCGGGAGATTTTTATCTTTTAAACAATTGTACCTAAAGTAGGACTCCCCTATTATATAAATAGGGTCTGATTACTTGTGAAGGACATTGTAACTCGCATTCCAAAGTAATATATTATTATTTTTAGTTCTTATTCTCTAGTCATTCTGTTCTGATATCAATAAAAGCACTTTTGGTTCGAGGGCGGAAAACCTTATAAGGCTAAGACTGTTCAACCTGTGTGGTTTGCATTTACTTTCCCATTGTTTATTTCAATTTCAATCTAATTTATCATTTTGTATCAAGTTAGATCGCGTATCCATAATACCACGTACAAATCTAATTGTTATCCGATTTTGAGGGTAAACAGTTTGGCGCCCACAGTAGGGCTAAGGATAATAATGGTTATTTGATACAAATCTTCATAACACATACTACTTTACGCTTGCTCTTTGAAGTGTCTCTAATTTTAGGTTAAAATACAAAATGTCGAACTCTCAATCAGCACCCCTACATGTTGACAACGAGTCCGGTTACCATGGTAAAAATAACAACATAACACTCGTTAATCAGGTATCGCCCGCTGATCCCATCGAAATTCCGATCGCAAATCCAATTGACGCTAATTCACATGTGGCTATCGATGCAAACTTGCCAACTGACCTCGAGAATAGCGTATGTGGTGGAGCCCGATCGGCAACTTAAAATACACAAAATATTGGACGAGACGGGATCAGTTTACGGGTGATCTTCGAAATGTTGCAAGCTCAACAGGGGGTGATAGCTCAGTTACAGAACCAAAACCGTGCACCGAGCAGAGTTGTACCCGATCTATCCCGGAAAGTCACCCGCAGGGATGAACCGGTCGCAGAAAGATCGAATGAACATGAATCGGGGGCTAACCCCGAAATCATAAAGATGCTCGAAGAATTGACAAAATGGATAGAACCACGGGAGAAGAAAATTGAAGCTAATGACAAAAAGGTGGAAACCTACAATTCCAGAGTAGACCAGATCCCAGGAGCACTACCGATATTGAAAGGCCTAGATTTCAAGAAGTTCGTGCAAAAACCTTTTTCCCCGAGCGCGGCTCCGTAGCCGATCCCTAAGAAATTCCGTATGCCTGAGATACCTAAGTATAACGGAACGACCGACCCAAATGAGCATGTAACCTATTATACATGTGCCATTAAATGGAACGACTTAGAAGATGATGAGATCGAGTCTGTTCTGCTGGAAACAAATTGAGAGACCCTGTCAAAGGGAGCTATGATGTGTTATCACAACTTACCTCCTAATTCTATTGACTTATTTGATATGCTTGCAGATTCTTTCATGAAAGCACACGCTGGTGCCATCAAGGTCGAGCCCACGAAGTCGTACCTTTTCAAAGTAAAACAGAATGATAACAAGATACTTAGAGAGTTCGTATCCCGATTTCAGATGGAAAGGATGGACCTACCGCCGGTTACTGATGATTAGGATATTCAAGCTTTCACTCAGGGACTCAATATTTGAAGCTCGGTGGATTCACAACAGTTGAAACAAAACCTGGTAGAATATCCGACCGTTACTTGGGCCGACGTGCATAACCAGTATCAATCGAAGATCAGAGTGGAAGATGATCAACTCGGGGTCCCTTCGGGGTCTGTTTATCCCGTCAGAAACATCGACAGAGTCAAGAGAGACATCGATCGTGAACCAAGACCAAACAGGGATCGGTACCAGCCGTATAATGGAGACCGAAGAAGTAGCGGGTCCGGGCAGAACTCTATGAGAAACAAAAGGAGAAGCGACAGAGGTCATAGCAACTGGGGACTCATGAACAAAAATAGCTTCGATAGGCCCATCGGGCCTAAAGAAGCTCCGAGGTTATCGGAATACAACTTTAATATCGATGGTGCCACCATTGTATCAGCTATCGTACACATCAAGGACACCATATGGCCTCGGCCGTTACAATCTGATCCGTCCCAGAGGGATTCTAACCAGATGTGTAAATATCACGGCACTCACGGCCACAGAATGAAGGATTGCCTACAATTGATAGAGGAAGTAGCCCGATTATTCAACAATGGACATCTTCAAGAATTCCTGAGCAACAGAGCAAAAAATCATTTCAGGAATAGTGATTCTAACAAGCAGGACGAGCAAGAAGAACCTCAACACATCATTAACATGATTATCGGTGGGGTCGATTTTCCTCAGGGGCCAATGTTGAAACGCACCAAAGTATCCATCATAAAGGAGAAACGGACTCGAGATTACATATCGGAAGGACCCACAATGATGCACTGGTAATATCTGTACTCATAAATAAATCCCAAGTTAAACGTGTGTTAATTGACCCAGGTAGCTCCGCCAATATCATCCAATCGAGGGTCGTGGAGCAACTCGGTCTACAAGACCAAATCGTGTCTACAGTCCGAGTTCTAAACAGGTTCAACATGGCGTGTGAAACCACTAAGGGCGAGATAACGTTACCAGTAAACACCGCCGGGACCGAATAAAGCGTTGTACCTTCGGAAGGCCATGGATCCACAACATGAGGGCAGTGCCCTCGACACTGCACCAAGCACTAAAATTTCCAACACCTAGTGGAGTCAAAACAATCTATGGTGAACAACCGTCTGCCAAGGAAATGTTCGCGATCGAGGAGGTGATATCGGCATCTACAATCTCAACATCGAAGGATCCGAACCAAATGGTCAAAAATGGGGCCAAATAGCAATCACTGACACCAGCCTCGGCAGATTTGGACAAACGAGGGGAGGGCGAGGATGATAATTACGAGGTTCCCAGATCTTTTATAGCCCCCGATGATTCCAACACCACTAAATCGACGGTCGAGGAGCTGGAACAAGTCATATTGAGAGAACACTTGCCCGATCGAAAGGTACCTGGGCACGGGGTTAAGCTCTGAGCTCAGGAAAAAACTCATTCAATTTTTTATAACTAATGAAGATTGTTTCGCTTGGTCTCATCTTCATATGATAGGGATCCCACCGGAGATAACCACTCATAAGTTAAGCCTGGACCTGAAATTCTATCCGGTCAAACAGAAGAGGAGGCCCCGGTCCGAGGTCAAACATGCTTTTATCAAGGATGAGGTATCTAAACTCTTTAAAATAGGGTCCATTCGGGAAGTTAAATACCCGGATTGGTTAGCAAACGTAGTGGTAGTCCCTAAAAAAGGGAACAAATTAAGAATGTGTGTAGACTATAAGGATTTGAACAAGGCGTATCCTAAGGACTCTTTTCCTCTAGCCAACATCGATCGCATGATTGATGCCATGGCCGGCCACGAGATCCTCAGTTTTTTCGATGCCTATTCCAGGTACAATAAAATAAGGATGAACCCGGGTGATCAGGAAAAAACCTCCTTCATCACAAAGTACGACACATACTGCTATAACGCGATGCCATTCAGATTAAAAAACATCGGTGCCACTTATCAACACATAGTAAACCGGATGTTCGAGGAACAAATAGGAAAATTAATGAAAGTTTACATTGACGACATGTTGGTTAAGTCCTTGCGAGCAAAGGACTATTTAAAATATTTGCAGGAAACCTTTAGCATATTGAAGCAATACAATATGAAGTTGAACCCGAAAAAATGTGCTTTGGAGTTGGGTCGGGTAAATTCTTAGGATTCATGGTATCCAATCGGGGAATCTAGATCGACCCCGACAAAATCAAAGCCATCGAAGATATCACGGTCGTGGACAACGTGAAGGCCGTGCAAAGACTAATCGGATGCATAGCCGCCCTGGGACGATTCATTTCGAGGTCGTCTGATAAGAGCCACCTATTATTCACACTATTGAAGAAGAAGAATAAGTTCTCATGGACCTCGGAATGTCAACGAGCTTTGGAGGAACTCAAACGGTACTTATCGAGCCCACCGCTGCTTCACATATCGAAGGAAGACGAACAACTATACATGTATTTGGCAGTTTCAGAGAAAGCGGTAAGTGGAGTCCTAGACCGGGAGAGCAAGGTACGCAATTTCCAATTTACTATGTTAGCAAGACCCTAGGTGAGGCCGAAGCTAGGTACCCTCACCTAGAAAAACTGGCGCTCTCTTTGCTAAGCGCCTCTAGGAAGCTAAAACCGTACTTCCAGTGTCACCCCATATGTGTCGTAACTACTAACTTGTTGAGGAACGTTATGCATAAGCCCGAGATCTCGGGCCGGTTGGCCAAATAAGCCGTGGAAATAAGTGGGTACGATATTGAATACCAACCCCGACCGCTATTAAGTCTAAAATCTTGGCAGACTTTGTGTACGACTTTACGTCGGCCCTAATACCCGAGGTCGAAAGAGAGTTATTAATTAACTCAGGGGCCTCTTCGGGAATCTGGACCATCTTTACGGATGGTGCCTCAAACGCAAAAGGGTCTGGACATGGCATCGTATTGAAGCCACCAACAAGCAACACAGTTAGATAATCTATTAATACTGTGAAATTGACTAACAACGAGGCCGAATATGAGGCCATGATTGCAGGCCTTGAACTAGCCAAAAGCTTGGGGGCAGAAGCGATCCAAGCCAAGTGTGACTCCCTACTTGTGGTAAACCAAGTAATGGAACATTCGAGGTCAGAGAAGAATGAATGCAAAGATACTTGGACAAGTTGCAGGTAACATTACACCGGTTCAAAGAATGGACTTTGCAACAAGTACCGCGGGATCAAAACAGTGAGGCCGATGCCCTCGCTAACTTAGGGTCATCGATCGAAGATGGAGAGTTCAATTTAGGGGCAGCCATACAGTTTATGAGATCGGTGGTGGAAGAAGGCCATGCCGAGATCAACTCGACGAGCCTAACTTGGGACTGCAGAAATAAATATGTAGAATATCTTAGGACCGGGAAACTGACCTTGGATCCAAAAGAATCGAGGGCTCTGCGTACAAAGTTAGCCCGATTTAGCCTGTCCAAAGATGGAACCTTGTTCAGAAGAGAATTCGATGGCCCACTCCCAATATGTCTAGGGCCAGGAGACACCGAGTACGTTTTGAGAGAAATCCACAAAGGTACCTGCGGAAATCATTCGGGCGCCGAATTGTTGGTTCAAAAAATAATCAGATCCGGTTATTACTGGATTGATATGAAAAAAATGCGAAGGAGTTCGTACGAAAATGCGATGAATGTCAAAGACACGCTCCGATGATTCATCAGCCAAGGGAGCTGTTGCATTCGGTTTTGTCACCATGGCCGTTCATGAAGTGGGGAATGGATATTGTTGGCCCCCTTCCATGGGCTCCCAGTAAGGCTCAATTTATATTATTTATGACTGACTATTTTTCTAAGTGGGTGGAAGCCCAGGCATACGAAAAGGTCAGGGAGAAAGAAGTCATCGACTTCATTTGGGATCATATCATATGCCGATTTGAAATGCTGGCCGAGATAGTATGCGACAATGGGAAACAATTCATCGGCAGCAAGGTAAGAAAATTCCTCGAGGATTATAAGATCAATAGGATCCTATCAATACCCTACCACCCTAGTGGGAGCGGACAAGCAGAATCGACAAACAAAACCATACTCCAAAATCTCATAAAGAGGTTAACTGCCGCCAAAGGAAGATGGAAGGAAATCTTACCTGAAGTCTTATGGGCATACTGAACGACCTCGAAGTCCAGTACAGGGGCCACCCCGTTCTCACTGGTCTATCGCGTCGAAGCTCTAATACCCGTCGCATTCGGAGAACCAAGTCTCAGGTTCCGATATGCAACCAAGGAATCAAATGACGAGGCTATGAACGCGAGCCTAAATCTACTGGATGAAAGGCGTAAAGTAGCCCTTGTTCGATTGGCCGCCCAAAAGTAGGGATCGAAAGGTATTACAATCGACGGGCCAACATTAGACACTTCAATGTCGGGGACTCGGTACTAAGGAAGGTTACACTAAACACCCGAAACCCGAATGAAGGGAAGTTGGGTCCGAACTGGGAAGGCCCTTATTAGATTATTGAGATCACCGGTAAAGGATCGTACAAACTCGCAACGATGAACGGTGAGAAACTACCGAACAACTGGAACATAGCTCACTTGAAGCGATACTATTGCTAAGGTACGACCCCATTCTTTTCATTTTATATATCTATTCCGAACTAACACTTGCAGGCAATCATCGAAGAACGATACAATTTTTAGGTCTAAAAGCATGCGTTGCACTCTTTTTTCCTTGAACCGTTTTTGTCCCAAATGGGTTTTCCGGCAAGGTTTATAATAAGGCAACAAGTAAATCGTGCTAACTTAGAATTGAAGGCCGGCTACAAACTGATGACAAAGATCACTACAACATTCGAGGCATTACCCTCAGATAATAACTTTATCAAGGAAGGAAACTTTATGATTCAATGGTCTCGACTCGATCGATAGGATTTACTGTAAGGGTTAAACGGTCACATGAACCGTGCCCGCATAGACTACTCGAGCCCTGGCATAAAACTTGTACACATGTGTAACTATCACGCACAATAATAAAAGTTTTTACCTTGCGGATAAATATCTTATCCTTTAAGAATTTCTCTTTTTTCTTTTAAGGAATTTCTTACATTCGATCCCCTAATGGTATCGAGCCCAAGGGCTACCTTTATCCAGGTTCAAACGATCACTCCCAATCGGAGGCCGCCGTCCGAAAATAAACTAGGACGCCTCAGATTATCGGATCCCAGGGGCACAAAGCCTATTTGGCATTGCCCGAATTAAAAGGCTACGACCATTCCGGGATATCGAAACCCGAGGTCACAAAGCCTATTTGGAGTTTCCTGAATTAAAAGGCTACGGCCATTCCGGGATATCGAAACCCGAGGTCATGAAGCTTATTTGGCATTACCCGAACTAAAAAGGCTATGGCCATACTAAAACGACTCGGAGACGTCCGAGACCCGTAACAAAAAACAAGGCCTTCAAAATTTCATAAGTGGTTCTAAAGGCTACCCTCAACAAACTATAATCTAAATTACTTTAGGAAAATGTTTCTGGTAATACCGAACCTCCACGATGCCTTAAAACGAAATAATGTTGAAGGCAAGGTTTGTTGGAACCTCCGAACGTAACCTAACTATTTCATGCTAAGGAATTTCGATCTTTGCAAATATAAGGAATAAAGCAAAGGGAAAATTCAAAAGTTGTTGAAGGGAAAAAGCCTTATATACATATCAACAATTCTTTTTACAAGGGCCAAACAACCCCGATGCAAAATTTTACAAAGGTCGAACGGCCTCAACAAAAAGTACTAAATACAAAACCAAAAAACAAAAACATCTAAAAAGGGCCTAAGTGGCCTAGTCTTCGTTGGGGGCCGCATAGTCACCTTCGAGGTCTCCGCCACCCTCAGACTCGCCCGAATCGTCAGACTCCTCATCATCTTCAGGATAGGCCAATTTTTTGGCCTCGACTTTGAGCTCTTTGGCACTCTTAATCTCAGCCGATAAGTCAAAACCCCGAGCATGAATTTCCTCTAGGTTCTCCCTTCTAGATTGCCACTTCGCGTGCTCGATGACATCATTTGCTCAAACCTGAGCCGCCTCAGCATTGGCCTTATAAACGACCACCATCTCGTCGGCATCAACTTTAACTACCTTGGCCTCCGACTTGGCCGCCTTAAGCTCCTTGGCCAGATTTTCTTGATCGGAGACGGCCGAACTCAGCTGAGACTAGAGCTCCTCCATCTTTTTGGCCTAAACCAAGGCCTTTTCCTTTACAGCTCCAAGATGGACCTCAGTCGAAGCCAATTATGCCCCGGCAATCTCCTTTTTTGAGGCCAAGCGGTCCATGTAGCGTTTCCATTCTTTGGCCTCAGCCTTTACCGCATCCACCTGTCACGACCCAAACTAACCCTGTCATGATGGCGCCTATCGTAGAACCAGGCAAGCCGACTCATTTGCAAAACAAACAGATATTTTCACTTCAAAGATAATTTCAAGGCTATTTAACATAAAAAAAACCTTCGTCACAACAAAAGTGCGGAAAGAAAAGCCCGACATCGGGGTGTCACTAGTCATGAGCATCTACTATAATTTGTCTAACAATATCGAGACTAACATAGTCTGAAAAAATAGCTAAATACAACTAAAGGAAGATAAGAGGGAGAAGAGCAGGGGCTGCGATCGCCAAGCAACTACCTAGCTATCCCCGAGAAAATCTGCAACCAGAATAATCAACAGCCGCTACAGTGTCCAGCTACACCTGGATCTGCACACAAGGTGCAGGGAGTAACGTGAGTACGCCAACTCAGTACGTAAAAACAATAAATAAAGATTGAGCAGTAGTATAAAGCATATAAAGTTCATATCATGAAATCTCAGTAAAATACAACATGCTTTAAAAATCAGGATTTGAATCAAAACTTCTCGTTTAAACCTAGTTCCAGTAAAAATCATTTAAAAATATATATTTTTCAACAGTTTTCAAACAGAGGCTAAATGCAAAGGTGAGCAAAAATGATGAAATCATAAACAGCCCCTCGAGCAACATCACTCGTATACAACCCCTTGGGCAAACCTCACAATCACTCATGCCTCTCGGGCATACCTCACAATCACTCATGCCTCCCAGTCACTCAGCACTCGCACTCAATAGGTACCTGCGCTCATTGGGGGTGTGTACAGACTCCGGAGGGGATCCTTCAGCCCAAGCGCTATATCAAGCTAAATCATAGCATAAATCAATCAGGCTCTCGGCCCATATAAAATATATTGCGGCGTGCAGCCCGATCCCATAAATATCCTCATAAATCAGGACCTTGGCCTCATTCAGTCATAAACCTCTCAAGCCACTCGGGCTCTCAGTAAAACAAACAGGGTGCTCAGTCCAAAATAATATTTATGTGCATCAAAACAGAGTAATAAAATTGAGTTATGTAGTAAACAGGCATAACCATGACTCAGTATAGATTTCAATCGAAAACAGTGGAAGGGTAGTAAGAAAAAGGCCCCTAAGGGTCCAAACAGCACTGGCACAAGGCCCAAACATGGCATTCCGCCCAATTTACAGAAACTCATTTCTAAAACTCACAAGTATCATATAGTTTCAACAAAATATGCAACTTTAAAGTTGCTACGGGACGGACCAAGTCACAATCCCCAATGGTGCACGCCTACACGCCCGCCACCTAGCATGTGCATCACCTCAAAATAGTAAATGATACAAAATCCGGGGTTTCATACCCTCAGGACTAGATTTACAATCGTTACTTACCTCAAACCAATCAAATCCCCACTCCGCGATGCTCTTGCCTCTCGACTCGGCCTCCAAATGCTCTGAATCTATTCACAATCAGTACAATACCTTCAATATATGCTAATGGAATGAATTCCACAAGAAAAACTATCAAATTAGCTCAAAACCCGAAATTGGCTCAAATCTAGCTCCCGGACCCATGTCTCGAAATCCGACAAAATTTACAAAACTAGAAAGCCCATTCACTCATGAGTCCATACATACAAAATTCATCAAAATCCGATATCGTTTGGTCCCTCAAATCCTTAATTTAAATTCTCCAAAATCCCAATCCCTAACCCCTCATTTTCACTCCAAAATCCTACTAATTAATGATGAACAAAGCCATAGATTCACGAAATTTATACCATTATGGGTTAGGATCACTTACCCTAACATTGCTCATTGAAAGGGTTAGGATCACTTACCCCAACATTGCTCATTGAAAACTTTCGAAAATCGCCTCTCTCCCGAGTTTCTCAAATCCAAAAAATTGAAAAGTGAAGACAAAACCACGAGCTAGGGCATTTCTGCGGAGCACATTCGCACCTGCGACCAAATATCCGCTCCTGCATAACCGCACCTGCAGTCGAATCCTCGCACCTGCGAGAACCACTTAAGTCCTCAAATTCCGCACCTGCGGGCGCGCACCTGCGCAACACTTCTGCTTCTGCGGAACCGGCTCAACTCTTCCTTTCTGCATCTGTGCTCAAGGCCTCGCACCTGCGGGCTCGCAGATGCGGCAAATCCTTTGCACCTGTGTTTGTAGCCTTGGCCTTCCATTTCCGCATCTGCGGCTACCCCAAATACACCTGCGATCTCGCACCTGCGACTCCTCCTTCCGCAGGTGCGGAAATATCAGTAGCAGCAGCTTCAGCTGCATTTTCTAACTTCAACAAATCCGTTAACCACCCGGAATCACCCCGAGGCCCTCGGGACCTCAACCAAAAATACAAACAAGTCATATACCAACATACAAACTTAGTCGAAACTTCGAATCACTCAAAACAACATCAAATCACCAAATTTTCCTCGGATTCAAGCCTAAGAACTTCTAAACTTTCAAATTTGACAGCTGATGCCGAAACCAACCAAACCACATCTGAATGACCTCAAATTTTGCACACACGTCACAAAATGACACTACGAACCTACTCCAACTTCCGGAATTCCATTCCGACCCCGATATCAAATTTTCCATTGCTAGCCAAAATCGCCAAATTTCCAACTTTCGCCAATTCAAGCTTAATTCTACTACGGACCTCCAAATCACATTCCGGACGCACTCCTAAGTCCAAAATTACCTAACGGAGCTAACGGAATTATCAGAATTCAAATCCGAAATTATTTACACATAGGTCAACATCTAGTTGACTTTTGTTTTCCAACTTAAGCTTTTACTTTAGAGACTAAGTGTTTCATTCCACTCTGAAACCACTCCGGACCCGAACCAACTAACCCGATATATCATAATATAGCTAAAAAGCATAAAGGAAATAGAAATGGGAAAAACGGGGCTATAACTCTCGAAACGACCGACCGGGTCGTTACATCTTCCCCCTCTTAAATAACCATTCATCCTCGAACGGGTCTAGAAACATAACTGGAGTCTCGAATAGGCGTGGATACCTACTCCGTATATCTCGCTCGGTCTCCCAGGTGGCCTCCTCCACCGAATGCCCTCTCCACTGTACCTTCACGGAAGCTATGTCCTTTGACCTCAACCTTCGAACCTATCGATCCAAAATAGCCACTGGCTCCACATCATAAGTCATATCACCCTCTAACTGAACCGTTCTGAATTCCAAAACATGGGATGGATCGCCAACATACTTCCGGAACATGGAAACATGAAACACTGGATGCACACTCGACAAGCTGGGTGGCAAGGAAAGCTTATAAGCCACCTCCCCTAACCTCTGAAGCACCTCAAAAGGCCCAATGAACCGGGGGTTCAACTTGCCCCTCTTCCTAAACCTCATAACACCCTTCATGGGTGATACCTTCAGCAAAACCTTCTCCCCTACCATGAAAGATACATCACGGACCTTCTTGTCCGCATAACTCTTTTGCCTAGACTGCGCCGTACGAATCCGCTCCTAAATTAATTTCACCTTATCTAATGCATCCTGGACCAAGTCTGTATCCAAGAGCCTAGCCTCACCCGGCTTAAACCATCCAACCAGAGATCTATACATCCTCCCATATAAAGCCTCGTACGGAGCCATGTGAATACTCAACTGATAATTGTTGTTATATGCAAACTCCACGAGTAGCAGAAACTGGCCCCATGAACCCCTAAAGTCAATGACACAAGCACGCAACATGTCCTCCAATATCTGAATGGTGCGCTAGGACTGCCCGTCCGTCTGAGGGTGAAAAGTTGTGCTCAACTCAACCTGAGTACCCAACTCTCACTGCATGGCCCTCCAAAACTGCGATGTAAACTGAGTACCTCTATCCGAAATAATGGAAACTGGGACACCATACATGCGAACAATCTCTCGGATGTAAATCTCAGCCAACCGCTCTAAAGTGTAAGTAGTACCAACTAGAATGAAGTGTGCGGACTTGGTCAACCGATCCACAATAACCCAAATAGCATCGAACTTCCTCGGCATCCGTGGGAGCCCAACTACGAAGTCCATGGTTATCCGCTCCCACTTCCACTCTGGGATCTCTAATATCTGAAGCAAGCCACCCGGCCTCTGATGCTCATACTTAACCTGCTGACAATTGAGACACCGAGCTACAAACTCAACTATATCCTTCTTCTTCCGCCTCCACCAATAGTGATGTCTCAAATCCTGGTACATCTTCGCGACACCCGGATGGATGGAATACCGCGAGCTGTGGACCTCCTCAAGAATCAACTCCCGAAGCCCATTTACATTAGGCATACATATCCGGCCCTGCATCCTCAACGTAACGTCATCACCAATAGTCACATCCCTAGAATCACCTCTCCGAACCCTGTCCTGAAGAACGAGTAAGTGAGGGTCATCATACTGACGCTCCCTGATACGGTCAATAAGAGAAGATCTAGAGACCACGCAAGCCAACACCCGACTCGGCTCCGAAACATCCAATCTCATAAGCTGGCCTGCTAAGGCCTGAACATCCAATGCCAAAGGTCGCTCTGTTGCTCGAAGATATGCTAAACTCCCCAAACTTTCCGCCCGACGACTCAAAGCATCGGCCACCGCATTGGCCTTCCCCGGATGGTACAAAATAGTGATATCGTAGTCCTTAAGAAGCTCCAACCATCTCCACTGACGCAAATTAAGATCCTTCTGCTTGAACAGATGCTGCAGACTCCGGTGATCAGTATAAATCTCACAATGAACCCCATACAAATAATGACGCCAAATCTTCAAGGCATGAACAATGGTTGCTAACTCAAGATCATGGATAGGATAGTTTTTCTCATGGGTCTTGAACTGGTGCGAGGCATATGTAATCACCCTGCCCTCTTGCATCAAAATACAACCAATGCATATCCTCGAGGCATCATAATACACAGTGTAAGAACCTGAAGCTGATGGCAGAACTAACATTGGAGCTGTGATCAAAGCAGTCTTGAGCTTATGAAAGCTCTCCTTATACTCATCCAACCACCTGAATGGAGCACCCTTCTGGGTCAATTTGGTCAAGGGCGATGCAATAGATAAAAATCCCTTCACAAAGCGACGGTAGTAACCCGCCAAACCAAGAAAGCTCCTAATCTCCGTGGCTGAGGATGGTCTAGGCCAACTCTGCACTGCCTCTATCTTCTTCAGATGCACCTGAATACCCTCACTGGACACCACGTGCCCCAAGAATGCTACTGAACCGAGCCAAAACTCACACTTGGAAAACTTTGCATAAAGCTTCTCCTCCCTCAATCTCTGTAATACAATTCTCAAATGATGAGCGTGCTCCTTCTGGCTACGAGAGTACACCAGGATGTCATCAATGAATACAACAACAAATGAGTCCAAATAGGGTTGGAATACACTGTTCATCAAATGCATGAACGTTGCTAGGGCATTGGTTAGCCCAAAAGACATCACTAAGAACTCATAATGGCCATATCGGGTCCTAAAAGTTGTCTTAAGAATATTTGAATCCCAAATCTTCAGCTGGTGATAACCAGACCTCAAATCAATCTTGGAGAACACCCTCGCTCCCTGACGCTGGTCAAATAAATCATCAATACAAGGCAAATGATACTTGTTCTTAGTTGTGACCTTGTTTAGCTACCTGTAATCAATGCACATTCTCATGGAACCATCTTTCTTCTTCACAAATAGGATCAGTGCACCCCAAGGGGACATACTAGGCCGAATAAACCTCTTATTAAGGAGTTCCTGAAGTTGTTCTTTCAACTCCTTCAGCTCCGCCGGTGCCATACGATATGGTAGAATAGAAATGGGCTGAGTGTCCGGCACCAAATCAATACCAAAATCAATATCCCTGTCAAGAAGCATGCCCGGTAGGTCTGCAGAAAACACATCCGGAAAATCACGTACCACCGGAACAGAATCAATGGTAGGAGTCTCTGCACTAACATCCCTCACAAAAGCCAAGTAAGACAGGCAACCCTTCTCAACCATACGCTGAGCCTTCAAATATGAAATCACCCTACTAGGTACATAATCTACAGAATCGCTCCACTCAACCCTCGGAAATCCCGGCATAGCCAACGCTACGGTCTTTGCGTGATAATCTAGAACAGCATAACATGGAGATAACCAATTCATACCCAATATGACATCAAAGTCAACCATACTGAGCAACAATAGATCCATTCGGGTCTCCATACCCCCCTAATAGTCACCACACATGACCGATACACGCGGTCCACAATAGTATCGCCCACAGGAGTAGATACATAAACAGATGAAACTAAAGACTCACGGGGCATAACTAGAATATGGGCGAAATACGAGGAAACATATAAATACGTGGAACCATGGTCAAATAATACGGAGGCATCTCTGTGAAAATTGAGACAATACCTGTAATCACAGCATCTGCAGCAATAGCATCTGGTCTGGCAGGGAGGGCATATAAAACAAGCCTTACCACCCCCTGATCTGCCTCCCCCTCTAGGGTGACCCCTAGCTGACTGACCTCCACCCCGAGCTGATAGGGCGGATGGTGAAGTAACTGGTGTTGAAGTCGAAGGCTAACTCCTCTGCTGAGATAGACCTCCAAGACGACGAGGACACTGCCTCCACATATGCCCAAACTCCCCATACTCAAAACAACTCCCTGGTGCTAGTGGCGGGAACTGAAGGGAACCCCTAGCACGGGAATAACTGGTAGAAGAACCTAGCATGGAGAAGCCGTGAACTAGTGGAGCACGGGATGAACTCTGAGCTGGAAGGGCACCGAGTGATGAGTGGCCCTGATGAGAACTGTGAGAACAATGGCCAGATGATGTACCACGGTGAAATGGCCGAGCTGACTGAGCTTATCTGAAATGACGACCTCTACCGTGCTGGAACTGACCCCCAAAAGGAGCAACGCTGAATCCACCCTAACCACGAGGCCTCTTGGCCTCCCTCTAAACCCTCTCCTGACCGCTAACCATCTCAATCTGTCGAGCAATGTCGACAACCTCATCAAAGGTAACACCAGACACCCTCTCTCTAGTCATAAGTAACTGTAGCTGAAAAATGAGACTATCAATTAACCTCATAATCCTCTCCCTGTCCGTGGGAACCAACCAGATAGCATGACGGGCCAACTCCGAGAATCGCATATCATACTGCGTCACAAACATATAACCATGGCAAAGCCGCTCAAACTGTCTGTGCAGCTCCTTCATGCAGGACCGAGGCACGAACTTCTCCAAAAAGACCATGGAGAACTGCTGCCAAGTAAGGGGTGCTGCGCCAACAGGCCTACGCCTCTCGTAAGTCTCCCACCATCTGAGTGCAGCCCCAGAAAACTGAAAGGTAGTGAATGAGACTCCACAAGTCTCCAGAATACCAACAATACGGAGTATCCTCTGACACCTGTCCAAGAAGTCTTGAGCATCCTCTCTCTCTGTGCCACTGAAAGGTGGCGGCTGGAGTCTCCCAAACCTCTCCAACCTACGCCGATCATCCCCAGGCATAGCAAGGACCATATAATCCTGTGCAGCTGCAACCGGCTGGGCTGATGGTGCCCCGGTGTCTGGAGTCACTAAACAACCTGCTCGGGTGTACGAGCAACGGGAGTTTGAGTGCATGTGCCTCCCCCGGCATGAGAAGTGGCTGCGGCCTTCGAGATAGAGACTGCCTGAGCAAGGCCCGTACACGCTGTCAGAATCTGAGCTAGAGCCTCCTGAAGGCCTGGAATCACAATAGGCACAGGTGGTTCCTGAGCTGGTGCATCAACAACTGGAATCTGGTCCTAATCTGGAGCAACTGGCAGATCTGTAGGTACTGCCTTAGCTGCGGTGCGGGTTGCACCTCTACCCCTACCATGACCTCTACCGCGGCCTCGGCTTCTCACGGCCCTGGCTGGTGGTACTGGTGGCTGGCCCTCTTGACCGGTAGTACGAGTCCTCACCATCTGTGAGAGAATGAAACAACAAACGTTTAGTTACTAGAATCAACAGATTCGCACGACAAGAATTCAAGAATGTGAAGTTTTCCTAAAGGTTCTGCAGCCTCTCAAAGATAAGTACAGACGTCTCCGTACCGATCCGCAAGACTTTACTAAACCCGCTCATGACTCGTGAGACCTATGTAACCTAGGCTCTGATACCAACTTGTCACGACCCAAACTAACCCTGTCGTGATGGCGCCTATCGTGGAACTAGGAAAGCCGACTCATTTCCAAAACAAACTGATATTTTTATTTCAAAGATAATCTCAAGGCTATTTAACATAAAAAAAAACCTTTGTAAAGGAGTTCAAATCAAAACAAAAGTGCAGAAAGAAAAGCCTGACATCGAGGTGTCACTACTCATGAGCATCTGCTATAATTTGTCTGACAATATCGAGACTAACATAGTATGGAAAAATAGCTAAATACAACTAAAGGAAGATAAGAGGGAGAAGAGCAGGGGATGCAATCGCCAAGTAGCTACCTAGCTATCCTCGAGAAAATCTGCAACCAGAATAATCAACAACCGCTACTGTGTCCAGCTACACCTGGATCTGCACACAAGGTGCAGGGAGTAACTTGAGTACGCCAACTCAGTAAATAACAATAATAAATAAAGACTGAGCAGTAGTGACGAGCAATAAAGCATATAAAGTTCATATCATGAAATCTCACTAAAATGCCACATGCTTTAACAATCAGGATTTGAATCAAAACATCTCGTTTAAACCCAATTCCAGTAAAAATCATTTAAAAATATATTTTTTTCAACAGTTTTCAAACAGAGGCTAAATGCAAACAACAACAACAACAACCCAGTAAAATCTCACTAATGGGGTCTGGGGAGGGTAGTGTGTACGCAGACCTTACCCCTACCCCGAAGGAGTAGAGAGGCTAAATGCAAAGGTGAGCAAAAATAATGAAATCATAAACAGCCCATCGGGCAACATCACTCGTATACAACCCCCCGGGAAAACCTCACAATCATTCATGCCACTCGGGCATACCTCACAATCACTCATGCCTACCAGTCACTCAGCACTCGGTACTCGGCGCTCGCACTTAGTACGGCGCTCGCACTTAGTAGGTACCTGCGCTCACTGGGGGTCTGTACAGACTTCGGAGGGGCTCCCTCAGTCCAAGCGTTATATCAAGCCAAATCAAGGCATAAATCAACCAGGCCCTCGACCTATAGCAAACATGTTGCAGTGTGCAGCTCGATCCCATAAATATCCTCACAAATCAGGTCCTCGGCCTCACTCAGTCATAAACCTTTCAAGACACTCGGGCTCTCAGTAAAACAAACAGGGTGCTCAGTCCAAAACAACATTTATATGCATCAAAACAGAGTGATAAAACCGAGTTATGCAGTAAACAAGTATAACCATGACTGAGTATAGATTTTCAATCGAAAATAGTGAAATGATAGTAAGAAAAAGGCCCCTAAGGGTCCAAACAGCACTGGCACAAGGTCCAAACATGGCATTCCGCCCAATTTACAGGAACTCATTTCTAAAACTCACAAGTATCATATAGTTTCAACAAAATATGCAACTTTACAATTGCTACGGGACGGACCAAGTCACAATCCCCAACGGTGCATGCCCACACATCCGCCACCTAGCATGTGCGTCACCTCAAAATAGTAAATGATACGAAATCCGGGGTTTCATACCCTCAGGACTAGATTTACAATCGTTACTTACCTCAAACCGATCAAATCCCCACTCCGCGATGCTCTTGCCTATCGACTCGACCTCCAAATGATCCGAATCTATTCACAATTAGTACAATACCATCAATATATGCTAATGGAATAAATTCCACAAGAAAAACTATCAAATTAGTCCAAAACCCGAAATTGATTCAAACCCGGCCCCCGGGCCCATGTCTCGAAATCCGAAAAAATTTACAAAACTAGAAAGCCCGTTCACTCACGAGTCCATACATACAAAATTCATCAAAATCCGATATCGTTTGGTCCCTCAAATCCTTAATTTAAATTCTCCAAAATCCCAAACCCTAACCCCTCATTTTCACTCCAAAATCCTACTAATTAATGATGAACAAAGCCATAGATTCACGAAATTTATACCATTATGGGTTAGGATCACTTACCCCAACGTTGCTCCTTGAAAACCTTCAAAAATTCGCCTCTCTCCCGAGTTTCTCAAATCCAAAAAATTAAAAAATGAAGACAAAACCACGAGCTGGGGAATTTCTGCCCAGCACATTCGCACCTGCGGCCAAATGTCCGCTCCTGCGGAACCGCACCTGCGAGAACCACTTAAGTCCTCAAATTCCGCACATGCGCCCCAGGTTCCGCACCTGCGGGCGCGCACCTGCGCAACACTTCCGCTTCTGCGGAACCATCTCAACTCTTCTTTTCCGCATATGCGCTCAAGGCCTCGCACCTGCGGGCTCGCAGATGTGGCAAATCCTTCGCACCTACGTTCGCAGACTTGGCCTTCCATTCTGCATCTGTGGCTACCCCAAACACATATTCGACCTCGCACCTGCGGACTCCTCCTTCTGCAGGTGCGGAAATATCAGTAGCAGCAGCTTGAGGTGCATTTTCCAACTTCAACAAATTCGTTAACCACCCGGAATCACCCTGAGGCCTTCGGGACCTCAACCAAAAATACAAACAAGTCATATATCAACATACAAACTTAGTCGAACCTTAGAATCACTCAAAACAACATCAAATCACCAAATTTCCCTCGGATTCAAGCCTAAGAACTTCTAAACTTTCAAATTCGACAACTGATGCCGAAACTAACCAAACCACGTCCGAATGACCTCAAATTTTGCACACACGTCACAAATGACACTACGAACCTACTCCAACTTCCGGAATTCCATTCCGACCCCGATATCAAATTTTCCACTGCCGACCAAAATCGCCAAATTTTCAACTTTTGCCAATTCAAGTCTTATTCTATTACGGACCTCCAAATCACATTCCGGACGCACTCCTAAATCCAAAATCACCTAGCGGAGCTAACAGAACTATCATAATTCAAATCCGAGATCGTTTACATATAGGTCAACATCCAATTGACGTTGTTTTTCAACTTAAGCTTCTACTTTAGAGACTAAATGTCTCATTCCACTCCGAAACCACTCCGGACCCGAACCAACTAACCTGGTATATCATAATATAGCTTAAAATCATAAAGGAAATAGAAATGGGGAAAATGGGGCTATAACTCTCGAAACGACCGGCCGAGTCGTTACACCACCTCTGCTTGGAGCTGCCCGATCTTATCGAGCTTCTGTTGGACCTGCGGGTCCATACCATTAGCCACAGTGTCTGACTCATTATCATTAACCTCAAATGCTCTTCTTACCTACTCGACCAGGTCGACATGCCCCTTCCGAGCCACCTCTAGCTCAACCCGGAGTTTCTCACTGAGAAATTTGTAAGCATCCCTCTTCTCAGTAAGCCCTCGAGTCTCGGCCTCATGTTGGTTTAACTCTTCCCGATATCGGAGAAATGTCTCGTGGTGAAGCACCGAGGCCTACAAACACAAAGAAAAAAGTTACGGTTATTTACGACTTAATCTAATTACATAATAGAAGTCATCAAGAGGCATCCGAAGTTACCCGGTTTAGTGCTTGTTGTGCTTCGTTGAATAGGCAGGACGCGTCCACCTAGTTCATCTTGGCTTGATCCTCTTTGGTCACCGGGCACCGAAGATAACTGGAAACCCCTATGGGGGCAGAGATGACCCGGGCATCCTCCGGAATATACATGATAATCGGCCGCTTCCGGTCAGGATTCACACTAGGAGCTGGGAATCGGTTGACTAGTTTCAGACTTGAAGAAGGCCCGCTGGTTCCTGAAGACGGTCTCTTCCTTGGCACCGGTAAGTCACCTGATCCGATGACGTCCTCCGAGGTGGTAGAGTCTAAACCATCAAAAGAGTTGTGAAAGGTGTCTGCCACCCCTTGGGAGCCCTCGTTGGGGCGCCCTCTCAACGTTTGGGCCTCGTTGATCATGGAATCAATAAACGAAGGCGACTCTGAGAGATAAATCACTCAAAGTACGTCCTTAGGGGCATTGTCCTCTGCCCGAGAAGCACCGACCGCGGTTTCTTTGTCGACCTCCCTAACTTGGGACAAAACGGCCTCGCCCCTCCTTGGTTCGGAGGCCTCGACCACTGCCTTTTCATCGGTCCCCTGATTTGAGGCAGTTTGGTGTCGCCTCGCACGTGGGCCACCAGTTCAGAAGCTTATTCTTCTTCTTCTTCGGACTCATCCCTTAGCCGATGGAGTCAGTCCGATGGAAGCTCTCGGGCGTTGGTGCTTTCTTTAGATTTACGCACCAGCCTCCTCTTTGGTTATTTCTTCTCCAAGTTCGGAGAACTCGGAGCCCTTTTTCTCTTCTTCTTCCCACCCTATCTCAGAGCAGGGGACTCAGCGGGGCAATCCTCGTCACTGGATAGAGGCCTCATTGCGACATCCTTGGAAAGACCTACAAAGAAAAAAGAAATGAGTAAGGGCACAACAGCACGGAGGAAACCTAAGTGTTGTCCACTCAAGAAAGGAATCTCACCATGAGAACGGGCCTCCCACCGGCCCTTCGAAAGCTAGTGCCATGTGCGCTCGGAATACAATTTCTGTGACACAATGCCCTCGACCCACTCCTAGAGTCGAGGGACTGGATCCAGGACCTGAGCAACAGTTGCATCGCCACCAAACACCGATAATAAGGAAGGAAAGGAGAGTAAAATTGAAACTTTGGGAAAATGAATCTTTACTTACGTTTTGTGTTCCACTTCTCGGGGAACGACATGTACTCGGCTGGGATCAGGTTTGAGGTCTTCACTCGGACAAATCGGCCAAACCAACCTCGATCCCGATCTTCATCGATGCTCGAGAATGAGGCTTTACTAGCCCGGCGCGCAAGTTTAATCAGTCCCCCCTGGAAGAATCGGTGACTGTATATGCGCATAAGATGGTCGATAGTGAATGAGTATCCGTCAATCTTGCTCACAAACAACCAGAGAAGAATGACGATCCTCCAGAATGAGGGGTGGATCTGACTGAGGCACACCACATACCTTTTGTAGAACTGGATGATTACCGGGTCCAACGGGCCCAGCGTAAAGGGATAAGTGAAACACTTAAGTATCCCTCGACGTGGGTAGTGATATCTTCATCGGGCCCGGGAACCACCACGTCTTTTCCGACCCAGTTGCAATCATTTTTAACCGCGGGGAGAATTTTTTTATGATCGAGCAGATGTACCTCGAGACCTTCTCGCACCGGCCAGGTACGGGTGAACGTTTCTCAACCTTAAAATCAGCAGTCACCGAGCACCCGCCAGGAATGAACATGCTAAGAGAAGGTTCAGCTGCTGGTTCCTCACCGGCCAGTCGCGATGTAGAAGTAGTTTCTTTTTGGGGAACTATTTTTGAAGTTTTCGCCATTTTCTTTTAAAATGAAGGAAAATAGATGAAAAAGAGGAACTTAAAGAGATACACTTGATGGTCTGGAATGAAGACAAGCGAAAATTCTTACAAAGATCTCAAGAAATCATGATACAAATGCTAGAAAATGTAGAGATTTCTAAGGAACAAGAGTAGATAAGATTTGGATGTAAAGTTTGAATGAATGAAGAATGGGGTATTTATAATTTTCAAACGATGATTCAAAGCCAGGAGTGTTCGACCAGCAACTGACGATCATTTAATGCCATTAAGACGTACTTGACGAGGCATTTCGTTCATTTTGTCATTTCTAACGCGGAGTACCGAGATGAGAATCGGAAGCTCATATCGTTTCTCGTCGTTTACTCTCCGAAAAATGAGAGGACTATCTGTATATGGTCGAAATCGGACTAGACTATTGCATGACAGATCGGGCTTGGAACACGAGGGGTTGAAGATCGACCTTGAGTCTCATCGAACTAGAACACGAGGTCAGAATGTCCGTCCTCGAGAACATTTAGTCCATGAACCCGGAATCCACCCTAACCCCGAATAAGCTCGAGAAAACATAGCCGGTATAACCAACAGAAGACCGAAATAATGAAAGGCCGAAATATCCGTAACCGGTCAAATATCACTGTGATAATCTCGGCACGTATCAATAAGGAACTGGCAAATTAGCAAACCAAGAGATTTTTATCTTTTATAGAATTGTACCTAAAGTAGGACTCTCATATTATATAAATAGGGTCTGATTACTTGTGAAGGGCATTGTAACTCGCATTCCAAAGTGATATATTGTTATTTTTAGTTCTTATTCTCTTGTCATTCTGTTCTGATATCAATTAAAGCACTTTTGGCTCGAGAGCGACAAACCTTCTAAGGCTAAGACTGTTCAACCAGTGTGGTTTGCATTTACTTTCTCATTGCTTATTTCAATTTCAATCTAATTTATCATTTTGTATCAAGTTAGATCACGTATCCTTAAAACTATGTACAAATCTAGTTGTTATCCGATTTTGAGGGTAAACAAATATCTTATAACATCGCAAGCAAAACTTGTTGCAAATATAGCGTCATTGAATTAAAAAAAAAAAAAAGAAGAAGAGAAAAGTCCGTGTAGGGACATATTGATGGCTAAAGACCATTCTTTTACCAATATTCAAAACGAAGTTTCAATTGTTCGAACTTGGACATGCTGTATTATTTCTTTGGTCAAGTAAAAAGAAGAGTAATTGGTGCAGTCTAAAACAGTAATTGAACGAATATTAAATTCATGTTGAAAATTGTTCAAAGACATCTGGTCTTTATTCATCAAAAAAATTAGAGACAGTTTAGAAGGATTTTCCCAAACAAATAAAGGCAGCAATCAGTATAATTATTATTGAACTTAAGATCTCTCAACTGTAGTACCCTTATTAGAGGTAATCCGAAGATGTATCGGAGAGAAGTGATTAGACAGAACATGTCATATTTTTAGCTTACTGATAACATGATCCTAGATAGAAGGATATATAGGTAGAGTATTATGGTAGAAGGTTTGTAGGTAGTCGAGTTTGGGATACCGTATCTGTTACATATTTTTATTATTATTATTATCATTTTCGTATTATCTTAGCCTTCGATTTCTATTACTACTCCCTTGTATTTGGTTTCTTATTGTTTTTTATTTTGACGTTATTACTATTCTTGTCTTTATTATTTTTAACATGACTTCTTTATTACTGTTTTTCTTTTTCAAACCTACTGAGAATTAATTTTTCTTGAGTCGAGGCTCAATTGTAAACAACATCTCTATCTCTATTGTGGAAATATACTTGATAGGTTGTTATTATTGTTGTAACTGTAGTACCCTTCACTTGTATATGCCATATTAATATTTCATTACGAACGTCTTTACATAATTAAGAGAAAATTAGTGTAATTAATACAAAAATGATGTCTTCTTTAATTATCTCATTTTAGTCATTTTCCAACAAACAAATACTAGTACGGTTTCCTTGTTTTGACAGTTGGTTGGAGTATCATTAACTCTATTTAACTTGCAATAGAAACTAATCAAATCAGTATTTTCCCTCCGCGTTCAATCCCAGTTTTTTCTTAATTAGGCGTAGATTTGAAGTCCAGTCCAAGCGACAACGACACAGCAACAACGGGCCCACAAATAAATTATCTTTCCCTCTCTATTTTACATTTTTTTAACTCTTCATGTTCATTTCTGGTGCACACAAAATCCCAAGTGTTTTTCAACATACTTCTCTCCGGCATAATCGTTTCTCACGAGTCACGTTTCTCTAGGTACTGTTTTTTCCTCTCTCGTTTTTTTGATAGTAGAAAATGTTCGCTTAACTTTGATTTTGTAGTTTTGCTGCTTAGTTTTCAGTTTTTAAGCAGTTCGATCTGTACATTTCGCGAATACTCTCGAACTACACTTTATGTTTCTATGTTTAAATTTTAGCGTGAGTTTTCTAATTATGTTTGTAATTTCTTCGTTTTGCTGCTTATATTTCAGTTTCAAGCTCTTCGATCTGTGCATTTCGGAGTTTTCTTCCATTTCTTAGCTTCTCCGGCATAATCAGGTATGCTTTGTTATAATTAACATCGGTTTATGGAAGTAGAAGGTGTTAGTTAATTTTTTGAACTTAGGAGTGATTTTCGGAAATTTCTTCTGTTTAGCTTTCAGTTTTCAAGCTGTTCGATTTGTACATTGCGCTTCATATTGGAGGAAAACGCCGCATTCTAGGGTTAATTACTCGATTAGCAGTGGCGTCTCCGACGGTTCGAGAAGCAGATTCGTTGGTTTTTCTTGTGGAAATTATGAAGGAACTGGACATTTGTGAAAATTATGAGTTTGATTAAGTAAGTTTCCTTCTTCTTTTTTTAACTTTTATGTTGTGTTTGAAGTTGAGATTGAGATCTGTAGTTGAAAAACTGTGGTCGAGGCTGACAGTTGAGTACTGAATGTTCTCGCGCCTTGTGCCGATCTAAATTGTTTTTGTGTATTATATTTAAATTTAATTGTCTATTCTGTAACTTCAGGTGCTTGCTGGCTTCTGTCGCACAGGTTATTATAAAATACTGATATATTGAAGACTAAGCAGAATTTAGTATAGCATTTTAGAATGCACCCAACCCAAGGGTGAGGCCTAGTGGTTAATGAAGTGGGTGAGAATCATGATGTCTCAGCCTCTCAGGTTCAAATCCCAGCGGAGGCAAATACTAGGTGATTTCTTCCCATCTATCCAAGCCTTGGTGTATAGAGTTACCTGGTACCTGTTGCAGGTGGGAGATGGCAGGTATCTCGTGGAATTAGTCGAGGTCCACGCAAGCTGGCCCGGACACCACGGTTATCCAAAAAAAAAAAAAAGTATAGCATTTCAGAGTCTAAAATATGTGAAATGGTTTCTGAGTATTTAATTTTTTCAGAAGACAGTCAAGAAACTAGTGTATCATATTCTTAAATTAGTTCTAATCTATCAAAACTTTTCACTCTGTTATCTGTAATTTTTACTTTGGATGCTTATTTAGAGCATTTTCAGCTTTTCATGCTCCAGATAAAGTATAATACTATTTTTTGTCCTGATCGGTCTCAATGTTTCTTCCCATTTCTTTCCACTGGTACATGATCCTGGCAGCTGCAATCTGTTTTTTCTTTTTCTTTTACCGGCCCTGTTAATAAAAGTTAACTACGCTCGGAAAGGGAACCAGAAATGCATTAGGATGGTCAAACGGCAGGTTTTATAGATGTTTAGTCATTTAACTTCAAAGCTTGTTTTTATCCCTTTATGTTTCAAACTAAGAGTATACGGTGGAAAATTGGACATTTATGTGCTTTTGTTATAATTTTTGAATATTTTCTCTTGACTTGGTTGATTATGTTTCATAGACTTCGCCTTCTTTCTTGTCATTGATATAAAGGTACCAGTAAAACTTCTCCGTGTTAGCTGCAGACAGTGCTTCTTGGCTGCTGCCCTTTCTATTTCAATATAGCTAGGACTGTATTGCTCTTTTGCATTCAAGTTGTGATCTTCCTCTTGGAGCACTTTGATATTTATTCAAAACCATTTTCTCTGTTCAATCTCTTATCTAGTGTGAAGGGTAGCCTTGGTGTAACTGGTAAAGTTGTTGCCATGTGACCAGGAGGTCACGGGTTCGAGCCGTGGAAACAGTCTCTTGCAGAAATGCAGGATAAAGTTGCGTACAATAGACCCTTGTGGTCCGGCTCTTCCCCGGACCCGCACATAGCGGGAGCTTAGTGCACGAGGCTGCCTTTTTAATCTCTTATCTACTGACAGGACTAGTATTAAAGCAGCAGTAGGTCCTTTAGGTGTTCAATTCAAACTACATCTTTCAATGTTCAAGAACTTGCCCCCTAAATTTGATCATCAGCCAGTCAACTAGGTTTGTCGTGTTCTTGAGCAGTGCACTCAAATCTCCAATCTTATGTTTAGGCATGATTTTCATCTGCAACTACTTTCCAATCTGGGGAAATAATGTGAAAGTGCATGTCGTATTTGGTGTTATGAAGAAACGGGTATCGTTTCCTTTTGGCTTTTGCACTGTATCTAGCAATGGACTCACATGATCAAGATTCAATTTTGTTCTTCAAGTTAATTATGGTTCTTTTTCTCCTTAGCATATGCAGATCATGAGATAAGCTATTTTTTGACATATCTGGGCATACTGTTGCAGGTGCTATTGTTCTATGACTTATCTGGGCATTACCATTGAGGGTGCTACTGTGTTTGACTCCTGGAGCTCTTCTAGTCTGGCATTAGTTGAATTGAATCCTAAATGATTAAACAGTTGTATTGACAATAAAAATGAAGAAATGGTACGGAGGTGTTTTAACAACATCCTTGTTGATGTTTTTGGTTCTGGGGTACTGTGTGATGAGGAAACCTGTCAAGGAAAGTTATGTTACAAGTTCTGTCTACTTCAACATGACAAATCCTCTTGAATGGATAAATGCTATGGCTCCACCTGCAGCTCACCAGCCAGAAAAAATTACTCAAGTGATATCTGCAGAAATTGTTGTCTCTGATCTCTTTATTAAGAGGAACCTGTCAGCTCAGGAGCAACAATCTTTGTCTACGTGGTATCAGTTGAAACGCTTAGTTACTCATGATCAAGTCTTACCTAATGCTATAGAGGCAGTTAAGGAAGCCAGTGTTGCATGGAACAACCTCATGAGTGCAGTAGAGAGGGAAAAACTTGATGCAAATGATAGTTCAGTTAAGACAGGAAAACAGAAACAATGCCCTCATTTTCTCAGCAAAACCAATGCTACAGAAATTGATGCCAGTGGCTTTAAGTTGCGGTTTCCTTGTGGTCTGACTCAGGGTTCTTCCATCACAATAATTGGCATTCCAAATGGTCTTCTTGGGAATTTTCGGATAGATTTGACTGGTGAACCACTTCCAGGTGAACCAGATCCTCCTGTTATTCTGCATTACAATGTTAGGCTCCATGGTGATAAAATAACTGAGGATCCCGTAATTGTACAAAACACCTGGACAATTGCACATGACTGGGGTGAAGAGGAGCGCTGTCCCTTACCATCGGATGAAAAGAGTAAGAAAGGTAAGAGAATTTTTTCTCTCTTCACAAAAGGAAACTTTGAAGCTCATTCACCAGCATTCCTTTCAATTCCATCAACGATTTGGCAACTTTCTATGCTCTAGAAGTGATGCTGCATCCTCATGTGTGCTCAATTGAGTAACTGCAGTCATAATGTTGGGCATGCCATTTATGGAAATAAACTTATTGCCCTTGAAGTCTATGTCATCTTTTGAGGTCTAGATCCTGCATACATTTGGGATTTCTTTGTGTGCTGATATTATACTAAACATTCTGAAAATGGGTTTATCTTCTTGGCAATTTTGCTATTTTAAATATATATAGATTTCCGAATTTCACTATTTCAAAATCTGCCTGCCTAGTTGAGTTTCAGTGTCTTTCCTGTTGATATTGTCTCTCTCAATTTTGTCCCCTCCCTTTGACCATATTCTCCATTGCTGCATAAGCCATAAGAGATATGTTGCAAACCTTTTCTCCAATTTGTTAAAAGTTGGTTGGTCTCATTCCTGAGAATCGTGATAACGATTTCTATAATTGCATCATCTCCTTTGCACCTCTATTTTCTTCCAAGAGATATAACAGGTTTATATGACTAGCTAAATTTGGGTTCATCATAATGTTCTCCTGTTCCTCACTTGTACTATCCTTTGCATTATTAACTAACATTAGTTACCTTTTTGCCAGTGGATGAATTGGAGCAATGCAATGAGATGGTGGGAAATGTCATAACTCGACATGTCATTGCAACAAATAAATCTAGCCTGGCTCAGGACGGGTCTAAATCAAGAAAATATTTTCCTTTCAAGCAAGGATATCTCTCTGTTGCCACTCTGAGAGTAGGATCTGAAGGAATTCAGATGACAGTTGATGGAAAACACATAACATCTTTTGCTTTCCGTGAAGTAATTTTTGTTCTCCGTTTCTCCCTTTCTCCTCTTGTTCCTCAGAATTTTATTGTATTTCTGTATCATCATAATGGTTATCTGCTTCCCCAGAATCTCCTTTAATTTTTATGTATGTCTTATTAGACTTTGGAACCGTGGCTTGTAAGTGAAGTGAGGATATCCGGAGACATAAAATTAATTTCTGTTGTCGCGAGTGGTTTGCCAACATCTGAGGATTCAGAGCATATAAGTGACTTGGAAGCTCTAAAAGCAGTTCCTCTTCCTCCTCGGAAAAGACTAGATCTCTTTGTTGGTGTATTTTCTACCGCAAATAATTTTAAGCGCAGAATGGCTGTCCGTAGAACTTGGATGCAATATGATGCAGTGCGATCTGGACAAGTTGCGGTGCGGTTTTTTGTTGGCTTGGTGAGTGCTTCTTTTCTTTGCACTCCATACTGTGAAACTACCATTGGATCTAAGTAGTGTTCAATAGCGATGCTTATTTGATCCTAATTACTGGATCGTGGGGCTGCCCAGTTAGAGCCAGAAGATATTCCATCATTTATTCATCCTGAAAGCATCTTATTTTAAAAAGTAGATAGTATTATGTAATGTCTTAGTAGAAGTCACATATTAGAATTCAGCGAATGAAATTTCATTTGACATGATAATTCTGTGTTATGTATCTTCTGTAGCATAAAAACCAAATGGTGAATGAAGAGCTCTGGAATGAGGCTAGGACATATATGGACATCCAGCTGATGCCTTTTGTTGATTACTATAGTCTTATCGCTTGGAAGACCATTGCCATATGTGTTTTTGGGGTAAAATCCTGTCTCTTCCTAATCCATGGAGTATCTCATGCACGCCTTGCTGACTTCATTTATTGCACAGACGGAGGTCATTTCAGCAAAGTTTGTCATGAAGACAGATGATGACGCATTTGTTCGAGTGGATGAAATCTTGTCTTCTATGCAGAGGATTAATGTGACTCGCGGATTGCTGTATGGTCTTATCAACTCAGATTCCCATCCTCATAGGAGCCCAGACAGCAAGTGGTTTATCAGTCCAGAGGTGAATATCTTCTTCATATCTCATAGTTCATAGACAATTTCACCCCTTGCACTCTTTCAGTATTCATCAATGGGGAAGGGCATCTGTCTTAGCAATTGATCATGGAACGAAAATAACACATAGTTGATCTTCAGCTCTTATACGTATTGAATCTTGTTCTTTTGTTGATGTAAAGGAATGGCCTGAAGAAACTTACCCTCCTTGGGCACATGGACCGGGTTATGTTGTGTCCAGTGATATAGCAAAAACAATCAGCTCAAAACAGAGAAAAGGCCGCCTAAAGGTAAAATGTACCATTGTCTATCTCTACTTATTCAACTGTCATTTAAGTGAATGAAGTTTACGTTTGAAAATGTAATATCCAGCGGCCCCTGTCCTGTATCTCCCATTTAATTCTAAAAGTTACTAGTCCGCTGAAAATGCAGATGTTTAAGCTGGAAGATGTTGCTATGGGCATCTGGATTTCAGAAATAAAGAAGAAAGGGTTGGAAGTGAAGTATGAAAAAGAAGAGAGGATTTTTAATGAAGGTTGCCGAGATGGTTATGTTATTGCACATTACCAAGGCCCTAGAGAGATGCTCTGTCTTTGGCAAAAGATTGAAGAGAAAAAACGGGCTTTATGTTGTGGCGAGTAATACAAAATAGTTTTTCTTCCGAGTTTTGAAGGCTCGGAAGTTTCTATTACTAAGATTTGACAAAGATCCTGCTGACCTTGTCTACTAACTGACCAAGGATATCTACTTGAGGTGGAATACCAATTAGGTCGGGATGAAGAGACCAAACTTGTGCTTATTCAAGCTGCTATACCATGTTGTGGTATAAGGAGGTAAAGTAGTTACTAGCATATTGATATAAGTAGGTGATTAGATTAGCTTGTTAAACATATTACTAGAAGATTGATTAGTGAAGATGATGGTGGGAAAGGGATCTGTATTATAAAAAGGAAGCTAAATGGAGGGGCATTATACATTGTATAGAGAAGCGGGTACACTACGTTCGGTGATTATTTTGTATGTAAATCACACGATCTCTCGTACCCATTTCTTGAGTGATGGAGAGCATTGGTATACATTGTATACTACAGTATGTTTTTACATTGGAGTTGTCTACCTTATGTCTTACAGCTACTGCAATCCTAAGGGGTCGTTTGGTTCTAGTTAGGAAGGGAGTTATTCATGTATACTAGCATAGCTGATACCACGTTTGATAGTTTTTTTGTTGCTTTCTATAAATTTCGGCACACCAAGTACGTTGTTTGGTTATCATTTTACAATATCACATAAATAAAACAAATATAATAAGTTATAAGTTAATTTATGTATTATTTTATGTGGGGTAGAAGATGGAATAACTAATTTCTGCACAATTAAATCATATATAACTAATCTCTGCATAATTAATACCTACATTACTTGGTTAACATGCGTTGCCCGTCGCTGCCAATTTCAATATGGCTTTCTTTTTGGATTACGGGTGACAGGCGAATGCCAAAGTCCGAAAGGTATAAGAGGCAGTTTCCGCCCGCTCAACAATAGATCAATTTTAATTTTTTTTAAAGTCAACACCAAATTAAAGAAAATACTCAATATATTACAGTTGCATTTCAAACCATACTAAATTGAAGACTGTATACTAAATTGAAGACTGTATACGGTCGAAATTAGGCCGATTTCGTATGGTTAACCGAGACCGGGGCGACAGACCGAGGTTCGATCCCAAGTTATATTGGATCGTTACATGAATAGATATTGCCTAGCTCGTGATTCAGGGATCGAGATCGAGACCAGCTAAGATCGAGACCAAGAAGGATAGAGATCTAGCGAGATCGAAGGAAGCCTGCTAAGTCGAATAACAGAAAGCCGAGGAATCCGTGATCGGACGAAGATTGTGGCAGAGATCTCGGCATGTATCAAGACAAGACCGGTTGATTAGCCAATCAGGAGATTTCCTTCTGTATTTAGAATTGTACCATATGTGGGACTCCTCTACTATATAAATAGGGTTCCAATCATTTTGTAATCATCACATTCACGCATATAAAAGCAGTTTATAACATTTTCTTAAGCACTCTTATTCTATTGACTAGTTCTTGCTTTTTAATAATATACTCAGTTGGTTCGAGGGCGACCTAGATCGAGGGCCAAGGTTGCACGTTACATTGGTTTGCTTTACTTTACAGTTAATTTCTAACTTCAATTCTCATATTTCTCAGTTTGTGCCTAGTAAAATCACATATCCTTAAAATCACTTACAAATTTAATTGTTATCCGATTTTTAGGGTTAACAAAGAATATATCATATTATCAAATATGTTTGATAAGAGAGTCAAAGTTTGAATTTTCGATTTTTCTTAAATACCTTTATAAACAACCAAAAATTGCAAATAATAGGAAGGCTGGAAACTTTTATTAAAGCTCGCCATCCCAGAATTGGTCCGCGGATTTGTATGGTCCATCTGGATGAACAAAAACCTCAGTTTTGAATCCTCTGCATTGAGGAATCTCTTGAATTCGAGCGATTTCTTCATTACTTAGTTCCCAATCCAAAATTTGAAGGTTCTCTTTCATCCTATCCTTGTTAAAACTCTTCACTAATACACTTACTCCTTGTTCATATACCCACCTCAATGCAACCTACAATTAAATATCATGATAGATACTTAGATAAAGACTAATAGCCAGTTTGGCTGAGCTTTATTTTGCCAAAAGTATTTTTTTCCTTTAAAATTAAGGTGTTTGACCAAACTTTTAGAAAAACAAAAACTATTTTTAAGTAAAGCAGAAACAATTTTTTAGAAGCGTGGAAAAAATAGCTTCTCACAAAAAGTATTTTTTCGAAAAACAATTTTGATAAGAATACACTAAAAAATATTTTTTAAAAAGTTTTGTCAAACACTAATTACTGCTCAAAATTTTTAAATTAATTAGTCAAATACAAAGTGTTTCTCACCATAAGTAATTTTTAGAAAAACACTTTTGACAGAAAATATTTTCTAAAATAAGATGATTTTAAAAGTTTAGCCAAAGACTATAAGTCTGATATACTAAGAAGAAAAAACTGAAGCAAAATACCTGTGCAATGCTCTTTTGTTTATGAAAGGCAATGTCTTTAAGGACAGGGCTTTGCATTACAGCATGGTTACCCCATAAATGCATCCCATTTGATCCAAGTGGAGACCATGCACTTACATGTATCCCTTTCTCCTTGCAAAACTCTAACATCTTGTCTTGCCTCCATGTAACATGCATTTCCACCTGCCAATTAATATTAATCATTTCTCTTACACTCCTAATTAGCGGTGGCAAAATGACTTAAAAAAATTGTTATCCATTTATATTATCTACTAAAAAATAAGTTGGATAATTATTATTTTTTAAAACGGGTCAAATATGGATAAGAATTATATTATTCACTTAGAAAATGGATAACCAATGGATAAATAATAGGCTTAACTTTTACATTTGTAAAGACTCAAATTTGGGGTTCCTTAATTTTGGGAGACTAGAAATTTTCCCAAAAATGATCATATTCAAGAAACCATGGATAATATGGATATCCATATTATCTGCTAGTTAACCCATTTTTTATCCGGGTCTATTTGAAATAACCTCTCTACCTTCACTGGGAACGGGTAAGGTCTGCATACACACTACCCTCCCCAGACCCCATATGTAAGAATATTCTGAGTATGTTGTTGTTGTAATCTATTTTTTTATCCGTATTAAATATGGATCGGGTCGAATAATTTATTCATTTTGCGTTATCCGTTTTTGATCTGCCCATATCCGACTGTCCCGTCCGCTTGTCATCCCTACTCCTAATAATATTCTCTCATTGATGAGAATTCCTATAAATACACTTCAAAACAATTGAATATTTTATGTAGCACAAATGAGAGTTAAAAGTTCTATACATTGACGGTATAAAAAACACTATCATATCAATTATAAGATAATTACACTGTAATAAGCATTAGTTTATGACCTGATTGAAATAGAAACTAACATACTGTAAAAGGTTAAACCACACCAATAATGAATTTTTTTTTACACTTAATGTATACTATATAACTTAATTCTTTCCTTAAAGTAATTTAATGGGTTGTTCTGTTTGGTATCCCATCTTTGATGTTTGTGCTCATTTGATCCCATTCTAGGAACTTTTTAGAACCCTATGCAAGCAGGGGCAGATGCACCATGGAACGATGAATTTATGTGTAAAAAATCATTAAAATTATTATAAATAGTAGATATAAACTCATAACTGTAAATGCTGAACTCATAAAATAAAAATTCTAGATCCGCCTCTATTAATGCAAGCATACCTGGTTAACGGCAGGAGGAATGATAGCATGGTGCAAGAGTTGAGAGAGTTTTGTGCAGCTGAAGTTGCATACACCAATAGACTTTGCCAAACCTAACCTGTGACATTCTTCCATTGCTTCCCATGTTCCTCTCATGTCAAATGGAATTACATCCTCATTTGCAAACTTTATCTCTTCATCATTACCCTTTTTCATCGTTACTGGCCAATGTATTAGGTATAAATCCAAGTAATCCATCCCCAGCATCCTACGAACATTTTTTTCACGTGTGATTAAGTTCTATACATCATGATTGTGTACAAATTATTCACACAATCAAGTCACTCATAAGGTAATTATAAGTGAACTTCTAATTGACAACTTGGTAAAAAGTGATAACTAACTGCTATCACATGTTAAACTACATTGATAATATAAAAATATTTGACATTCATTGGGTAGATATTAAATGTAAAAATAAATAAATTAAAACTAGCTCCAACGACGACTCTAGGCTATTTGCATAGATTCGGCTAGGGCTGTGCATGGATCGGATCGGATCAGATTTAGCATATTTCGGATTTCAGATTGTACAAATTAAAATACAATCCGAATCCGATCCGAATTAATATCGGATCGAATCGGATCGGATTTTTGAATTTCGGATCGGATTATTATGCAAAACTCATATTTATATTTTCTTTGTAAAAGAGGCGTAAGACGAAATTGGACAAAGAAAAGAGAGTGAATATAGTAAGAAAAATTCATGTTTCTGTAATTATGAGAGTACTATGGTGCCAATATAGCTAAATCTAGCAATTGTAAAGGTAATAACTTGAAGGAAGATATAAATAAAATACTGACTATCTGAAATTAAAGTTTAATATTTATACATGCCCTAATAATTTCGGATTTTGGATCGGATCGGGTTACAATTATACCAATCTGAATCCGATCCGAATATCCGAAATTTTAATAAACACAATCCGAAATCCGATCCAAATATCCGAAATCCGAAATTGAGCGGATCAGTTCGGATTTCGAATATTCGATCCAAATGAACAACCCTAGATTCGGCTCTTTCTCTCTCCGTATATACAGGGGGAGTTTAGTGTACCGGGATACCAAAACTTACGCTAGAGTTCTTCTGAGGGCGGGAAGAACAAGGTTGTGGTGTGTTTCGGTGCACCATAATTTGGAGGTAATGAACACTTCATTTCGGCTATTAATTAGTCCACGTTGAACCGCTGCTGCCACTGCTAGGCCAAGTGCCTCCTCAGAGCCATAGACAGCGGCCGTGTCAAAGTGTCGATAACCGGCTTCAACGGCACCTACAAGTGTGGGGACTAATTCATCCAATGGTGGTAGTGAAGGTGCTGTTCCCATACCTATAAGAGGAATTTCATGGCCAGAATTCAACTTAACTCTTGGGACTAATACTTGCTTCATATCCATAGCTATGACTAAAATGACTAAGTACTCGCTGACCGTGTGTGTATTTATCTCAACCAACGTCAAGAGAACATTTGATAAAATTGGAACGACTTAGCTAGCCATTTTAATGTGCAAACCATGTTAACCTTATCTTGTTGAAGTGATAGATTTGATGTGTGGTGGATGTTGTCCAAAATGAACCTTTCCCTCCTTTCAACCATTTGTTCAACATAAATACTTGAACTCTAGCTAGCATCAAAAGTCATGGTTGTAATTTTCCTCCAAAATGATAGAGAGAGGCTTTAGGACCGCTGAAAATATGTCATAACTTAACATTGAAGAGGGATTTGTATTATAAACCATACGTTATTGTACAGATCAGCATGAGTGTACTACAAATGGTGATACTGGACCACTCTGATATTTTTTCTTTCCTTTTTGTTTCACTATTTATTTCAAGTTCTTTTTAATTACTTGTCAATTTTAAATCGATTGTTAATTTGTTTAACCGCTTCTATTTATTGGTAAAACTTTGCCTATATATAAGTTTAACAAAGTATATATGAATATTGAATATATCAACTGAAGTCTGAATAAAGGAGAAGGTTACCTAGCTATGTTAACTATTAACGTAAACTTATTCTACTATATGAATTTTGAATACTAAGATAGCAAATTTCACCCCATGTCACAACGCTAAAGACTTATGTGTTTATATTAATTCAATAAATACATAACACGTATATTGTCATATCAGTATTATCACTAAACTAAAGTTAATTAATACACATTGTAGGTGTTTACCTTTGCCCATGGCAGTTTCCTTAGGTCGGCTAATTTAGGTATAATAGTAAAGTCCATCCTAGAAATATTAAGCTGTTTGGAATTGAATTTAGCGGAAACGTCAAACTTGGCTTGTGTGTTATTGTTCTCCATTGATATACTATAATGTTTGGTGAAAAGTTATTTATAATTTATTTTACCAATCGACATTAAATGATGCCAAATTTATCATTAACTTTGCTTTATTCAGACAAAGTTATAGAGATATAATCAAGGCTTCCTACTAAAAATGTTACCATGACTTAATTCTTGAAACAAAATACTCATTCATTGAAATTCTTTCAAGTTTAATTTTTTTCAACATCTCATGTTTAGTACTAACAGTCAGAGAAGCATAATCAGATATTGAACAAAATTAAGGAATCAATATCCGAATTACTACGGAAAATTAAATAATTTGAAATTCCTACCATATATAACAATGCCATTCTTTTAATAAGCATTAACAACTGATAGAAAAAGGCTCATAATAAATCGATCCATGGATCTAAACAACAACCAGAATCACTTATTGATCATATAAAGAGTAATTACTTAAATTACAATACATCAAATAGTACCACAGAGAACTAACTAAAAAATCCTCACATATCCTCACACATTAAAGCACAATCCGCCTGAATAATTTACTTGAATAATACTCCTAATTGTTAAGCAGACATACATCCAATACCATATCTAGTATTGGGAAAAACAAGAAAAAGTCCACTGCAAATAACTCCCACCATTAAAGGAAAACTCCTCATAATTTCATCAAGTTCTTTTGCATGTCCAGGGAATAGACAAAGCGTCACTCTATGATCCGAAAAAGCAATCGCCACAAATACCAAAACAGACATCATCGCATGCACGAAATCCGTAAATCCCACTACGTACCTATTAGAAAAAGTAAACAATAAATTAAAACATGAAATAACGGCTTTGAAGTGTGAAATCAACGTACTACAAGAAAAATAATGCTTGTGACAAAAGAATAAAATCTTCACATATATCAATCCACATGGATGAATTCTGACATAAAAATTGTCACAAAATTGTGACAGACGATCTGTCCGTCATGTATATTCCGTCAAAACTATCAATCCACATGGATGAATTCCATCATAAATGTCACAAAATTGTAACAGACGATCTGTTTGTCATATTTATTCCGTCAAAAAATATCAATCCAAATGGATGAACATAAAAAATGTCACAAAATTGTGACAGACGATCGGTCTGGTGATATATATTCCGTCAAAAGTATCAATCCACATGGATGAATTTCGTCATAAAAACTATCACAAAATTGTGAGAGGCGATCTGTCTGTCATATATGTTTGATCACACATATTACCTCTCATCTTTTGGCACATCCACACCTAGTCCGGACTTGAAAACTTTCAATCCTCTTGGTGTCACAAATCCATAGTAAACTTTCCCGTCGGGTCCCCGAAAACTATCGGTAAAATGGAAGAAGAAGCAAGACAAAGTACAAAGGCCAAGTAGTGTTAAAATCATTAGTGTAGTGACAGGGGAACAATCGCCTTTGCCATAGACTGATGGAAGGACCATTTCAAAAGTTAAAAGTGTGCCTGTTGGCAAGAAATTGACAAGCAATGAAGTTTTTGAGAGTGTTTTTTGAACCCCATTTGCCATTGCTCGTCTTTTCTTGCCACCAATTGCTGGTTGAGGCAATTCGGGGATCGGAACATCGTTGTCTGGTGGTAAATTAGTAGGGTACATTGATGTATCGGCACGTTTTGATGCACTGTAAATTTTGATCCCAATTCCCTCAGTACTTTGCTCCATTTTTTTGAGATAATAGAGAAGATTTAGAGGCGTTGAAGATTGAAGGAATAAGGAATAGTGATAAAATTTGAAGTTTTTAGGCAAAGATCATGAAAATGTTTATAGTATCGTATACTTGGTTTAATGTACTTTTTGGTTTATTTATAGTTTTGGGTAGGTAAATTAAATGGCGTCAACAATTTTTGAATTTGGTTAACGTTTAGTAACTAACTTGTTTCGAATGGTTGCCACCCGCAAACTATTCCTCTAAAATTCAAAATTTGCAAGTCCTTATTTTGGTAGTTCCTTTTTTTTCGTTAATCACTTTTTAAAAAAAAATTATTTTGCCCTTTGTTTTTTATTTCGAGTGAAATCTGTAGATGCCAGTCCTGAAAGGGCAACGTGACTGCTCTCCCTGTTCCAAAATGATTGTGGTATTATCACTTTTAACCCGCGTTAAAAAATATTTATATTTGATAGCCGAAAAAATATATAAAATTTGTATAACTTCTGTATATAACATATAAAATAAATTTTATATATTTTTTCGGCTATTATTTTTACAAGGTGTCATTTTCTAATGTCTTATCAAGTTTTGAAAAATATATCTTTTTGTATGGTCCATATGGGACGAGGCAAAGTGACTGCTCTCTCTCTCTCTCTCTTCCAAGATGATATCTCACGAGTCCAACAAAATAAGTATTGAATAAAATGAATTTATCTATGTTCCCCTCAAGGAAAATAATAAAAGATATTACGAATAAACTCCCACGTTAGTAACTAAAATGACTGGGAGCCTACATATAAGGTGTAGGGATCTCTTAATGGAATGGGACATTATGGTAAAAAACTATGCGACCTTGATCCAAAATGGTTAATATCATACCACGCTTTGAGTAACTTTAGGTTGGTTTAGCCCAACAAAAGAGCTTAAATTTATGAGCAATGACTGAAATTATTTTTTCCCCATCAAGTTAAAGTGAACTAGAACAGAACCTGTAGTCTTAACTTAGTAACCTAGAAAATATCGTAAATTACTTGTTGTAATAAGTTCAAATACGCTGAGGGGTCGTTTGGTACACGGGATAAGGTGGTATAAAGTGTAGTACTAAATTTATACCGTCAACCAAACATGGTATAAACTTAGTCTCAGACTTAATCCTGGATATCCCATCTTATCCCACTTTATCCCATCAAACTTGGTATTATTTTATCCCACCTCTCAGGTGGGATAAATTAGTCTAGGGATTATAATCCTAGGACTATTACTCCCGGAATAATTTAGTCCGTACACCAAACGACCCCTACTAGCATAGAAGTTCTTTACAATCTAAAGTCTCCATAAGTTAACTCCACAATAAAATCTACTATTAAGGTAGTTACATATGCATCTATTTGACCCCCAAATGAGCAAGCTTGTAGAAAAAGGTAAGAGCTTCAGACTCCTGAAAGCTATACAGAATTCACATAGAAAAGAAGGAAGAAACTATCTGGGCAGAAAACCATGGCACGAAATGGCAATCTCAAAGGCTTGCATTCTTTCTCCTCGAGCAAAACCATTGCAATCATAAGATGAAATCTCATTGATGTTGAGATCAACACAAGTCTGCACAAGTTTCTCACCAACACGTTCCGCTGCTTCCTGTGATTGAGAGGGGCAAAGTCAAGGGATGATGCTATGACTTGAAAATCCCATAATGTGTTGGAACAAGAAAACTGAGATCCCATCTTCAATTATAATTTATGGTCTCAATATGCTAAAGATACTCACTACAGTGCTGCATGGTGGATCACCCCGGATTGATTTTTGCAAAGTGCTCCCATAAAACAAAGACTTCTTATTTTGGTCATCTACCAATGTAGCATACAACTGTTTTTCTGAGCAGAAGACTGAAAGTCTTGGTTTTTCAGGAGTTCCATTAAACTGCCAAGACCGAAGAGAAGTTTAATGAGATTACAGTGAATCAACAAACTTATACATATATGCTACATATATTTGTGTTTGTGTGAGAGAGAGAGTTCATGATATGATTTTAGAGAACAGTTAAGATTAAGCATTGCATTTGGCAAGCCAAGTGGTAGAACAAATAAAGAAAAAAGGCAAACAAACTTCATCAACATGGGACAAGCCAAAAGACAATTGCAGAGAGCTTGAAACAAGCCCGAAGATGAGAAGCAAGTTTAAGCCACAACTTTACAAACGAAAGGGATAGAAGGATGACAAGGGCAAATGTTAAAATGCTCTACCTATTCCTACTAGACATAGAGATACGCAATGTTTTAAGTGTCATGGTGTGGGTAATATGACATATGAGTAGCCTAATAGAAGAGCCATGTTGCCAAAGTCAGAGGCGGATGTACTGTATATGTTATAGGTTCATTAAAATCCAGTGGCTTTGGCTTAAATCATGTATATGTGGTTAAAAATTCACTAAAGAAGTACAAAAGACAGATTTCGAACTCATTAAATCAAATGGGTTGTGGTAGAATCCCGAACTCGAATCCATAAAGTTCAAATCTTGGATTCGTATTTGGCCAAGACCCAATGATCCTTATGTAAGGGGGTTAAGTATGAAATGCCAATCCGGTAGATTAAAAGTCAAAGTCATTGTTGGCTATTCCTATACAAATATGCCAAGAAACCAATAGACTCTTTGCATTTACCTTATTCAGTTATGTACACTTATTCTCTTCCTAAGCAAAGGTTATTAGTTTGTGCTCAACAATGTATGATCTTAAAGCCTAGTTACAGTTGATCTCTTGCAGATTAAAGCACTAAATGCATCATTCGCAAATCTATTCTCCTAAATTAGTTTCTTGTTTCTGTCCGAACAACGAAGAATTGTAATTAAACCCATCAACTCCGAATCTTGTTCACTAACATTTATCTTAGTGTCAGAGGAGAATCCAAGTTTTGAACTTGATAGCTTCGACCTTTAAAGTTCTTAGCAACGAACTCATTGTACTTTTAAAATTATGGGAGTTCAGATCTAATATTTGTTGAAAATTTGGTGGGTATTCACATAAAAATCTATACGCTGCGTTGAAATACTAGATTCGGTTGAACCTGGTGCTGAAGCACTTAATCACCTGCTTAGTGTAGCCAATTGTAGCGCATATATGGGGCTACATCAGATAGCTTAGTATGCCTCACAATTCACATTATTTTGCCGGGAAAAATAATCAAGAGCATAATTTAACACATACCTTTTTTCTAATTCGCCTATTTCGAAGTTTAGCGCCCTCAGTCCGAGAATTAGCTTTAGCCGTGGCTTGAATAACCAATGGCTTAACGTCTAAGCCTACAAAGGATAATGTAGAAAGCTAAGTACACAGCAGAGTAAAATATATTTTCAAATATAAGTGTTGGACTTACTTTTATTTTGGATAGGAAGGGTACATAAGTGATTAATACAAATTCCAAAGAGCCCACAAGTCTTTATTTGTAGCGAACACACATTACCCAGAGCCATAGTTGTCATTCTTACCGCTAGTTTCCCAAATATTTTCACTTGCTAACAGAAATTACAGCAGACCCACTTCTCCAAATGGGACATTTGTGTGATTAAAAGCTAGCACGGCTCACTGGAGTAACCACACGCTCTTTCGGGAATTTAATCAAACAGGTTGTGTGCAAATACACCTTCACTTTTCTCCACAAAATATGAGAATGGAGAAGCAGTCAATTTATGGACTCAACGAGGAGGAGGAGTATATTGGGTTTAGGCCCAAAATAAGTAGCTTGAAGTCCACGAAGATCCTTACTTCTCTGTAATAGAAGTTGAGAGAAAAGAAGAGATAAATTAATGGAAAGGGCGAGCAGTAATATAATTGCTATTATAGATTGCAACTAGAGTTCCCTGTCTCATGTATTAAGAAAGGAGAAAGTTAACTTTAGAGGTTAGATTCCAATTAACAACCTCCAGAAACAAATACTACCCAATTCGTCTCATTTTATGTAACACTAATTGCTTATACGTTCAAAGGAAAAAAAATATTTTTAATATTTAAAATAATTTAAATTAAAACTTCTCATTTTATTCTTAAAAAAAAGATACTTTTATCATACCAACCCCAAGTTCAAAAAAATAATATTTGTTTCTTCATCTGGATTGAAATGGATGAAAGTAATACACCTCATAAATTGTTAAATTGAAATGGAGGAAGTAATTAACTTTGTACTCTAATTATATTAATTTGAACTTTGAAAATAAGAAAACTTTTTTATTCGAAAATAAGGATTAGGTAAATAGGAAACTATTGGATGAAAATAAGGATTAGGTAAATAGGACACTGAACTGTTAAAGATGCCACGCACAATCGTAATCGGAATTCTCCTATTGATTTAGAAAGAAGAGAAGTTGTGGGTTTAGTCAAAGAAGAAAGAGAAGATAAAGTACAAAGATGTTCACGTTTGAACACAATAAGCTAAACCCAAATTGATATTTGGTTTGTGAAATTTCAACCTTGCCCTTAAAGGAGATCAAGCCACGTGGTTCACAATCAGGCCATTCAAATGGCAATGCAAAGCAGCAAATATATCAAAGGGAACTTTCTAGACTATGCCAGCTGTTTATTTTGTTTTCTTACATTGTACAAATAGTAACACAAAATCTGTTATAGATACATATATTGTATAGTGCCACGTATAGACATAGTACCTAGGACAATTTATACATAACAGGGACTCTGTAAAGATGAATATAATTAAAATTATCAATTAGCAATTAAAATTGCTTTCAAAATATCTGTTCCCTCCTTTTATCGTATCAGAGCAGGTTGTTTAACCTGCTAAAGTTTTTGAACATTACTAGATATAGTTCTCCCTACATATATACATTTTGGTGATTAATGAAAAATTGTTTAGTTATACCAAAGAAATATCTATCAGTTAATTTGTAAACTAGCTCAGGGGAGTTTGGTCAACTTAAAAAATGATCAAAAATCACACAGCTTAGAAACAACAAGTTAAGGTTATTTTAAATTTTCATCCACACGGAAATGGGGCAACTACATGTTTCTTTATATCTGAATTCACTACTTTTTCCTAGCAAACTTTGTCAGTATTAATTTCCTCCATTCAACAAATATTAAAAAGAGTAAATTCTTAACAAACAATTAATGGATAGAATCTCACATAACCAGTTATGATTTATAATGCTTAAATATGAAAAGGTAGAATATATAGATTTAACACATTTGAGGGTTAGTTATAGGAGAATTTTGTCTAACGATTTCTCATAAATAATAAGAGTCAGTTATCTTTTTTCTTTAGTAAAAAAGCACGGATAGAATACATATAGAATATACAATTGAACATTATGCATCCCCCATCAAAAGAGATGCATCCCCCGCACCTCGTCAAACAATTGATACGTCAAAACCTACGTTATTAGAGCCTAGTACGACTACAGCTTTAGCAATAAGATAATGTTTCATATCGAAATCAGATAGAAGAACAAGTCAGTCAACCATATGTTATTATTAACTCTCATCGTGAACTAACCCAAATTATCATTACGAAATCCTAAATAAGGAAACTCATTAGTAACAACCAGCCCAAACTAAGTAGTAAACTCAGGAGTCAAAGAAAGGGAAAGAGGAGAGAAACGCAATGGAAGGGCCGTTTGGATTCGCTTAAAAAAATTGACTTTTAAGTTAAGTGCTGGAACTTGTTTTATAACTAAACAGTTACGTATTTGGATAAAAATGCTGAAACTTAAAACAAGCTGATGAAGTGTTTGGTAAACAAATGCTGGTAAGCACTTTTTCTTGTTAAAATGACTGAAATATCCTTAAAGTTGTTAACATTATAAAGAAGATGATGACTATAATATTATATTTTTCGTTCATAACTTCAAATTCAGGGGTAACACGTAAATTCATTGAATGATTTGATTTTAGAATATAGTTACACCAATTTTAAAAAAAGGAAGAATTCAACGACCAAAAAAATTAAATGTTATGGAACCAAAAAAAAATGCCAAAAGAACAATATTTTAAAAATATTGAAATGTATCAAACATTATTTAAAAAATTATTGTTTGCTTCACGTTAAGAACTTCAAGAAATTGACAAATATTGGAAGATGGAGAAAAAAAATAGTATGTTGTACGGTTTTTACTTGGGGGTAATTTCGGGATTAAGAAAAATTATAAGGGATAAGAATGTAATATCCTTGGTCAAAGCAATATGGCTTTTAAGCCAATTTAGAAAAAGTTGGGTTTTCCAACTTAATGATTTTGGCTTTTTTTAAGCAGATTTTAACTTTTTTAAGCCCATTTTTTGATTGCCAAACACTTTCACAAGTTAAAAACTGTTTAAAAATTGACCAACTTTTAAGCCCATCCAAACATGCTCAAAATCAGGTCCAGTCATTTTCTTAAAGCTGGGCTCCAAATGAAGTCTAAACGGTAAAAGGGCGGGGTTAATTCAGGAGTAAATGACGTTGTATGGCCGTCCAAATATTTTAATAGTCCATATTTTTATTTTTGACCCGAAATGGCCTTTAGGCCCAATTCTTTTGCAAATTGTAACCATAATTCCCAATGCACTTCTCTTCCCAATTCATTCTTATTTCCTACTCCTCCGGTTGTTTGTTATTTTCCTCCCATTTCCATCATCGATATAATCACCACCAATCCAGCTTATCTACATCGCCTTCCTTACACCACAGCTCCAGCTTATCACCATCACTGATCTCCCTACCACCGATTCACCATATTTCCATAAGTAAATCTTCATCTCCCTCTCAAAACACACTCAAATCTCAACCTCAAAATCAAATCGACCAACAACCACACTTGCGAATATGAAATTTATAGAAATAATTTTTCTTTGCCTAAAACATCTCCACCACTACCTCTAACTGATGATAATTTTATTATCTTCCATGTTACTTCCTTCCTCTTCAATAAAAGTCATGCAATTCTAAATCTGTAAGGAATTATAGCAAATACTTGGCTAGTGATATATATCGGCCATGGCTGCGATCAGATAAAGACTCTGGTGACCTTACCTTACGCTTTCCTTTTCGACTCCGACTTTTTTTGCAGCGACCTTACAAATGTTATGTTGTATAATAGGTGTATATGTACTATTATACAATTTATATACATTATTTATACAATATAAATATTGCTGGTGGGTTGTTGATGTTTTGCGAGCCGTTTTGGAGGTTGGACTTCATAATTCTTTCGGATGAATTTATATGCATTTCCTAGGAAGAAGTAAAAGGTGAAGTGTATTTGTGGAGGTGGTTCTTCTTCTTCTTCTTCTTCTTCTTCTTCTTCTTCTTTTTCTTCTTCTGGTTTTTTAATATGAGATATATAATTAGTATATCTCATGTACAATAAATATATATTTAGTGTATCTTTTATGTAATATCTATGTATCTATATACACTTTGAGTTTTTATATAGTATACACTGATTATACAATATATATACACTGATTATACAATTTCAGCTACGAGAATTTCTTTGGTGAGCAAAAAACAAAAAGAGATGGAATTGTATATACACTATTACATTGTATAAATTTTGTATATAAAGTGTATCCTATATTTTTCAGTGTACCCCTAAATCCTAATGTATCTTTAGTGTATCCTAAGCGTTTTAGTATGTCCAAAGTATATATATTTTATTCTACGATGTATAAAAAGTGTATATATTATTCTACAATGCATAAGAAGTGTATATATATTATTTTACGATGTATAAAAAGTGTATATACACTTTATACTAGTGTATATTGTATGTACAATATATACATCACCTTCTTCTTTTTTTCTTAAATCATGAGTATTTTTGCTTATATGATATCATATTTTTTTAGATTAGATCAATAAAAATTTTAGGTTCTTAATAAAATATAAAAAAGATTATAATTTATATGTAACAGGAAGAAGTTTGGTGGTTGCAGAGGTGAAAGTGCTCAAAATTTATCCCAAAAAAAATCCTAAACATAAAAAGGAGGTGAAAGTGTTTGAAATTTTAAAAAAAAAATAATTTTTCCGTGTGTCATAACAAACAAAAAATCTTAAAACCTAAAAGGAACTTTTTTATGGACGTAAAAGAAATTGAATCAAAAACTAAGACTCCCAAATGCAAAAGAGAGTTCAAATTACAAAACAATTAGGCGGTCGCTAATTTTTTTTGTTTCGTTGCTAGCCCTTCCAATTGGTTATGGGCTATTAATTGTATGATTTATTTTGTGGCTATCGATTGTCATTAGTTTTTACCGGATGATTATAAGTGATAATAGCTCTTAATTAAGCATATGCCCATTTGCATGAGCTTCATCAAATCCAACATCATATACACGATCAAAGGTAGGAGTGAATTGATTACACAAAAAAATATCAAACAATCTGAGAAAAATGATATAAATAACAATTGTTAACATACTGATTAATTACAAAAATTGAGGAACGAAATTATTACAAGCCTTTTACATCAATATTATATATTAACAATACAACTGAATTAATAAATAATCTGATACCACAAGGGTTGTAAATGACCAATTCTAAATTCTGAACTCCAGGTTTGTCTTTTACAAATGAACTTCAAATTGATTCCATTAATTCGCAGAATTCACTAGCCAAACAAATCAAACGGTAATTAAATCTAGGAAGTGCTACCTCTGACACAATTGATTTCAAACACATCTAACGCTTAATTTGAGCATGTTCAAAATAAAACAATTCACTATTTACAGCTATTAAGTCAATTAATCGAATGATTCCAATTGAAAACATTAAGTTCGAACAATCAAATATGATCAAATATTGACAGAGAAAGCAAGGCAAACAGATCTGGCAGTCAACATCAAGAATCCATAATATTCAACATGTTTGTAGAATTAACAACTCAAATATTGATTCATGTTCAAATAGAAGTTATCAGGAATAGGCAAACGTACCTAGAAGTAGAAAAATAACAATTAACGACTAAATAAGGTCTAAAACAGAAGAAATGGGGAAGTTCAGCTATAGATTAACAACAAACAACAATAGGACCAACAAACAACTTCAATTTCCAATTCAATTATCGACTTGAAAACCCAGAAAATTCGTAGATCAACAAAACTTAGAATCACTTTTGAAGTCTCTCTTTTTCTTTTATTTTTTTTTTGATTTTATGGAGTTTTGTTTTGAATTTCAGACCTGAGATTAAAAAAAAAATTGAATTCAAGGAACTATTTTAGTAAGAGGTGCGTGAGTGAGGATGAGCGTGTGTTGTTATGGTGTGTCAGTGTGTGCAAGAATATTTTCTGGTATTTTTCTCTTTTGGCTCTCTTTCTTTCCTCAACTTTTCTCTCACTTTTGTTCTCTTTTTCCTTTTTTACTCTCTCATGCGTCTCATGCGTTGTGTGTATAAGTATTCCTAAAAATGTCCTCTAAGAATTGGGGTGTGTGGGGCCTCTCAAAAATGTAAATAAAAAGGAAGATACATCCATTACTAGCTAGGGGTGGCTAGTGGGCCGGTTAGGACCGGGACCGGCCCAGGACTGCAAGCCCACATGGGCGGTGGTATAAACGATCATAACTGGATAGGACCGGGACAGTGGGGGTGGTGGGCCGGTCTCATAGGGGAGGCCCGCGAGACCGGGACCGTTTAGGACCGGGACCGGCTCAGAAGTGGGCCGGTTCAAGCGGTCCTAAACGGGCAATTTTTTTTAATTTTTTTTGACCGTTTGGCCATTTAAAAACTAGTCGTTTGGTCTGCCAAAATAGCCGTTGGCTATTTACAAAATAGCCATTTAACCTCCCAAATTTTGTTTTAACCCCAAACTTTTTATAATTACACTTTTTCCCTATTTTCAACTATAAATACCCCCTCATTCTTTCATTTTTCTCACAAAATCATCAATCTCTCTCAATCGCTCTCTAATATTCTTCTATAATTGCTTACTTAATTGTTACAATTTGTGCAAAATAGTGAAGTTGGTGAATTGAAGTCTTCAAGTCTTCAACGATAATTATTTTTCAACAAGTTGTTCGTTAATTCGGTAAACTCGTTCCAACTCTTAAGTTTTAATATTATAGTTTTGTTTGTTTTATTTACTTTGCTTGATTAATTAAGATGGCTATTCCCTAAAAATAATATTTAGTAAAAATAAGAAAAAATTCAAGGGTGGTGAATCTAGTGGCCAATCTGTTCCTCCTCCACTTCCTCCGGCTCCCCGGCCGAAACCTGTTACCCGTCCTACACCTCCTATTCTTGATAGCGATAATAGTTTATTATAATTTACCGAGAGTCAATTTTGCCATAATATTGCACCCGGTGAACAATTAAACCATGAATATATGAATGCTCTTTATGGTAATCCAACTATTGATGAAAATGATGATGAAGAAATAGATTTTGATGAAGCGCAACCGGATGACGATTCACCCACTAGTCCTGCTCCTGAAGTTAACCCAACTAATAATAATCCAAATGATCCCCCGTCTGACCCTCCCGTTACTCCCCCTACTTTTTCTAGACAACCTTCTAAACGGGCAGAAACATCTCTTGTTTGGCCATTTTTTACTCAACTAAGAGAAAAAAATAGGGGCAAGTGTAAAACTTGTGGCAAAGAGTTAGTTTTTAAATATGTTGGAAGTCGGGAGGACGGGAAGTTTGACTAGACACATATTGCTACACCCTCAAGATAAAGCTAGATATTTTCGTATGAAATCTTTGGTCGAAGGGACAAGTGCACCTAGTCAGACTGACCTTAGTATCGGATCAAATCAATTTCAACCGGGAATTAACACTGTTACCGATGGTATTTTATATTATGATCCAAAAAAAGATCGGGAAGAATTGACAAAAATGGTTACTGTTATGTGCTTACCCTATAGTTTTCCTTCTAACCCTCACTTTGTGCATTATATTAGAAAAGTTTATAATCCTACTTATAAAAGTTTTCCTCGCACAACCGTAAAGAGTGATATTTATAAATATAAATATGAATATGAACAATATTTGCGCTATTTATTTACTCGTATAAATTGTCGTGTTGCTATTACAACTGATATTGGTAAAAATAGTAATGACTGTGATTACCTTACTGTTACCGGTCATTGGATTGATGAGGAATGGATAATGCAAAGGCGCATTATTGTTTATAGAATAATTAATTCACGTCACACATGGCAGTTTATTTATAGCACGATTACGGATATTTATAGATATTTTTGCATTAGTGATAACATAATGTCAGTTTCAATAGATAATGCTACTAGTAACACAAATGTTGTAGCCTTGCTTACCACTACACTAAATCCTGCATTTAGTAATATTTTTTATGTTAGATGTATTTGTCATATTTACCATTTAATTGTGGGTGATGGTATGCGAATTTTAAATGTTGAAATTGAAAAGGTTAAAATGGCTCTTAATTGACTTTTTTATTCAAACCGTAGAAATAGACTTAGAGAATATTTTAAAAGACGCGATGAATTTGACCTAAGAGAAAGAAAGGTTCCTAAACCTTGTCCAACTAGATGGAATTACATGTATGAAAGTTTAGTTGTTGCATATGAATATAGAAACTCTATAAACTCAACGTTTAATGCTCATGTAAGTGATGATGATGAGCACCTTACAAATGCGGATTGGGCTAATGTTAAAATGCTTGTAGATTTTTTAGAAAACTTTCATATTGCTACAAATGAATTTTCTGGGCAATATTATCCTACTATTTCTAACTGTTTAGTTTATATTGCAGAACTTGCAAATTTGTTTGATCATTTTTCAGAGGGTGGGGAAATTTATCAACTTGCTATTGATTCCATAAGAAAAAAATTTAAAAAATATTTTTTTCCTATCCCCCCTATTTATGGTGTTGCTGCATTGTTAAATCCTACTATGAAATTAGGAGGTCCTCAATTTTGGTATGAAACTGTTTATAATAGTTTAGCACTTGAAGATGAGGAGTTGTCTACACTTGCGGACGCAATAGCCTCAATTAAAATAAATGTTCAAACTATTTATAATGCTTATCAAGTTGCATTAGATCATGCTAGACCAAATGTTCCAACTCCTTCTTCTTCTAGTTCTCAATCATCTAAAAGAACTGCGGGAGTAAGAGCACTTAGTGCTTGGGCAGGGTTCAGGGGTTCTCAAGGTTCTAGTACTAGTGATTTTTCATAACTAAATGAGCTTAAAGTTTATTTGTCACAGGGAATTGAGGAAGTGAATTCTGATGGCTCCTTTAATATTTTGGAATGGTGGAAGGACAAAGAAAAATACTTTCCGATTCTTTCAAGGATGACCTGAGATATTTTAACTATTCAAGCTTCAACAATGGCATCAGAGAGCGCTTTCAGTCAAGCAAGACTTCAACTCGGTGATTATAGAACGTCTATGAGGGAGAGCTTGGAAAAATCAGTACTTTTCAGAGATTGGATCCATTCGGAAAGAAGAAATTTTGGACTTGCTGAATCACAACCAGAGGTAGACGAAGCTTATGAAGAAATGCTAGCTGAACTTGCGGAGGATGATACTTCGCCTGGAAGCGGTGATGACCAAGCTTCATTTCCGCCACCACCAACAGAAATTCCTCCGGACCTTGAAGGATTTATGAAATTTGTAAGAGATACCATGTAAATTAATATGTAACTTGTATTTTGGTACATCTTGATTAGTTTCTTTTTCTTCTCAATGGTGGTATTAGCACCTTGTTGTGCTCATTCCATAGGGGGAGGAAGACTAAGAAAGATATTGCCATAGTTTTGTAATGCTATAATAAAAATATAACGCATTGCTTTGAATATCTCTTTACAAGATTTTTGTCTTTTTATATACCTTAAGCTATACATATAGTATAATATAGTATATACTATACTATATATATATATATATATATATATATATATATATATACATAGTATATAAGCCATATTCGATAGTATACATCTTACGATATACTATATATACATCTTAATATAGTAAGATGTATATATAGTATATATATAAGATGTATATATAGTATAGTATATATATATATAGTAAGATGTATATATAGTATATAAATCGAATATAGCTTATATATCTTAAGATGTATATATAGTATAGTATAGTATATATATTATAACACATTGCTTTGAATATCTCTTTACAATATTTTTGTCTTTAAATTTGAATTAAAAAATTTAGGTGACAATTCTATAATATAATTTACTAGGAATTGACTTAGATATTTTTATTATCATTTTTTTTCTCTAACTTGTATAAAAATAATTTAAAAAATAAAAAGTTTTCGTTGGACCCGCTTAAGCCCGGGACCAGCCCACTTAATACGAGACCGCTAGTTCGTGGTCCCGGTCCCGGACCGGTTCCAACGAGAAGCCCGCGAAACCCGAGACCGCTTAGGACCGGCTCGCCTAGGACCGGTCCACTTAGGACCGGGCCCGGCCCACATGCCACCCCTATTACTAGCCTTATCAAAGAAAATATATATTTTTAGTGTTTTTTTTCTTTCTGTTGCAATTTAGAACAAAACTTATATTCTAAAAAAGAATATAACAATTTTTGTATTCTTAATTTTTTTTAGGTAAACCTATAAAAAGGTAAAACAAGAGCTAAAAATATCAAAATTAAACTTAAAAAAATATTTACATACTAAAAGTAGTAAAAAAATTCAAGTATGATAAAAAAATTAGGTGCTCACAATATCTTAGAAAAATATATAAATATTACTTTTTCCCATATTTTTCTATAATTCTTCCGGAATGAGAAAAATCAAAAGAAAAGAAGAACTAGTCTTGAAAAGATGTCAAAAGAGAAAGAAAACCAATTGATACATCTGTAGACAAATCATATTTTAGCATACGTTACTAAGATAATATGGGTTACTTTAAGTTAACAAGATATTAGCCATGTATTTTTAATATACCACTTTGGATCATTTATCATAAATTTTACTTATCACTATGAAGATTTGAATATCTTATTATAAAATCTTATGACATTAAGCAAAATTCTACTAAGAAATCAGGGAATTAAATTGAAAAATTTTAAACACTTGAAAAGGAGATTTATTGCATTCTTAATGTATCATACAAGAAAATAATGATAATATTTTTTAGTTTAAAGGTCAATAATGAATACAAGGAAATGATAAAAAAATATTAAGTATCAATTATAGTTTTGTGACATATACATTAATTTTCTGGTATTTGAAAAGGTATCTAACGAAAAGCTAAAATTAGTAACTTTAAAAGTTGAATTAAAACAAATTGAAAACTTGAAAATATAAAGAAGCTATGTATTTGTGGACTCGATTAGGAATATTTTACATCTGGGCTGGATAATAATCTATACAATATTAAAAGCACGAAGGCCCTTAGCGAAATGTCGTTCGCCTTTTTTACCCCTTTAAAATAGAGTTCATTCTAGAAAAAATAGTCATTTAATTATTCTCCTAACTAATATTTAGGAGTTTTAAATTAAATCAGATTTATTACTTATTAATCTTTCCTTATTTGAATAAGTAAGAAGTCCTTATAATTAGGACTTTAAAATTATTAAAATTTTATCTTATATAAATTTTACGACTAAAGTATGATTAAGTAATACCAAATATTTATGCTTATGAATTTCTACACTTAAACATTTTTAGTGCAAAAGAGATTGTACAATTATACTAAATTTTAGGTAAACAATTATGATATAACACAAAATAAAATAAAGAAAAGACTAAAAAAAGAGGAAGCATTGTCCTTTATCTCAAATCAGGAAGTAACGTATAAATGCTATGAGTAGACATGTGAGATTCGTCCACTAACTATAATTTTATTCTTTGATCAATAATTTGAGTAGATATAAATATTAACACAGATTTTAAAATATAATTAGAAAAAATAATTACGATAATATTTAATAAGAGCAAGAGAGAAAGAAAAGTGATTGACAAAAGTTGTTTACCAATACTACGACAAATATAAAGTACAAAAGGTCAATTTTTAATATCATTTGACAAAAGTTTTTTTGTGGATAAAAATATTATTATAATTAAATATTTAATATATGAGCTAATATTAATAATCTGAATCCTCAAAAAATAAATTATTTCTTTTAGTTATTAAAAAGATAATTAAGTATTTGAATTAAAAGAGATCGGAATATAAAATAAAACCAATTATTGTATTAAGAATAAATTATTAAAATGCAACTTTAAGAAATAAGAATAAAATAGTAGAAGATAAAACATATTCATAAAGAGATGTCAGGTGAGACATAATTTAATATATTTGTATATATAAAATAATGCACAACTAATTTATCTAAATGCATCATTCATGCATATTCAAAAGATATTGAATACAATTACTATGTTATTGTGAGAAAACATATTTTCATCATTTAAATAAATATTTCATTTTATTTTAACGTCAACGTATATATTTTTTAATTGATAGACACTATACACACGTACAACGCACGTATACTAAAACTAGTACCTAAAACATGCGAAATAGGTTATTATAGAAAATATTGGGTGGGCTAGCCACTTTTTTGGGCCAGCTTTTAAAGATTATTCACCTTTTCAAATGTATTAGTAAAATAGTCTTTATTCCGTTTAAATTAGACTACGTTGATATTAGTGCCTCTTAACTAAAATACGGAATAACTTCAACAATCGTTGTTGGATTTTAAAATTTTAACAAGTAGAACTAGTACTGGAGTTCGAAATTGCCCGTAAACTTCTAACATAATATGCTAAGGTTCAATACTTTTAAATGTGAAATCTCAGTATAATATGGTGGAGTTACTTTGATCATGTAGTGATGTCTTTATCTTTGTATTTAACCTATTGCAAACTGATTATTTCTCGCCTTTTCTATATGTTGCAGAAGCTTAGGAATAATTTTGTCATTGTTGATGACTTCGATTTGTTGTACAAACACAAAATAAATACATCTGAATTCCTGTTGGTTGGTAGATAGTTTCAGATTCAGATCCTCCAACTTCTTTCATTGGTGGAATTTTTGAAATAATGGTTCCAACAATGAATCGCTTTTGCGATTCGAACTCCCTGATATGGTATTGGACTTTTTACCTTTAATCGTTTTGAAATCTAGCTTTCTACATTTGAATACAGTAAAGTGTATTAACAGGGAAGGATATTATTAAGTTCTAATTAAGCTCCAGTATCGCATGTTAGAAGTTTCACTCTTAAAAGTTATAAACTCTAGCATATGATACTAGGGTCTCATATAGAAAATTTTCAAATTCCAGAAGTCTTGAAGTTTGGGCTTATTAATGTTCAAAGTGTTATTCCCGCCGATATTGCTGTATTTGTAAATAATAATTCCGCAAAATATAAGTTAACGTAATGAAACAGTAAATAATTCGAGCCCACTGAATTCACAGTGTTTCCTTAAGGAATTTAATCCCCTCCTAATACCCAAGGTAATGGATTATTTCCTCCCAGGATAGAACGAATCACACACTGGTGTAGCGGTACTTCAAACCCCAGTGTTTCAGCGAACACAAAGTTCGGTAGCAAATCACACTTACAGTTGCTTTGTTTGAAGTTAAAACAATGCAGAACGAAGGAGTAGAAACTCAGAAAATCGTATGGAAATGCTGAGAGGAAGGAGTGCAATGTATAGCCAAATCTGTTGAGCGATTTCAGGATTTCAGTTTGTGTGTTGAGTGTTGAGTGTCTTTCTTCAACATCTGCTGCACATATATATAGCAGCCAGTGTTGAAGAAGACCAAACATCCACCCTCCATGGTGGAGCAAGCATTAGCTTGTTTGTGGAGCAAGCACATTCATGGTGGGAAGAGCATTAGGCGGCTGCCAAATGGTCAATACACGGATTGAAAAATATCCGTTACAAATGCGAATAATCTTACGTTAATATTTACTATTAACAAATAAATTTGGTCCAAAAAATCAATCAATCAATCAATCAATCGATCATTTGACCAAATCCAAATCCAAATCCGAATCCGAAGCCGAAGCCGAGCCGAGCGCGCGACGATGACGACGGCGTAAGGCTTGCTTTCTTCTTAACTCTTTAAGAGCTACAAGAAGAGCAATTATATATATACCCACCAAAAATCTTTTCCTCTTCCAATATGGGACAATGTCTCATTGTCAAGAGAGGGAAACTTAAAATTTTACTCAAAAATTTTATTTTCCCTCCATTTCCCATTCACCCTCATTTTAAGAATATTACATCTTAAAAAAATTAAAACCTCAACAATCCCCCACATGAATGGGGAATGGCTATATCACGGAAGTATGCATGAAAAAACTGTGTGATTTACAAGCAAGGATTAATCGCATCTGGATAAGTAGGTTTCCCTTTGAACTTTCCGTAGTAAACTTATGTCGGATATACTCGATCAATCGGTAGATTTGATATCTTTGAACCGTCGATCTTTGGTGTATACCTAGACAACCATAAGTCACACAATCAACCCTTAACCGTCTTTGGTTCTCATTGTTGTGTTCGTTTCAGCCATGAACACCGCCTGGTTTCATAAGTGCGTAGAGAACTGGCCTCACAAAGTTCTCCTTGAAGCGGCTAACACTTCACACTTACATAGGTGATTCCTAAACGTGTCATCCTGTAGATACACTATTTGATATATCCCGTATCAAATTTAGAAATTATTAAAAAGCCTTAATGCTTTATCCTTGGTACTGAACATTGTCTCATCATGAGAACGGACTAAAATTTTATTTGACAATGTTGAACCGTCATTAATGACTTTGTTTGATCTCCTTGAACCTAGATCTTGGGATCTCCAGTCTTCTAGGTAGAGTTACCGCCACAATGACTTGTTCTCGGCCAAAGCCTCATTCCCCTTGATGATTTCTCAACTACCTCTCTAGTTATGCCTTTTGTAAGTGGATCCGACACATTATCACTTGACTTTACATAGTCAATCGTGATAATTCCTCTAGAGAGTAATTGCCTAACGGTTTTATGTCTTCGTCGTATATGACGAGATTTACCGTTATACATAACGCTCCCAGCCCTTCCAATTGCCGCTTGACTATCACAATGTATGCATATTGGTGCCAACGATTTGGGCCAAAATTGAATGTCATCCAAGAAATTCCGGAGCCATTCAGCTTCTTCACCGGCTTTATCTAAGGCTATGAATTCAGCCTCCATTGTAGAGTGGGCAATACATGTTTGTTTGGACGACTTCCAAGATACCGCTCCTCCACCAATAGTGAATACATATCCACTCGTGGACTTAGAATCAGTTGAACCGGTGATCCAATTTGTATCACAGTATCCCTCAATCACCGCAGGGAATTTACTGTAGTGCATGTCAAAGTTCTGGGTATGTTCTAAATATCCCAAAACTCGTTTCATTGCTATCCAATGAGATTGGTCTGGATTGCTCGTATATCGACTCAGTTTACTTATAGCACAAGCTATATCTGGTCGTGTACAATTCATGATATACATTAAGCATCCCAACACACGAGCATAATCCAATTGTGATATGCTTTGGCCTTTGTTCTTTGCTAATGCAAGATTCACGTCAATTGGAGTCTTTGCAACTTTAAAGCCCAAGTACTTGAATTTTTCAAGTACTGTCTTAATATAATGAGATTGTGACAATGCCAGACCTTGAGGAGTCTTATGGATCTTAATTCCCAGAATTAAATCAGCAACTCCCAAGTCTTTCATATCAAACTTGCTATTGAGCATACGCTTAGTAGCATTTATGTTGGCAATGTCATTACTCATTATCATCATATCATCCACATATAGGCAAACAATGACTATGTGATTTGGAACATTTTTAATGTACACACATTTATCACATTCATTTATCTTAAAACCATTTGACAATATTGTTTGGTCAAATTTCGCATGCCATTATTTGGGTGCTTGTTTTAGTCCGTAAAGAGACTTAACAAGTCTACATACCTTCTTTTCTTTACCTGGAACCACAAACCCTTCAGGTTGTTCCATGTAAATTTCTTCCTCCAACTCTCCATTTAAGAAGGCCGTCTTAACATCCATTTGATGAATTTCAAGACCATACACTGCAGCTAATGCTACTAACATCCGTATGGACGTAATTCTTGTAACTGGAGAGTATGTATCAAAGTAGTCTAGACCTTCTCGTTGTCTATACCCTTTGACTACGAGCCTTGCCTTGAATTTATCAATAGTGCCATTATCTTTGATTTTTCTCTTAAAAATCCATTTAGAACCCAAAGGTTTATTTCCAGGAGGAAGATCAACCAATTCCCATGTATGGTTGTTCAATATGGATTCTATTTCACTATTGACTGCCTCTTTCCAAAACAATGATTCCGAAGAAGTCATAGCTTCTTTAAATGTTTGAGGCTCATTCTCCAATAAGAAAGTCACAAAATCTGGTCCAAATGAAGTAGACGTTTTTTGACGTTTACTACGTCTTGGATCCTCCTGATTACATGTACTTTCTTTTGTTTCTTCCCGAGGTCGTTTAGATCCTTCACCAAACGACTCACATTCCTTTTTATACGGATATATATTTTCAAAGAACTCAGCATTATCTGATTCTATAACCGTATTATTATGAATGTCGGGATTTTCTGATTTATGAACCAGAAATCGATATGCTTTACTATTTGTCGCATATCCTATGAAAACACAATCAACGGTTTTCGGTCCTATCTTTACCCTTTTGGGTTTAGGAACTTGCACTTTTGCCAAACACCCCCACACTTTAAAGTAATTCAAGTTGGGCTTCCTTCCTTTCCATTTTTCATATGAAATGGATTGTGTTTTGCTATGGGGCACTCGATTTAATATTCGATTAGCCGTAAGAATGGCTTCCCCCACAAGTTCTGTGGCAAACCAGAACTTATCAACAACGCATTCATCATCTCCTTTAATGTGCGATTCTTTCTTCTCGCAATCCCATTAGATTGGGGTGTGTAAGGGGCTGTTGTTTGATGAATAATTCCATATTCTAAACATATTTCTTCAAAAGGAGATTCATATTCACCACCCCTATCACTTCTTATCATTTTTACTTTCTTGTTAAGTTGCGTTTCAACTTCATTTTTGCATTGCCTGAATGCGTCTATTGCTTCATCTTTACTATTCAGTAAGTAAACATAGCAATATCGAGTACCATCGTCAATAAAAGTTATGAAATACTTCTTTCCACCGTGAGATGATATTGACTTCATGTCACAAATATCTGTGTGAATTAAGTCTAAAGGATTTGAATTCCTTTCAACTGACTTATAAGGATGTTTAACATACTTAGATTCCACACATGTTTGACATTTTGATTTTTCGCATTCAAACTTGGGCAGTACTTTCAAGTTAATCATTTTCCGTAAGGTTTTATAATTGACATGACCCAAACGTACATGCCATAAATCATTTGACTCAAGTAAGTAAGAAGAAGCTAAAATATTATTATTGTTTTCCATAACCATTACATTCAGATTGAAAAGGCCCTCGGTGAGGTAACCTTTTCCTACAAATATTTCATTCTTACTAATGACAACCTTGTTGGACACAAAAACGCACTTAAAATCGTGCTTAACAAGAAGTCCAGTAGAGACTAAATTCTTTCTCATTTCGGGAACATGAAGGACATTGTTCAAAGTCATGACCTTGCCAGAAGTCATTTTCAGAAATATCTTCCCACATCCTTCAACTTTTGCTGTTGAAGCATTTCCCATATAAACTGTCTCTCCGGGTCCAGCAGGAGCATAAGTAGCAAAAGCTTCTCTAACTGCACAAACATGGCGAGTGGCTCCTGAATCAAACCACCACAGTTTAGGTCTACCCACCAAGTTACATTCAGAAAGCATGGCACACAAGTTATCAACATCATCATGGTTTACTACCATATTTGCTTGACCCCTTTTCTTGTCTTTCTTCGGAGCACGACACTCCGTAGATTTGTGTCCGGTTTTCCCACAGTTGTAGCAGTTTTCACTGAACCGCTTCTTGCTTGGGTTGTATTTCGGACCAGAAGCCTTCTTCCTCTTTTTGTTAGCTTCAACAATATTTGCTCCCATTATTATTGAATTTCCATGGCCTCTCCTTTCAGCAGCTTTATTGTCCTCTTCGATTCTCAACCGAACAATGAGATCTTCAAGGGACATTTCCTTTCATTTGTGTTTCAAATAATTTTCGAAGTCCTTCCACAACGGAGGCAACTTCTCAATCATTGCTGCTACTTGGAATGCTTCGTTGATGACAAGACCTTCAGCAAGTAGATCATGAATAATCACTTGCAATTCCTGGACTTGGGTAATAATAGACTTGCTATCTACCATTTTGTAGTCCAAAAATTTTGCGGCAACGAATTTCTTAATCCCGGCATCTTTAGTTTTATATTTCTTTTCAAGCGCATTCCACAATTCTTTTGACGTCTCCACACTACTGTATACATTATACAGATTATCATCCAGTCCGCTAAGAATATAATTCTTGCATAAAAAATCAGAATGCTTCCACGCTTCAATCACGAGAAAGCGTTCATTCTCTGGAGTTTTATCTGGCAGATCAGGAACATCTTCCTTGATAAACTTCTGTAGACATAACGTAGTTAAGTAGAAGAACATCTTCTGCTGCCAGCGCATGAAATCAATCCCGAAAAATTTTTCGGGTTTTTCTGCCGGTGCCAACGCCGGTGTGTTCGGCTTGTCGATGCGCTGGCAGTCACCATCAGAACAGCTTGATTTTCGCTTTCAGTCGTCATTGTTTCAGGAAAAAAAAATGACACAAACAAACGTTTAATACACGTTTTCAAACTGGAGTAAAAAATCACGTAGATTTTAATCTCCAAAAAAATGCCACGAAGGCTTTACTCTCCAAAACGGGAGTACACAAAACCACAAAGGTTTTAGTTTGCAGAATAATAAGAATAACACAAATACAGAAATAAATATAAATTCCTTAAGATTGTTATTCCCGCCAATATTGCTGTATTTGTAAATAATAATTCTGCAAAATATAAGTTAACGTAATGAAACAGTAAATAATTCGAGCCCACTGAATTCACAGTATTTCCTTAAGGAATTTAATCCCCTCCTAGTACCCAAGGTAATAGATTATTTCCTCCCAGGATAGAACGAATCACTCACTGGTGTAGCGGTACTTCAAACCCCAGTGTTTCAGCGAACACAAAGTTCGGTAGCAAATCACACTTACAGTTGCTTTATTTGAAGTTAAAATAATGCAGAACGAAGGAGTAGAAACTCAAAAAATTGTATGGAAATGCTGAGAGGAAGGAGTGCAATGTATAGCCAAATCTGTTGAGCGATTTCAGGATTTCAGTTTGTGTGTTGAGTGTTGAGGGTCTTTCTTCAACATCTGCTGCACATATATATAGCAGCCAGTGTTGAAGAAGACCAAACGTCCACCCTCCATGGTGGAGCAAGCATTAGCTTGTTTGTGGAGCAAGCACATTCATGTTTGTGGAGCAAGCACATTCATGGTGGGAAGAGCATTAGGCGGCTGCCAAATGGTCAATACACAGATTGGAAAATATCCGTTACAAATGCAGATAATCTTACGTTAATATTTACTATTAACAAATAAATTTGGTCCAAAAAATTAATCAATCAATCGATCATTTGACCAAATCCAAATCCAAATCCAAATCCAAATCCAAATCCAAATCCAAATCCGAAGCCGAAGCCGTAGCCGTAGCCGAAGCCGAGCCGAGTGCGCGACGACGATGACAGCGCGAGGCTTGCTTTCTTCTTAACTCTTTAAGAGATACAAGAATAGCAATTATATATATACCCACCAAAAATCTCTTCCTCTTCCAATATGGGACAATGTCTCATTGTCAAGAGAGAAAAACTTAAAATTTTACTCAAAAATTTTATTTTCCCTCCATTTCCCATTCACCCTCATTTTAAGACTATTTCATCTTTAAAAAAAAATAAAACCTCAACAATCCCCCACATGAATGGGGTATGGCTATATCACGGAAGTATGCATGAAAAAATTGTGTGATTTACAAGCAAGGATTAATCGCATCTGGATAAGTAGGTTTCCCTTTGAACTTTCCGTAGTAAACTTATGTCGGATATACTCGATCAATCGGTAGATTTGATATCTTTGAACCGTCGATCTTTGGTGTATACCTAGACAACCATAAGTCACACAATCAACCCTTAACCGTCTTTGGTTCTCATTGTTGTGTTCGTTTCAGCCATGAACACCGCCTGGTTTCATAAGTGCGTAGAGAACTGGCCTCACAAAGTTCTCCTTGAAGCGGCTAACACTTCACACTTACATAGGTGATTCCTAAACGTGTCATCCTGTAGATACACTATTTGATATACCCCGTATCAAATTTAGAAATCATTAAAAAGCCTTAATGCTTTATCCATGGTACTGAACATTGTCTCATCACGAGAACGGACTAAAATTTTATTTGACAATGTTGAACCGTCATTAATGACTTTGTTTGATCTCCTTGAACCTAGATCTTGGGATCTCTAGTCTTCTAGGTAGAGTTACCGCCACAATAACTTGTTCTCGGCCATAGCCCCATTCCCCTTAATGATTTCTCAACTACCTCTCTAGTTAGGCCTTTTGTAAGTGGATCCGACACATTATCACTTGACTTTACATAGTCAATCGTGATAATTCCTCTAGAGAGTAATTGCCTAACGGTTTTATGTCTTCGTCGTATATGACGAGATTTACCGTTATACATAACGCTCCCAGCCCTTCCAATTGCCGCTTGACTATCACAATATATGCATATTGGTGCCAACGGTTTGGGCCAAAATGGAATGTCTTCCAAGAAATTTCGGAGCCATTCAGCTTCTTCACCAGCTTTATCTAAGGCTATGAATTCAGCCTCCATTGTAGAGCGGGCAATACATGTTTGTTTGGACGACTTCCAAGATACTGCTCCTCCACCAATAGTGAATACATATCCACTCGTGGACTTAGAATCAGTTGAACCGGTGATCCAATTTGCATCACAGTATCCCTCAATCACCGCAGGGAACTTACTGTAGTGCATGTCAAAGTTCTGGGTATGTTCTAAATATCCCAAAACTCGTTTCATTGCCATCCAATGAGATTGGTCTGGATTGCCCGTATATTGACTCAGTTTACTTATAGCACAAGCTATATCTGATCGTGTACAATTCATGATATACATTAAGCATCCCAACACACGAGCATTATCCAATTGTGATATGCTTTGGCCTTTGTTCTTTGCTAATGCAAGATTCACGTCAATTGGAGTCTTTACAACTTTAAAGCCCAAGTGCTTGAATTTTTCAAGTACTGTCTTAATATAATGAGATTGTGACAATGCCAGACCTTGAGGAGTCTTATGGATCTTAATTCCCAGAATTAAATCATCAACTCCCAAGTCTTTCATATCAAACTTTCTATTGAGCATACGCTTAGTAGCATTTATGTTGGCAATGTCATTACTCATTATCAGCATATCATCCATATATAGGCATACAATGACTATGTGATTTGAAACATTTTTAATGTACACACATTTATCACATTCATTTATCTTAAAACTATTTGACAACATTGTTTGGTCAAATTTCGCATGCTATTGTTTGGGTGCTTGTTTTAGTCCGTAAAGAGACTTAACAAGTCTACATACCTTCTTTTCTTTACCTGGAACCACAAACCCTTCAGGTTGTTCCATGTAAATTTCTTCCTCCAACTCTCCATTTAAGAAGGCCGTCTTAACATCCATTTGATAAATTTCAAGACCATACACTGCAGCTAATGCTACTAATATCCGTATGGACGTAATTCTTGTAACTGGAGAGTATGTATCAAAGTAGTCTAGACCTTCTCGTTGTCTATACCCTTTGACTACGAGCCTTGCCTTGAATTTATCAATAGTGCCATCATCTTTGATTTTTCTCTTAAAAATCCATTTAGAACCCAAAGGTTTATTTCCAGGAGGAAGATCAACCAATTCCCATGTATGGTTGTTCAATATGGATTCTATTTCACTATTGACTGCCTCTTTCCAAAATAATGATTCCGAAGAAGTCATAACTTCTTTAAATGTTTGAGGCTCATTCTCCAATAAGAAAGTCACAAAATCTGGTCCAAATGAAGTAGACATTCTTTGACGTTTACTACGTCTTGGATCCTCCTGATTACATGTACTTTCTTTTGTTTCTTCCCGAGGTCGTTTAGATCCTTCACCAAACGACTCACATTTCTTTTTATATGGATATATATTTTTAAAGAACTCAGCATTATCTGATTCTATAACCGTATTATTATGAATGTCGGGATTTTTTGATTTATTAACCAGAAATCGATATGCTTTACTATTTGTCGCATATCCTATGAAAACACAATCAACGGTTTTCGGTCCTATCTTTACCCTTTTGGGTTTAGGAACTTGTACTTTTGCCAAACACCCCCATACTTTAAAGTAATTCAAGTTGGGCTTCCTTCCTTTTCATTTTCTAGGATAGAACGAATCATACACTGGTGTAGCGGTACTTCAAACCCCAGTGTTTCAGCGAACACAAAGTTCGGTAGCAAATCACACTTACAGTTGCTTTGTTTGAAGTTAAAACAATGCAGAACGAAGGAGTAGAAACTCAGAAAATCGTATGGAAATGCTGAGAGGAAGGAGTGCAATGTATAGCCAAATCTGTTGAGCGATTTCAGGATTTCAGTTTGTGTGTTGAGTGTTGAGTGTCTTTCTTCAACATCTGCTGCACATATATATAGCAGCCAGTGTTGAAGAAGACCAAACGTCCACCCTCCATGGTGGAGCAAGCATTAGCTTGTTTGTGGAGCAAGCACATTCATATTTGTGGAGCAAGCACATTCATGGTGGGAAGAGCATTAGGCGGCTGTCAAATGGTCAATACACGGATTGAAAAATATCCGTTATAAATGCGGATAATCTTACGTTACTATCAACAAATAAATTTGGTCCAAAAAATTAATCAATCAATCATTTGACCAAATCCAAATCCGAAGCCGAAGCCGAAGCCGAAGCCGTAGCCGTAGCCGAAGCCGAGCGAGCGATGACGACGACGGCGCGAGGCTTGCTTTCTTCTTAACTCTTTAAGAGCTACAAGAAGAGCAATTATATATATACCCACCAAAAATCTCTTCCTCTTCTAATATGGGACAATGTCTCATTGTCAAGAGAGGGAAACTTAAAATTTTACTCAAAAATTTTATTTTGCCTCCATTTCCCATTCACCCTCATTTTAAGACTATTTCATCCTTAAAAAAAAAATAAAACCTCAACACAAAGTCCAGTAGTTCCTGGATTTTTTCGTATTTTAGTTGAGGCTATTTTTGTCCAAATAATTTTCTGTATCAAAGAATAGCTAATAAATTTTTAAATATTGGTTAAACTCTAATAACAAAGGCTAAAGTGGCCATTTCTAATTTCATCCGTTATTGTAGTCCATAAAAATCTTTAATTCTTTGTAAAAGAAGTTGAACACTAGTTTTATAATTTAGAAAGTAAAAAAAAAAAATCAAAAGGTGAGTAGTAATAGTCCGTAGGTGGTTTGCACAAATAAGATCATTTCATGCCATTATTTATATGTTAACCTCGGTAAAAGAAAAGTTTTGAGAAAATAGTTTTCGGTTAGATTTTACGAAAATGTTCCTGATAATTGTCAAAAATTTATTATATGGCAATCACCAAAATTTGTCATAAAATATGGCAATCTCCAGAATTCTTGATATGGTGATCATCGGGATTAGCCATAAAATATGGCAATCGCTAGATTTCTTTACATGACGATCACCAGAATTTGAAAAAATATGACAATCGCCAGAAATTTTCATATAGGATCACCAGAACTTGGTATAAAATATGGCAATTACTAGGAGTGCTTTCAAAATTCTAGACTTGGGTTATTTTCCCAAAATTTATTGTTTACCCTAAAAAAACAGATAACAATTGAATTTATATGTGATTTTAAGGATATACGGATTAATTTAATACAAATGATAAATAACGTTAGATTAAACAGATAAAGGATGTAATAAATTGTCAAACCAATTAAGGGGAGTGATCCCGGACTCACTAACAGCTTAATGAAATGCATGCCTTCGATCCCGGGCTCACAATAATGAAGAACTTATGAACAAAAATAAGAACTTTGAATAACAGAAAAAATAAGAGTATATTATTTTGATATGCGTGTTACAATGTGTCCATGAATAATAATCTTTCCCCTTTATATAGTAGGAGAATTTTACCCTAAGTACAATTCTAAAAAAGGTAAAATTCTTTCGTTACGTCGATCACTGATACGAGTCGAGATTTGCGCTGTGATATCCAGTTGGGTACGGATATCATGACCCTTTGGTAGTCGTATGCAATTGCTCGGTGATGCTCTCCGAAGTCTCAACCCTTAAATCGGACCTCAAGGACATGTCCCTGATATCCCCGAGGGCAGGTGTTTGCCCGATCCCTGATATGAAGGGTTCTTCTTTCTCACTCCGATACATTACGGTCATGATCTTCCCACTCCGCTCGGCTCACCGGGAAGTCGAGTCATGCGACGGGCTCGATTTTACCCGTATACAAATAGTCCCCTCGTTTCTCAAAGATTAGACTAGCGTAAACGATGTGAAACGATAGATGACTCTGGTTCCTTCTTTCGTAAGTTACGACGGGGAACTGAAACGTCCCATCAATCACATTGTTCTGACTTCGGACACGTGTCGCTTACCGGCCGGTTGCCTCCGAATGCGAAGCGTCAGCTGTTTCCCTATAAAAGTCCCCTTCCTTTGTCCTTTTTCTTCTTTCCGATCAAACTGCTATCTTCGAGCCATTAACCATTATCAAAACCTTCATCAAATCTTCAAATCTTCATCCTTGTTATTCAACCTTCATAGCAATCTCCGGATTTCTACCAAAAACTTCTTCAAATCTTAAATCTTCGTACCATGTTCTTCATCTCCAAAACCCATTTCTCCAAAGCTTCGTGTTTATTCATCAAATTTTCAAACTTTCTCTCAAATGACAATGGCAAGAACATCAAAAATCGTTTCTCAACAAGTCGCCTCTTCATCTTCCCAGCTAGCCGCTGGTAATGAAGCGGTCGCCCCCGAGGTGGTGTCCCTCGAAGCAGCTTCTCCTATTGTGGCTGTTAATGAATCGGCCCCCGAGCCTCCTTTGTCGACGTTTATCCCCGGTGGATGTTCGATTGCTGACGAATTCAAGGTCGAGAAGCCCTCGCGCAAACAAGACCGGGGTGAAGGGGTCTCAAGATATATATTTTCGGTGATCGAGGACGTTCTTCCCATAATTCATAAGGACTGCGTTTGGGAAGGCAAGGATGTGGTAGTCCCCGGGACCGAGGACGCCGTTACTACCCATGTGAAGAGGTATTTAAGTGTTTACACTTATCCCTCCACACTTGAGACCGGTGGACCCGATCGTCCTGGAATTTTGCAAGAGTTATGAATTGGGCCTCGGGAAGATCCATCCATCACTGTGGAGGATCGTGACCCCCTTTCATTACTTCGTGAACAAGAACGAATCTCGTCGGTTCATGATCGACCACTTGCTCAAATTATACAGTCCCCGAATATTTCGAGGGGGACTGATCAAGCTTACACACCGGGTCAACAAGGCCACCTTCTCCAGTATCGACGAAGACCGAGAGCGTGGCTGGCAAGGACGCTTCGTCCGAGTGAAGACTGAGGATTTGATCCCCCCAGAATATATGTCATTCCTTGAGGAACGGAATGTGTCTCATAAGTGCAACTCCTTCATCAAAATTTCTTCTTCTTTTATTTCGATCTTCTCATTTATGTTGTGGTTGTGCAGCTGTTGCCCGGGTTCCGAATGCAGTCCCCCGGTTAAAGGAATGGATCGAGGGCATATGCACTCAGATGTCCTACTTCGAGCGCATGTGGCGTGGACTCTCAAAGGGCCGATGGGAAGCCCGTTCTCATGGTAAGGTCTCTTCCAGAATAGCCAACATTACGTCTCCATTTTATATTACACTAATCCCTCTTCTTTATCATTGTAGGTTTGCCTAAGACCACCGAACTTAGGCCTTCGGAAGGGGACGAAGGTGTATCCCCGCCCGTTGATCCCTCCGTTGCAAGTTCAGGAGGGGCTCCCCGAGCTCCGAGGCAAAGAAACCGAAAAAGTGGGTGCTCCGCAAGCCCAGGAGGGGCTCCAGGTCCCCTGTGCGTGCCTTCGACTCCCTCATTCGGCTTAGGGATGAGCTGAAGGAGGAATCTGTCTTTATAACTTATGGGACAACCACCTATCCTGGGGATTGGGAGGCATCCGAGGGGGAGGCTAACGAGACCGACCCCCCTCCAACTCAGAAAACCAATGCGGATCCCCGGGGTAAAAATTCCCAAAATACCAGTTCTTCACCGAAGGAAGTGCCTATTACAATTGAAATCTCGGGGACACCCTCTTATACCAAGTCTATGCTTGAAGAAGCCCAAGCAAGGAAGAAGAAATAAAATGAAGGGGCTCATGGCAAGGACGATCCCTTTCGTTCCTTTTTTAACGGTGTGGACTCGTCTGCCTTGGAAGACTTTTCCGGGTTGGGCGACCTGGAAGTGCCGAGAAAGGATCCGTCTTCAGAGGTCGGAGGGCTAAACTCGATCCCAAAGTTAGTCAATCACTTTTCCGCCCCGAGTGTGGACCTCGGCCATAAGAGGTCGATAATCATCACTGTCCCGGAGGATGCCCGGGTTCTTTCTGCTCCCGTAGGAGTAGCGAGCTACCTTCGATGCCTGGTGACCGAAGAAGACCATGCAAAAATAAACGAGGTGGATGTACCGTGCCTGTTCAACGAGGTGCAGCAGGCACTGAATCGGGTAAGGTATCATTACGCTCTTTCGACCTTTGACTTAGTCCTTGATATTTCTCGTGTCTTCTTTCTTTTACCCTTTCGCAGGTCGTGGTACTCAATCACGAAAGCTTTCTTCGGTACCGAACCGAAGTTAACCAGCTTGAGGCTGAGGGCAAGGAGCTTGCCAAGAAAAAAGACGTGTATAAGCTTCTCAACGAGCAACACAAATGGGTCGTCAAGAATCTCCAGGCCGAGCTGGATGCGGCTACGAAGGAGCATGCCAAACGTATGCACAGTCATGGTAATAGATTAAAGCGCGCCTAAAGCTTTATACGCATATTCATGAGTTAATTAATTCCTAAACTTGTTCAAGGTTAATGTGAGGATAATTATGGAAAGAATTATGAACTAGAAAGAAACGTAATTTTAATTGTTTAGGTTAGATGGACTAAGCTTGAATCAATGCTCTATTCTTGAAGTGGAAGAGGGACGATCACCTTACTGTTAATTCAAATTTACACTTTTGAGGTTTGGTTAAATTAAAAGGGCAAATGAGAATAATTGATTAAACATAGTAAGGGTGCCGGAGTTAATAATACAACTCAGGCTTTATGATTTAGGGTTCAGTTTGAACCCTTATCACAATAGATTGGGCCCAAACACATCGGCCTAACCAAGTTCCAGGTAAATTCATGGGTTTGGGCCTGGAGGCCACTGAAATGGGCCAGCTTAAAGTCAGACTCACAACAAGCCTTAGACGGTCATTTTCTCAGGAAACTTTACATAACTGTCACAGTTTAAAAGAAATATAATAAATTTTTAGCATGAAATCCAATATTATAGTTGTAGCAGCTAGGCTCCAAATGAAGCCCAAACGGTAAAAGGGAGGGGTTAATTCAGCATATGTCCATTTGCATGAGCTTCCTCAGATCCAACATCATATACACGATCAAAGGTAGGAATAAATTGATTACACAAAAAATCTCAAACAATCTGAGAAAAATAATATAAATAATAATTGTTAACATCATGGGATAAACATGATATCTATCTCTATTATATTAAAAGCACGAAGACCCTTAGCGAAATGTCGTTCGCCTTTTTTATTCTTTAAAAATAAATTTCACATTAGACAAAATAGTAATTCAAATTATTTCCTAATATTTAGGACTTAATTAAATTATATATCAAGTCCTAGTATTTAGGAATTCAAATCAAGTAAGATTTTACCTTATTTAAATTATTTATATAACTGTAATCATTCCATATTAAGGTCTTAATACGTAGGATTTTAACATCAACTAAAATTCTATTAATTAAACGCTTTAATAAACTCACCCAGCACATGCACGTTCAATGGTGGTAAGAAAATATAGGGGAACATCATGGAAACCATTTGGGCTAATTGATTTTTTTTTCACTTTAAAACTAATTTAAAATTAAATTACCTTATATGCATTATTCTTTATTTTAGTAACGTGACATAATCGTCATTTTTTCATGTATAATTCAATATTTAAAATTTGGCATGAACAAAAATCTAATGAGTTACTATCACAATAAAATTAAATAACTAATTCTTTGAATTAATTATTAGCGAAAAAAATATAATCCAACAATTTTTCAAATGCATCATCTAACTAGAATTAATTTTTTAGTTGACAAAAATCTTTGATATACAAATTTGTTTCCACAAGATCAAGCAAATTGGGGGTGAAAAAAATAGTAAAGGACGAATATCAATTATAATATAGCATTAAGAGTAAAATTGATTAAAATATAAACTAAAATTAATAAGAATAAAATAGCAGACATGATTATCTACTATTTGAATCAAATCTTTCCTTATTAGAACAATGTACCAACTCCAATATCTAGGTACCTAGAGTATATTGCAAAAATATCTAATTAAATTTAAATTTAGATAAACTAATAGTATTAATTAAGATTTGAAAGGGTGGGAAGGAGTTTTCCACGTTTTAAATGCTTGGAAGAAATTATAGTTATATTTAAATATTTAAAGTTTGAGCTAATATGGATTTGAATCAACAAATAAATAAAGTTTTGCTTTAAGGTTGAGAACCAATGGTTAGTTTTTAAATTAACTAACCAATTAGTAATTCAAAGTATCCAATTCAGTTTTTTTTTTTAAATTTATATAAGTAAAATTATTTTTTAAGTCGACAAAGCTCTTAGGCTACTAAATTTATTTCTATATAAAAAGGGCATTGGTAGTGAGATATCAGAAAATAGAGCAAAGTTAGTAATTGTATTAAAAGTCACATTGATAAAAATACAAACTTAAAGCAATAATGATGAAATATTAGTAGATAAAATTTATTTTAAATGTGAGTTAATTTTTATAATTATCTTTTTGTTTCTTTTCACATTCATTTAAGTAAATGATAGCTCCTTATTTTTTTTATATTAAGATATTTTTGAAAAGATATTAACTCAACAATTATTCTTAGACTTTGCATCATCATTTATCAATTTTTTTGTGAGCTACAAGGCCAACCTTTTCATTCTCAAATCTCTAAGATACCAAAAGATTCAATTATTCAGCATTTCAATTTAATTTATTTGACAAATCTTTGAATAACAATAAAAGTGTTTTCTGATTTATTTATTTCAGTATTAGGCAATAGAAATGCCAATAATTTTAAAATCACAATAAGACATCTAAAAACTTTGATGGAGCAAGATTTCTTTCATTAAATTTGCCAAATGAGATCGATATTCATCATTTTAAAGAATATACCCTTCTTCTAATTTTTATTTAATAACTCAAACACATAATATGATTTTTAAAAACTGAGTACCCATTAATATAAATACACGCGCAAAGCGCATACTCTAAGACTAGTTATATTAAAAGCACCAAGGCCCTTAACGAAATGTCGTTCGCCTATTTTACCCTTTAAAAATTTATTTCACATGGAATAAAATATTAATTATTTATTTTCCTAATATTTAAACATAATCATTTAATTATTTTTCTAATATTTAAGATTTCGAAATCAACTGAATTTTATATATTAAATTCTTCCTTAATAAACTAAGAGTACGTAATATAGTAGATTTTGTTTCCTTCATCGAGGGACTTCCACTATTGAAATTTCTTTTTTGGACCTTTTTTTTGTCCCTTAACTCTATTCTTTTAAGGCGTATTTATATAAATTTATTTTCATTCGTTTGCTTTTTGTTTGAGTGTTTTCTTAAATCTATAATCAAGATTAGTTGTATCTAATTCAGTTTCATATGTTTTCAGTATCATTCTTCCTGCGTCCTAATTTAATCCTACAAGAGAGGATGAAGTGCCAGACAACATTAGTTTTGAGGTAAAGAATTTATGTTAGTTTTGAGGTAAAGAATATATGTATGTTATGCCAATAAAAGTTCAAACATATTTCATTATTTTAGATATAATATTTATTTTTTTCTTTCAAATATTATTCTTGCACTTTTTGACAATTGGTTCCAATATAAAGAGAGCACTGTTATATATTTAAATTTCCTTTTACTTGATTTTTTTTTTTAATTCCTAAACTTTCGTAAGATTGGGAAATAATAGGAGAGTACTACTATTCTAGATAAACGAATGATGAAATTTTAGCAAACATGAGCAATCTTCTTAAATACTATTGGCTAGATTTTCTAGAAAATGAAAGGAGATGACAATTTAAACAGTCAAACAATTAGTTGTGGTATTTGGATTTCAAAATAATTAATCATTAAATTTCTGAAATTTAAAAAATGATAATTCCTTTAGCCAAAGCAAAGAAGTTCCTTCTCACCAAAAATAAAAAAACTTTTACGGGTACAACATTCTCCTAATTGTCTCACACAAAATGGAAGTTGAATCACCATTCTTTATTCCAATTAAGCAAAAAAGACAATCAACAACTATGATCTGATTTCAAGACAAAATAATTTATTATACCAGAGAGATACAAAAGAATGTTGTACACTTAACTGAGAAGGATTAACATTCGTTATTCTAAAGAATTTATACTTTTTTTCCTAAAATAAATTATTCATTAATATAGGGTACACGCACAACGCGTGTACCATAAGACTAGTTACAAAAATTGAGGAACAAAATTATTACAAGCCTTTTACATCAATATTGTATAGTAACAATGCAACTGAATTAATAAATAATCCGATACCACAAGGGCTGCAAATGACCAATTCTAAACTGATTCCATTAATTCTCAGAATTCACTAGCCAAACAAATCAAATGGTAATTAAATCTAGAAAGTGTTACCTCTACACAATTGATTTCAAACACATCTAACTCTTAATTTGAGCATGTTCAAAGTAAAATAATTCACTGTTTACAACTATTAAGTCAATTAATCGAATGATTCCAATTGAAAATATTAAGTTCGAACAATCAGACATGATCACATATTGACAGAGAAAGCAAGGCAAACAGATCTCCATAATATTCAATATGTTTGTAGAATTAACAACTAAAATATTGATTCATGTTCAAATAGAGGTTATCAGGAATAGGCAAACGTACGTAGAAGTAGAAAAACAACAATTAACGACTAAATAAGGTCTAAAACAAAAGAAATGAGGAAGTTCAGCTACAGATTAACAACAGACAACAACAGGACCAGCAAACAACTTCAAGTTTCAATTCAATTATCGACTTGAAAACCCAGAAAATTCTCAAGTAGATCAACATAACTTAGAATCACTTTTGAAGTCTCTCTTTTTATTTTTTTTATTTTTTGATTTTATGGAGTTTTGTTTTGAATTTCGGACCTGAGATTCAAAAAAAATTGAATTCAAGGAACTGTTTTAGTAAGAGGTGCGTGAGTGAGGATGAGTGTGTGTTGTTATGGTGTGTCAGTGTGTGCAAGAATATTTTCTGGTATTTTTCTCTTTTGGCTCTCTTTCTTTCGCCGGTTCCTTTCCTTTTCTCTCACTTTTGTTCTCTTTTTCCTTTTTACTCTCTCCTGCGTTGTGTATAACAGTATTCCTAAAAATATCCTCTAAGAATTGGGGTGTGTGGGGCCTCTCAAAAATTAAATAAAAAGGAAGATACATCCATTACTAGTCTTATCAAAATTAGAAGAAAATATATTTTTAGTGTTTTTTTATTTCTTTTGCAATTTAGAACAAAACTTATATTCTAAAAACAATATGACAATTTTTGTATTTTTAATTTTCTTAGGTAAACCTATAAAAAGGTAAAACAAGAGCTAAAAATTTCAAAATTAAACTTTAAAAAATATTTACATACTAAAAGTAGTAAAAAAATTCAAGTATGATAAAAAATTAGGTGCTCACAATATTTTAGAAAAATATATAAATATTACTTTTCCCCATATTTTTCTATAATTCTTCCGGAATGAGAAAAATCAAAAGAAAAGAAGAACTAGTCTTGAAAAGATGTCAAAAGAGAAAGAAAACCAATTGATACATCTGTAGACAAATCATATTTTAGCATACGTTACTAAGATAATATGGGTTACTTTAAGTTAACAAGATATTAGCCATATATTTTTAATATACCACTTTGGATCATTTATCATAAATTTTACTTATCACTATGAAGATTTGAATATCTTATTATAAAATCTTATGACATTAAGCAAAATTCTACTAAGAAATCAGGGAATTAAATTGAAAAATTTTAAACACTTGAAAAGGAGATTTATTGCATTCTTAATGTATCATACAAGAAAATAATGATAATATTTTTTAGTTTAAAGGTCAATAATGAATACAAGGAAATGATAAAAAAATATTAAGTATTAATTATAGTTTTGTGACATATACCTTAATTTTCTGGTATTTGAAAAGGTATCTAACGAAAAGCTAAAATTAGTAATTTTAAAAGTTGAATTAAAACAAATTGAAAACTTGAAAATATAAAGAAGCTATGTATTTGTGGACTCGATTAGGAATATTTTACATTTGGGCAGGATAATACTGGAAAAATTGCACGTTACCTACTTTTTAAAAAAGTTTTAACTTGTACCCACTTTTTAAACAATTTCAGGCCTCTTTCTCCTCCTCCTCCTTCTTCTTCGGGTGATATTATTCTTTCCTCTAGATGATATTATTATTCATATTATTATTCTTCTCATAAAGCGAAACTCTTGGATTCAGGAAACTTAGTTTAATTGATAATTTGTCGGGGAAGTCACTATGGCAAAGTTTTGATGAACCCACCGATACCTTCCTTCCTGAGGATGGACGGCGGGAAGCTCAAGTTGACTGCTTGGAATATTATCCAAAAGGACCCAAGCACTGAAGTGCATCCTCTAGGAGCTGAAGTTTAACAAATACTAAATAAACTTCAGCTCCTAAAATGCTGAAGTTCAGCAGATACTAAACAAATTTAAGCTCCTAGAATGCTGAAGTTCAGCAATTACAAAACAAAAACTTCAGCCAAAATTACTGAAGTTCAGCAATTATTGAACTGAAGTTTTCCATTGTACTATGAACTGAAGTTTGCGCGATTGCCTATGCAAGTAAGGCCAAACTTCAGGCAAAAATATTTGAAGTTTTGCTTTGATAAGGCTACACTTCAGGCAAAACATTCTGAAGTTCAAACGTTAGACATAAATTTTTGCTACTTCAGGCCCTTATACCTGAAATTACCCGAAAAGTGGGTACGCTTGCAATTCTTTTTGCAAAGCGGGTATAGGTTAAAATGTGACCCAAAAACTGGGTATATATGCAAATCCCCCGATAATAATCTATACTATATTCAAAGCACGAAGGCTATTAGCGAAATATCGTTCGACTTTTTTACCCTTTTAAAATAGAGTTCACTCTAGAAAAAATAGTCATTTAATTATTCTCCTAGCTAATACTTAGAAGTTTTAAATTAAATCAGATTTATTACCGACCTTTGTGCCAGGGAGAGTTATTACAGACAATATTATTTTAAGCCATAAACTAATCAAAGGATATGGTAGGAAAGGAATATCACCCGGACGTATGTTAACGATTGACACGAAGAAAGCATATGATTCTGTGGATGTGAGAATGAAAGTTTCTTGAACAAGTTCTCAACTGTTTAAACTTTCCCGAAAAGTTTGTAAATGGATTATGTCCTGTGTGACCACTGTGTCTTACTCTTTTGTTATTAATGGTTTGCATGCTCCTCCATTTCCTGCCAAAAAAGGTTTGAGACTATTACAATCCAAAATTTTTCATCGACGGGATCGTGATGGCGCCTAATATTTCACTTGTTAGGCAAGCCAATGTTAGAGAATCTTTAAATTAATTCCTTATTTCCATTCAGTAAATAATAATAATTAACTAAGATAAAATATAATAAGTACGAAATATTATAAAACTGTATTAATTACTACCACCCGAATCTGGAGTCACAATTCACGAGCATTCTAGAATTTACTACAAGTAATAGTCTAAAAGAAATACAATTGTCTGAATAAAAGAAAACAGTAGGACATAAAAGATAGACGGGGACTTCAAGGTCTGTGAACGCTAACAGATCTACCTTGAGTCTCCGGACAGCGGACCAATAGAAAAATATCGATCAACCTGAGCCGGTACCAAAATCTGCACAGAAAGTGCAGAGTGCAACATCAGTACAACCGACCCCATGTACTGGTACGTGTCGAGCCTAACCTCGGCGAACTAGTGACGAGGCTAGGACATGACACCCACATATAACCTGAACAGTATAATCATGCTAGTGGCAACAACAGTAAATAAAGAAATAACGCATAAATAATGGGAAGGGGACATACAGTGAGGGAATACAATATAAAGAGTGAGAATAATAAAAAGACTGAATTAAACCGAAAATCCTTAAACAAATTGAGCAAATAAAACAGCAAAGAAAAACTGCACGACATCACCCTTCGTGCTTTTACTCTCAACCTCACCAAATAAATAAATAGAACGACACGGCATCACCCTTCGTGCTTTTACTCTCAACCTCACCAAATAAATAAATAGAACGGCACGACATCACCCTTCGTGCTTTTACTCTCAACCTCACCAAATAAATAAATAGAACGGCACGACATCACCCTTCGTGCTTTTACTCTCAACCTCACCAAATAAATAAATAAAATGACACGGCATCACCCTTCGTGCTTTTACTCTCACAATATATACGACATCACCCTTCGTGCTTTACACTCTTCCTCACAATATAAATAATGCATGCACGACATCACCCTTTATGCTTTACACTCCTCCTCACAAATCACAGAATCAATAACAACGGATATATAGGAGTATCACAAAGAAATCGGTATTTTACCCATAATCAATAGCATAATGTAACCTCAACCTTGAATCAATATTCAAAAGTTACTAAATCTCAGTGAAACCAGATATAAGTCACCCAACATTTTAAATAACCCGCTAAGCATGGATAGTAGAATTTAAGGCTACAAAATAGACAAGAATAGAATTTCACTCGAATGTTATGACTCGACAATGACGCATAGATGCTCGTCACCTCACCTATATATCGTATCTAACAACCAAACACGTAGCAAATAAACACATAATACCTATTCCATCAAGCCAAAGTTAGACACGACACTTACCTTGCTTCCAAGACCGCTTAATTCTCAATCACAGTTTTTCCTTTGGAATTTACCTCCAAACCACTCGTACCTATTCAAAAATGACTCAATAACATCAAATATTGCTAAAGGAATCAATTATATTTCATAAATTAAATTTCTCAAATTTTCCTCCAAAAAGTCAAAAAATCAACCCCGTGCCCGCTTGATCAAAATTCGAAGTTCGGACCAAAATCCATTTACCCATTCACCCCCGAACCCGAATATATTGGTTTTGGAATCCGACCTCAAATTGAGGTCTAAATATCCAAAATTTTGAAATTCCTAGTTTCTACCTTAACCCTAAATTCTACTATGAAAACTCTAGATTTTAGGTTGATAATTCAAGAAATGTAATGGGTAATTGAAAGAAAATGGTTTAGAATCACTTACCAAAATATTGGAGAAGAAAATGACCCTTGAAAATCGCTTCTACCCGTTTGGTTCTTGAAACATGTTGAAGAAATGGCTTAAACCCGTGTTTGATTCTGTTTTATGCACTAGGCGACAGTGTGCATCGCGTTCGCAAGGCCACTATCGCGTTCGCGAAGGGTACTGGCTGCCAAGCATTTGCGTTCGCTAGACCCTACTCGCGTTCGCGATGGTTACTCCCCCCTGGCCTTTGCGTTCACGAGACATTGCTCGCGTTCGAGATGAAGGAACGACCAACCCTCCCCCCAGGTGTGCCTAACACTACGCGTTTGCGAGGATCTAGTCGCGTTCGCGAAGGGTAATGCCCCCATCGCTTCGCGTTCGCGAAGAAGAAAACTTCAGCTGCCCAGTTTACTCTTCGCGTTTGCGAGAATACCTTCGCGAATGCGAAGAGGGACCTGCCAGAACACCTGCTGCAGCAAAATACCAGATTTTCAAAGTCCAAAATATCCCGTGGCTTACCCGAAACTCACCCGAGCCCTCGGGGCTCCAAACCAAACATGCACACAAGTCTAAAAACATCATACGAACTTGCTCGCGCGATCAAATAGCCAAAATAACACCTAGAACTACGAATTTAGTACCAAATCAAATGAAATTCTCAAGAACACTTTAAAATTTATATCTTCTCAACTAGACGTCCGAATCACGTCAAATCAACTCCGTTTCTCACCAAATTTCACAGACAAGTCTTAAATATCATAATGAACCTGTACCGGGCTCCGGAACCAGAATACGGATCCGACACTAACAATGCCAAACATCAATCAATTCTTAGAAACAATTAATTTTCAATCTTTTAATTTTCATAAAAAATTCATAACTTGAGCTAGGAACCTCCGAATTCGATTCCGGACATACGCCCAGCTCCCATAATTCGATACGGACCCACCAAAATCGTCAAAATATGGACCCGGACCCGTTTACAAAAAATGTTGACCGAAGCCAACTAAAATTAACTTTTAAGGCATAAATTCTTATTTTCATTAATTTTCAATATAAAAGCTTTCCAGAAACATGCCCGGACTGTGCACGCAAATCGAGGAGGATAAAAATGAGATTTTTAAGGCTTAAGAGGGCAGATTCGAGTTATAAAACATAAGATGACCTTTTGGGTCATTACATTCTCCACCTCTAAAACAACCGTTCGTCCTCGAACAGGCATAGAAAAGTACCTGGGCTGGTGAAAAGGTGGGGATATCTACTCCGCATATCGGACTTGGACTCCCAAGTAGTTGCCTCAATAGGCTGACCTCTCCACTGCACTCGAACTGAAGGGTAACTCTTTGATCTCAACTGGCAAACTTGCCAGACTAGAATTGCCACCGGCTCCTCCTCGTAAGTCAAATCCTTGTCCAACTGGACAGAACTGAAATCTAACACATGGGACGGATCGCCGTGATACTTTCGAAGCATGGTCACATGGAATACCGGATGAACAGCTGCTAAACTAGGTGGCAACGCAAGCCTGTAAGCCACCTCTCCCACTCTCTCCAGAATCTCAAAAGGTCCGATATACCTAGGGCTCAACTTGCCCTTCTTTCCGAACCTCATTACACCCTTCATGGGTGATACCCGAAGTAACACTCTCTCTCCGACCATGAATGCAACATCACGAACTCTACGGTCGGCATAACTCTTCTGCCTGGACTGAGCTGTGCGAAGTCGATCCTGAATAATCTTGACCTTATCCAAGGCATCTTGTACTAAGTCTGTGCCCTACAATCGAGCCTCTCCCAGCTCGAACCACCCAACTGGCGACCGACACTACCTACCATATAATGCCTCATAGGGAGCCATCTGAATGCTCGACTGCTAACTGTTGTTGTAGGAGAACTCTGGAAGGGGCAAGAATTGATCCTAAGAACCTCCAAAATCTATGACACAAGAACGAAGCATATCCTCCAAGATCTGAATAGTACGTTCGGACTGCCCGTCCGCCTGAGGATGGAATGCTGTGCTCAACTCAACCCACGTACCCAACTCACGCTGTACTGCCCTCCAAAAGGCGAGGTAAACTGCGTACCTTGATCAGAAATGATAGACACGGGCACACCGTGAAGACAGACGATCTCCCAAATATAAATCTCTGATAACCGCTCCGAGGAATAGGTAACTGCCACAGGAATGAAGTGCGCTGACTTAGTCAATCTATCCACAATAACCCACACGGCGTTGAACTTCCTCTGAGTCCGTGGGAGTCCAACAATAAAGTCCATAGTGATACACTCCCACTTCCACTCAAGAATCTCCATATGCTGAAGCTAACCACCGGGTCTCTGATGCTCATATTTCACCTGCTGACAATTCAAGCACCAAGCCACGTAAGCAACTATATCTTTCTTCATCCTCCTCCACCAATAATGCTGCCGCAAGTCCTGATACTTCTTGATGGCGCCCGAGTGAATAGAATACTGAGAACTGTGAGCCTCCTCAAGGATCAACTCACGAAGCCCATCCATATTAGGCACACAAATACGACCCTGCATCCTCAAAACTCCGTCATCTCCAATAGTAACCTGCTTGGCACCACCGTGCCGTACTGTGTATCTAAGGACAAGTAAATGAGGATCGTCATCCTGCCGATCTCTGATGCACTCAAACAAAAAAGACCGAGCAACTGTACAAGCTAGAACATGGTTGGGCTCAAAAACATCTAACCTCACGAACTGGTTGACCAAGGTCTGAACATCCAATGTAAGCGGTCTCTCACCAACTGGAATATATACAAGGCTACCCATACTAGCTGATTTTCTACTCAAAGCATCGTCCACCACATTGGCCTTCCCAGGATGATACAATATGGTGATATCATAGTCTTTCAATAGCTCCAACTACCTTCTCTGCCTCAAATTGAGTTCCTTTTGCTTGAACAAATACTGCAAGCTCCGATGATCAGTGAATACCTCACATGGCATGCCGTAAAGATAGTGCCTCCAAATCTTCAGCGCGTGAACAATGGCTGCCAGCTCTAGATCATGAACAGGGTAATTCTTCTCGTGAACCTTCAGTTGCCGCAAAGTATATGCAATAAACTTGCCACCCTGCATCAATACTGCACCCAAACCAATACGAGATGCGTCACAATATACTATATAAGATCCTGAACCTATGGGTAATACCAATACCGGTGCCGTAGTCAAAGCAGTCTTGAGCTTCTGAAAGATCGCTTCACACTCGTCTGACCACCTGAACGGGGTACCCTTCTGGGTCAATCTGGTCAATGGGGCTGCTATGGATGAAAACCCCTTCACAAATCGACGGTAATAGCCCGCCAAACCCAGGAAACTACGGATCTCTGTAGCTGATGTGGGTCTAGGCCAGTTCTGAACTACCTCAATCTTCTTAGGATCCACCTGAATACCCTCTGCTGATACAACATGACCCAAGAAAGCAACTGAACTCAATCAAAACTCGCATTTTGAGAACTTAGCATATAACTGGTTGTCTCTCAAAGTCTGAAGAACGATCCGAAGGTGTTGGTCATGCTCCTCTCGACTGTGGGAGTAGATCAAGATATCATCAATAAACACAACCACAAAGGAATCCAAGTAGGGTTTGAACACCCGGTTCATCAAATCCATGAATGCTGCTGGGGCATTTGTCAGCCCAAATGACATCACTAGAAACTCATAATGCCCATACCGAGTCTGAAAAGCTATCTTAGGAACATCGGATGCCCTAATCCTCAACTAATGGTAGCCAGATCTCAAATCAATCTTTGAAAACACCTTGGCACCCTGAAGCTGATCAAATAAATCATCAATCATCGGCAATGGATACTTGTTCTTGATGGTGACTTTGTTCAACTACCGATAATCTATACACATCCTCATCGATCCATCTTTCTTCTTCACAAACAACACAGGTGCACCCCAGGGCAAGAAACTAGGTCTAATTAAGCCCTTATCAAGCAAATCTTGCAACTGCTCTTTTAACTCTGGTGGGGCCATACGGTATGGCAGAATGGAAATAGGCTGAGTGTTTGGAGCCAAATCAATGCAGAAATCTATATCCCTGTCGGGTGGCATCCCTGACAGGTCTGCAGGAAACACCTCTGGAAACTCACAACAACCAGCACTAAATCCATGAAAGAAAACTCCGCACTAGAATCGCGTACATAAGCCAAATAAGCTAGACACCACTTCTCAACCATATGTCGAGCCTTCACATAAGAGATAACCCTGCTGGCAGAATGGCCAAGATTCCCTCTCCACTCTAATCGAGGCAACCCCTGTAAGGCTAAGGTCACCGTCTTGGCGTGACAATCTAATATAGCATGATAAGGTGACAGCTAATTCATACCCAGTATGACATCAAAATCAACCATGTCGAGAAGTAGAAGATCTACACGAGTCTCAAGACTCCCAATGGTGACCACACACGAACGATAAACACGATCTACAATAATAGCATCTCCCACTGGTGTGGACACATACACAAGAGCACTCAAAAAATCACGGGGCACAACCAAATAGGAAGCAAAATAGGATGACACATAGGAGTAAGTAGATCCCGGATCAAATAGAACTGAAGCATCTCTACTGCAAACTGAAACAGTACCTATGATAACAACGTCAGATGACTCAGCCTCAGGCCTGACTGGGAAAGCATAACACCGGGGCTGGGCCCCACCACCCTGAACTACGTCCCTGGGACAGCCTCTAACTGCCTAGTCTCCACCTCTAACGGCCTGACCTCCACCTCTAATAGTCAGGCCTCTACCTCTGGCTGCCTGACCCCTGCCTTTGGCTGGCTGAGCAGGTGGTGCAGTAACTAGTGTCAGAACCATGGCACGAGAACTCTGATGCTATGAGTTGCCCGTTGCTTGAGGACAAAATCTAGCAATGTGCCTCGGATCACCACAAGTTAACATAACTTCGGCTGCTATGACTGCTGACCCTGAAACTGACCCTGTCATCCTGAATAGCCACCCTGATAACTCTGGAGTGGAGGTGCACTAATAGGAGCTAGTGGTGCACTGTAGGTTAGCTGGTCGGAATAATGCATCTGAGGGCCACGACCACCTGAGGCACTGTGGGATGCCTGGAGCGCTGAATGAAATGGCCTGGGAGGATGGCCTCTACCAAAAGTACTCCTTCCTCTAGACGAGGCACCGCTGAACTCACCGGAATGACGAGGTCTCTTGTAAGACCCCTGACTTCCCTGAGTAAGAACCATTTCGACTTGTCTTGCGACATTAGCAGCTGCCTGAAAAGAAATCTCACTCCCAGTCTCCTTAGCCATCTGCAATCTGATAGGCTGAGCAAGTCCATCAATAAACCTCCTCACCCCCTCTCTCTCTCTCTCAGTAGGAAGTAGAAGAATAGTATGACGGGCCAAATCCACAAAACGGGTCGCTTACTGAGTAACAGTCATACTGCCCTGCTGGAGACGCTCAAACTGACGGCGCCTCTCTCAATATGATAGGCAAAAACTTCTCTATGAAGAGCTGAGAGAACTGGTCCCAAGTAAGAGCAGGCGACCCAGCTGGTCTGGTCAACAAGTAATCTCTCCACCATTTCTTGGCGGAACCAGTCATCTGAAATACAGCAAAATCAACCCCATTGGTCTCCACTATAACCATGTTTCGTAGGACCTCGTGACAGCTGTCAAGATACTCCTGGGGATCCTCTGAAGGAGCACCACTGAAGTGAACAGGAAAGAGCTTGATAAACCTGTCCAATCTCCATAAAGCCTCAGAAGACATAGCTGGCCCATCTCCGACCTACGCCGCAATAACCGGCTAAACTAATCCGACTGGCTGGGAGTCTTGGCTTCTCCTCCAGCCCGAGAGACTGTTGGTGCCATGGGAAATACGCCAGTCTGGGACACACTCTCCATAAGGCCCACCAAACGGACCAAAGCGTCCTGAAGTACTTGGGTGGCAATGAACCCCTCCGGAACCTGAGCTGGTCCGGTAAGAACAGTCTGAGCTGGAACCTCCTCGTCAAGCTCTATCTGAGGCTCCACTGCTGGGGCTACTTCTCGGGCTCTACGCTGAGACCTGCCCCTGCCTCGGCTTCTGGCACGGCCTAGGCCTCAACCTCTGCCCCGCATAGGAGCTGCCACTGGAGGCTCTGGCTGTTGCTCAATTGAGGAAGCGGTACGTGTTCTCGCCATCTACGAGAGAATAAGAGTAGAAGAGTTCAATCAGTATTGAGAAAGCAAGATCGCACGACAGAGAAGAATAGAAGTGAAACTTGTTCCTAAACTTCATAGCCTCTGAAAGATAAGTACAGACGTCTCCGTACCGATCCTCCATACTCTACTAAGTTTGCTCATGAATCGTGAGACCTAGGCAACCTAGTGCTCTAATACCAACTGTCACGACCCGATATTTCCCACTGACGGGACCGTGATGGCGCCTAATATTTCACTTGCTAGGCAAGCCAATGTTAGAGAATATTTAAACCAATTCCTTATTTCCATTCAGTAAATAACAATAATTAACTAAGATGAAATATAATAAGTGCAGAATATTATAAAACTGTATTAATTACTACCACCCGGATCTGGAGTCACAATTCATGAGCATTCTAGAATTTACTACAAGTAATAGTCTGAAAGAAATACAATTGTCTGAATGAAAGAAAATACTAGGACATAAAAGATAGACAGGGACTTCAAGGTCTGTGAACGCCGACAGATCTACCTTGAGTCTTCGGACAGCGGACCAATAGAAAAATCTCGATCAACCTGAGCCGGTACCAAAATCTGCACAGAAAGTGCAGAGTGCAGCATCAGTACAACCGACCCCATGTACTGGTAAGTATCGAGCCTAACCTCGGCGAAGTAGTGACGAGGCTAGGACAAGACACCCACATATAACCTGAACAGTATAATCATGCTAGTGGCAACAACAGTAAATAAAAAAATAATACATAAATAATAGGAAGGGGACATACAGTGGGGGAATACAATATAAAGAGTGAGAATAATAAAAAGACTGAATTAAACCGAAAATCCTTAAAAAATTGAGCAAATAAAACAGCAAAGGAAAACTGCACGGCATCACCCTTCGTACTTTTACTCTCAACCTCACCAAATAAATAAATAGAACGGCACACCATCATCCTTCGTGCCTTTACTCTCAACCTCACCAAATAAATAAATAGAACGACACGGCATCACCCTTCGTGCTTTTACTCTCAACCTCACTAAATAAATAAATAGAACGACACGGCATCACCCTTCGTGCTTTTACTCTCAAAATATACACGGCATCACCCGTCGTGCTTTACACTCTTCCTCACAATATAAATAATGCATGCACGACATCACCTTTCGTGCTTTACACTCCTCCTCACAAATCACAGAATCAATAACAACGGATAGATAAGAGTATCACAAAGAAACTAGTATTTTACCCATAATCAATAGCACAATTTAACCTCAACCTTGAATCAATATTCGAAAGTTACCAAATCTCAGTGAAACCAGATATATATCACCCAACATTTCAAATAACCCGCTAAGCATGGATAGTAGAATTTAAGGTTACAAAATAGACAAGAATAAAATTTCACTCGCATGCTATGACTACAACGACACATAGATGCTCGTCACGTCACCTATACATCATATCTAACAACCAAACACGTAGCAAATAAATACATAATACCTATTCCCTCAAGCCAAAGTTAGACACGACACTTACCTTGCTCCGAAGACCCCTTAATTCTCAATCACAGCTTTTCCTTTGGGTTCACCTCCAAACCACTCGTATCTATTTAAAAATGACTCAATAACATCAAATATTGCTAAAGGAATCAATTATATTTCATAAATTAAATTTCCCAAATTTTCCTCCAAAAAGTCGAAAAATCGACCCCGGGCCCGCTTAGTCAAAACCTGAGGTTCCGACCAAAATCCATTTACCCATTCACCCCCGAGCCCGATTATATAATTGATTTTGAAATCCGACCTCAAATTGAGGTCTAAATCCCCAAATTTCCGAAATTCCTAGTTTCTACCCTAACCCCAAATTCTACTATGAAAACTCTAGATTTTAGGTTGATAATTCAAGAAATGTAATGGATAATTGAAAGAAAATGGTTTAAAATTACTTACCAACACTTTAGGGAAGAAAATGACTCATGAAAATTGCCTATACTCGTTTGGTTCTTGAAAAATATTGAAAAAAAGGCTTAAACCCATGTTTGATTATGTTTTATGCATTGGGCGACAGTGTGCATTGCGTTCGCGAAGGGTACTGGCTGCCAAGCCTTCGCGATCGCGAGACCCTACTCGCGTTCGCGATGGTTACTCCCCCTAACCTTCGCGTTCGCGAGACATTGCTCGCGTTCGCGATGAAGGAATGACCAACCCTCCCCTAAGTGTGCCTAACACTACGCGTTCGCGAGGAGCTGGTCGCGTTTGCGAAGAGTAACGCCCCCATCACTTCACGTTCGCGACCAAGCCTTCGCGTTCGTGAAGAAGAAAACTTCAGCTGCCCAGTTTACTCTTCGCGTTCGCAAAGGTACCTTCGCGAACGCGAAGAAGGACCTGCCAGAACACCTGCTGCAGGAAAATACCAGATTTTCAAAGTCCAAAACATCCCGTGGCCTACCCGAAACTCACCCGAGCCCTCGGAGCTCCAAACCAAACATGCACACAAGTCTAAAAATATCATACGAACTTGCTCGCCTGATCAAATCGCCAAAATAATACCTAGAACTATGAATTTAGCACCAAATCAAATGAAACTCTCAAGAACACTTTAAAATTCATATCTTCTCAACTGGACTACCGAATCACGTCAAATCAACTCCGTTTCTCACTAAATTTCACAGACAAGTCTTAAATATTATAATGAACCTGTACCGGGATCCGAAACCAGAATACGGACCCGGCACTAACAATACCAAACATCAATCAATTCTTAGAAACAATTAATTTTCAGACTTTTAATTTTCATAAAAAATTCATAACTTGAGCTAAGGACCTTCGAATTCGATTTCGGGCATACTCTTAGGTCCCATAATTCGATACGGAACCACCGGGATTGTCAAAACATAGATCCGGGCCCGTTTACCAAAAATGTTGATCGAAATCTACTAAAATCAACTTTTAAGGCGTAAATTCTTATTTTTATCAATTTTCAACATAAAAACTTTCCGGAAACATGCCCGGACTGCGCACGCCGATCAAAGAGGGTAAAAATGAGATTCTAAGGCTTAAGAGCGCAGATTCAAGTTATAAAACATAAGATGACCTTTTGGGTCATCACATTCTCCACCTCTAAAACAACCGTTCGTCCTCGAACGGACATAGAAAAGTACCTGGGCTGGTGAAAAGGTGGGGATATCTACTCCGCATATCAGACTCGGACTCCCAAGTAGCTGCCTATATAGGCTGACCTCTCCACTGCACTTAAACTGAAGGGTAACTCTTTGATCTCAACTGGCGAACTTGCCAGGCTAGAATTGCCACCGGCTCCTCTTCGTAAGTCAAATCCTTGTCCAACTGGGCAGAGCTGAAATCTAACACATGGGACGGATCGCTGTGATACTTTCGAAGCATGGACACATGAAATACCGGATGAACAATTGCTAAACTAGGTGGCAATGCAAGCCTGTAAGCCACCTTTCCATCTCTCTCCAGATTCTCAAAAGTTCCGATATACCTAGGGCTCAACTTGCCCTTCTTTCCGAACCTCATTACACCCTTCATGGGTAATAACCGAAGTAACACTCTCTCTCTGACCATGAATGCAAAATCACGAACTCTAGTATCCCCGCCCGTTGATCCCTCCATTGCAAGTCCAGGAGGGGATTCCCGATCTCCGAGGCAAAGAAACCGAAGAAGCGGGTGCTCCACAAGCCCAGGAGGGGCTCCAGGTCCCCTGTGTATGCCTCCGACTCCCTCATTCGGCTTAGGGACGAGTCGGAGGAGGAATCTATCTTTGTAACTCATGGGACATAACATAGACCATCTAATGGGAGCTTTTGTCTGATGTGTGCGAGTAAACTAACCATCTTATTAGTATAAAAAAAGAGGAAAAGAAAGACGTCCCAGCAATACAAATAACACACAATGAGAAGTCTATTCTATTTTTATTATCTTCCAATTTCTTTAATGAAGATCTTCTGAAAAAATAACAACAACAACCCAGTATAATCCCACTAGTGGGGTCTAGGGAGGGTAGTGTGTACGCAGACCTTACCCCTACCATGAGGTAGAGAGGCTGTTTCCAATAGACCCTCGACATCCTTCCCTCCAAGAACTCCCCACCTTGCTCTTGGGGTGACTCGAACTCACAACCTCTTGGTTGGAAGTGGATGGTGCTTACCATCAGAGCAATCCACTAGTGAAGAAGGCCAAGCAATAAATAAGAAATCTAATGAAGGGGCTCATGGCAAGGACGATCCCTTTCATTCCTTTTTTGACGGTGTGGACTCGTCTGCCTTGGAAGACTTTTCAGGGCTGGGCGACCTGGAAGTGCCGAGAAAGCATCCGTCTTTAGAGGTTGGAGGGCTAAACTCGATCCCAAAGTTAGTCAATCAGTTTTTTGCCCCGAGTGTGGACCCCGGCCGTAAGAGGTCGATAATCATCACTGCACCGGAGGATGCCCGGATTCTTTCTGCTCCCGTGGGAGTAGCGAGCCACCTTCGATGCCTGGTGACCGAAGAAGACCAGGAAAAAATGAACGAGGTGGACGTACCGTGCCTGTTCAACGAGGCGCAGCAGGCACTGAATCAGGTAAGGTATCATTATGCTCTTTCGACCTTTGACTTAGTCCTTGATATTTCTCGTGTCTTCTTTCTTTTACCCTTTCGCAGGCCTTGGTACTCCATCATGAAAGCTTTCTTCGGTACCGAACCGAGGTTAACCAGCTTGAGGCTGAGGGCAAGTAGCTTGCCGAGAAAAGAGATATGTATAAGCTTCTCAACGAGCAACACGAAGGGGTCATCAAGAATCTTCAAGTCGAGCTGGATGCGGCTACAAAGGAGCATGCCGACTTGGTCAAAAAGGTAAAGATTTTCGAAGTTAGCAATGAAGACTTAGCCATGGCAACTAACGACTAAACCTTGCAGGTTTAGCAGAAGATTGACTAGATCGACCAACTCCGAGCTGAAATGAATGAGGTACAAGCCATGGCTAATGTTTGGAAGGGCAAAATGCACTGGCTAGCTTCGGAGAAGGAGACCGCCCAGGCACATCTGGCATCGGCAGAAGTTCAACTCCGAGTGGCAAAAGAAAAGGCCGATGCACGGGCTCGACAAAACGAGGACCTTCAAGATCAACTGGGCTCGACCATTACTGAACGGGATGCCTTTGTTAAGGAGCTCAAAATAACGAGGTCCAAGTCGGAAGCAATCAGGGCCTATGCTGAAGAGATGGTGGCCCAGTATAGGGCTGATGACGAAGTAGCCGAGGCTCGCCTGAAAACTATTACCGAGTACGTAAGGCCGTTATCTCAAAGGGAGACCCTTTAAGAGATCCATTCCCGAGGCTTCAACCTGTCAGTCGAGATCAATGAGGCGAAAAGGCTCGAGGTCGAGGCCAAGAAGCTAGCTGAACCCGAGGATGAAGAAGGCTTTGAGGGCTCCGACAAACCCAAAGATGAAGAAGGCTCTGACGATTTTGGTGACGAGGCGGGTTCTGGTGAAGATCAGGCGTAGGTGCCTTAGGAATTTTTGTCTTTATTTTTCCATCTTGTAAATTTATTTTGTTGAGGCCATTTTCATTGGCCTTTGTAAAGACATTCTGGAATGATATATAAAGATTTTTCCCCTTTGGCAATTTTCAAGTCTATTACCTTTAGCATCCTTTTTACAATTGCAAAGATTTCAAATGTCTTAGCGCAGAATAAAATGTAGTAATAAGTTATTTTTCGGATATTCGAACAAGACTTGTCCTCGATGGAAGTTTTGCTTGAAACTTATTGGGGATCAGAGTGACCGGAAGCTTTCCCCAAGATGTTTGTTTAAATGTTTTTAGACTATAAGTTTTCCAAGGATAACCTTTGAACAGGTTTGGAATTTTGTTGAAGGCCTTATGTTTTGATTACGGGCTTTGAACGTCTCCGAATTATTTTTAGGATGGCCGTAGCCTTTTAAGTTTGGGCACTACCTAATAGGTCTTGTGCCTCCAGGTTTTGATAACCCGAGCCATCTGAACTTACCCAGGACGGCAGTCCCCGAGTGGGGGTAGCCTTGTGTGCTCGGATAGGGGTGGACCTTGGGCTGAACCCGAGGATGAAGAAAGCTCTGAGGGCTCCGACGAACCCGAAGATGAAGAAGGCTATGATGGATTTGGTGACGAGGCGGGTTCTGGTGAAGATCAGGCGTAGGTGCCTTAGGACTTTTTGTCCTTTTTTTTGCATCTTGTACATTTATTTTGTTGAGGCCGTTTTCATTGGCCTTTGTAAAGACATTCTGGAATGTATATATAAAGTTTTTTTCCTTTTGGAAATTTTCAAGTCTATTACCTTTAGCAGACTTTTTACAATTGCAAAGATTTCAAATGCCTTAGCACGGAATAAAACGTAATAATACGTTATTTTTCAGAAGTTCGAACAAGACATGTCCTAGATGCAAGTTTTGTTTGAAACTTATGGGGGCCCGGAGTGACCAGAAGCTTTCCCAAAGATGCTTATTTAAATGCTTTTAGACTATAATTTTGCCAAGGGTAACCTTTGAACAGGTTTGGAATTTTGTTGAAGGCCTTATGTTTTGATTACGGGCTTCGGACGTCTCCGAACCATTTTTAGGGCGGTCGTAGCCTTTTAGGTTTGGGCATTACCTAATAGGTCTTGTGCCTCCGGGTTTCAATAACCCAAGCCGTCTGAACTTATCTAGGACGGTAGTCCCTGAGTGGGGGTAGCCCTTTGGGTTTGGATAGGGGTGGCCCTTGGGCTCGATAGTTCTCGGGTAAGAGTAGCCCTTAGGCTCGATACTTTTAAGAAGCAAAAAATATTTGTTAGCAAGTCAGAAACTTTCTTTCATTTCTATGCGTAACATACAAGATTGTATAAAAGCTCGTATTGCGGTCTTTGTGACCTACTCGGGCACGGTTCATTTGATCGTTTGGCCCTTACAATGAATCCTAACCACCAAGCCTAGACTGTTCGAGCACAAAGTTTCCTTTCTTGCTTAAAATCATGACCTGAGGGTGATGGCCCCTAGTATTCGAGGTCAATCTTCGAGTGGACTCGGATACTGTTGATGCGACCATTGACTCCGATTTAAAACCGGTCTTCGACTCTAAGTTAGCACGATTAAATGTTGCCTCATTAAAAATCTTGCCGGAAAACCTATTTGGGACAAAACCGGTTCAAGGAAAAATGAGTGCAACACATGCTTTCAGGCCTAATCAGCTACATTTTCCTTCGGCTATTGCCTGCAAGTGTTAGCTAAATTAAAGAAAATGAATGATGGCGTACCTTAGCAGTAGTATCGTTTTAAGTGGGTCACGTTCCACTTTTTTGGTAGCTGTGTGCCGTTTCCTGCTTCGAGTTTGTACGAACCTTTACCGGTAATCCCGATGACTCAATACAGACCTTCCTAGTTTGATCCTAGCTTTCCTTCATTCGGGTTCCGGGTGTTCTGTGTTACTCTTCTTAATACCAAGTCCCCGATGTTGAAATGTAGGAGGTTGGCTCTTCGATTGTAATATCTTTCTATCCACTATTTTTGGACGGCCAGCCGGACTGGAGTGGCCTCGCGTCTCTCATCCAGTAGTTCTAGGCTCGTGCTCATGGCCTCGCTGTTAGATTCTTCGGTTGCTTATCAAAACCTGAGACTCGGTTCTTCCTCCTCGACCGGTATTAGTGCTTCGGCGTCGTAGACCAACGAAAATAGGGTGGCCCCTGTACTGATTTTGAGGTTGTACGATATGCCCACAAGACTTCGGGCAAGACTTCCTTCCATTTCCCTTTGGCATCGGCCAACCTTTTCTTAAGGTTTTAAAGGATTGTTTTGTTCGTCGACTCCGCCTGCCCGTCCCTACTAGGGTGATAGGGTGTTGATAAGATCTTCTTGATCTTATGGTCCTCGACAGATTTGCTTTGCTGTCGATGAATTATTTCCCGTTATCACATACTATCTCGGCCGGTATACCGAACCGGCATGTGATGTTGCCCCAAATGAAGTCGATGACTTCTTTTACCCGGGCCTTCTCGAACGCTTGAGCTTCAACCCATTTAGATAAATCGTTAGTCATAAATAGTATAAATTAAGCCTTACCGGGTGCCCATGGTAGGGGACCGACGATGTCCATTCCCCACTTCATGAACGGCCAGGGCGATAAGACCGAGTGTAGTAACTCCCCGGGCTGATGGATCATTGGTGCGTGCCTCTGACAACCGTCACATTTTTGCACAAACTTCTTCGCATCTTTCTCCATGTCGACCCAGTAATAGCCGGCTCTGATTATCTTATAAACCAATGATTCTGCCCCCGAATGGTTTCCGCATGTGCCTTTGTGAACTTCCCTCAAAACATATTCGGTGTCTCCCAACCCCAAGTATATGGTGAGTGGGCCATCGAATGTTCTTCTGAACAGAGTATTATCTTCGGACAGGCTAAACATGGCCGCCTTCGTGCGCAGAGTTCTCGATTCTTTGGGATATGAGGGCAGCTTCCCAGTCTTCAGGTAATCTATATACTTGTTTCTCCAATCCCAAGTTAAACTTGTTGAGTTTATCTCGGTATGGCCTTCTTCCACTACTGATTTCATGAGTTGTACGACCGTTCCAGAGCTGAATTCATCGTCATCAACCGATGACCCCAAGCTAGCCAGAGCATCGACTTCGCTATTTTGATCCCGAGGCTCGTGTTGTAGAGTCCATTCCTTGAATCGATGAAGCGTTACCCGTAGTTTATCCAAGTATCTTCACATTCGTTCCTCTTTCACTTCGAGTGTCCCACTAACTTGATTTACCACAAGGAGGGAATCGCATTTAGCTTCGATCACTTCGGCCCCCAGGCTCTTAGCCTATTCGAGACTTACAATCATGGACTCATACTCGACCTCATTGTTAGTCAATTTCACAGTTCTAATAGATTGTCTAACTACGTTACCCGTGGGCAGCTTTAACACGATATCGAGTCCGAACCCCATTGCGTTCGAGGCACCATCTGTAAAGAGGGTCTAGATCCCCGAGGTTAACAACAATTCCTTTTCGACTTCGGGTATTAAGGCCAGCGTGAAGTCGGCCACGAAGTCTGCCAAAATTTGAGATTTGATGGCGATTTGGGGTCGATATTCGATATCGTACCGCTAATTTCCACGGCCTATTCGGCCAATCATCCCGAGAGCTTGGGGTTTATGCATTATGATCTTCAATGGGTAGTAGTTACGACATATATGTGATGGCATTGAAAATATGGCTTTAACTTCCTGGAGGCGCTTAGCAAAGCGAGCGCCAATTTCTCCAGGTGAAGATACCTTGTTTCGGCCTCGCCTAGAGTCCTGCTAACATAATATATAGGAAATTGCGTACCTTTCTCCTCCCGGACTAAGACTCCACTTACTGCTATCTCGGATACCGCTAAGTACAGGTACAACTGCACGTCTGTCTTCAGAGTATGAAGCAAAGGTGGACTCGAAAGGTACCGTTTGAGTTCTTCCAAAGCTTGCTGGCACTCTGGGGTCCACGAAAAATTATTCTTCTTTTTCAACAATGAGAAGAACCGATGACTCTTATCGGAGGACCTTAATATGAACCGACCCAGGGCAGCTATACACCCGGTTAACCTTTGAACGACCTTGAAATCGTCTACTACAGTGATGTCTTCTATAGCTTTGATTTTGTCGGGATTGATCTCGATTCCCCGGTTGGACACCATGAATCCAAGGAACTTCCCGGACCCAACCCCGAATGCACATTTATCTGGGTTCAGCTTCATATTATATTTCTTTAGTATGTTGAACGTTTCCTGCAAATGTTTCAAATGGTCCTATGCTCTTAGGGACTTAACTAACATGTAGTCAATGTAAACCTCAATTGATTTTCCTATTTGTTATTCGAACATCCGGTTTACTAGGCGCTGGAAAGTGGCACCGACATTCTTTAGTCCGAACGGTATTACATTATAACAATAGGTGTCGTATTTAGTGATGAAGGTAGTCTTTTCTTGGTCGCCCGGGTCCATCAGGATCTGGTTGTACCTGGAATAGGCATCGAGAAAGCTGAGTATCTCGTGACCGGCTGTCGCATCAATCATGCGATCGATATTAGGCAAAGGAAAAGAGTCTTTAGGGCATGCCTTGTTCAAATCTTTTTAGTCTACACACATTCTTAATTTATCTCCTTTTTAGGCACTACTACTACATTTGCTAACCAATGCGGGTACTTAACTTCCCGAATGGAACCTATTTTAAAGAGTTTGGATACCTCGTCTTTGATAAATGTGTGCTTGACTTCGGACTGAGGCCTCCTCTTCTTTTTAACCGGCTGGAACTTCGGGTCCAAGCTCAGCTTGTGAGTGGTTATTTCTGGAGGGATCCCAGCCATATCAAGATGGGACCAAGCGAAACAATTTATGTTATCTATAAGGAATTCAATGAGTTTTTCCTGAGCTCGGGAGTTAGCCCTGTGCCCAGGTATACCTTCCGATTGGGCAAGTGCTCGATCAATTTGACTTGCTCCAACTCCTCAACCGTTGACTTGGTGGAATCGGAATTGTCAGGGGCTATGGACGACCTAGAGACTCCGTAATCATCATCCTCGTATGTCTCCTACTTTTCTGGTTCGGTCAGGGACGACGTCGGTGATTGCTATTTGGCTTCTTCTTTGGTAGCTGAACTAGGGTTCTTTGATGTCGAGAGTGCGGATATCGGGGTCACCTAATCGACAGGGAACATTTTTGTTTGCAGCCGGTTGTTCTTCGTAAACAGTCTTGATCCCTCCCGGTGTGGGGAATTTCAATGCGTGATGTAGTGTCGAGGGTACTACCCTCATGTTGTGAATTCATGGCCTTCCGAATAGAGTATTGCTTCACATATCTCTTTCGATCATGTAGAACTTTGTTTCCTGAACGGTTCCGACGGTGTTTACCGACAGGGTTATCTCCCCTTTAGTAGTCTCGCATGCCATGTTAAATCCGTTTAAAACTCGGACCACATGCACTATCTGGTCTTGTAGACCCAGCTATTCCACGACCCTCGATCTGATGATATTGACCGAGCTACCTGGATCAATTAACACACGCTTAACTCGAGATTTATTTATGAGTATAGATATTACCAGTGCATCATTATTTGGTTGCACGATGCCTTCAGCGTCCTCGCCGTTGAAAGATACGGTTCCCTCTGGTAAATAATCTCGAGTCCGTTTCTCCCTTCTATTAGACACCTTAATGCGCTTTAGCATCGGTATTTGAGAGATGTCAGCTCCACCAATGATCATGTTAATGATGTGTTGAGGTTCCTCTTGCTCGATCTGTTTGTTGGAGTCCCTGTTCCTAAAGTGATTTTTGGCTCGATCACTCAGAAATTCTCGGAGGTGTCCATTATTGAATAACCGGACTACTTCTTCTCTCACTTGTCGGTAGTCTTTGGTTCTGTGACTGTGAGTGCCATGATACTTACACATTAGGTTGGGGTCCCTTTGGGCAGGATCAGATTGCAATGGTCGATGCCACTTAGTATCTTTGGTGCGTCCGATGGCTGATACGATGCCGACAGCATCGACGCTGAAGTTGTACTCTGATAACCTCGGTGCCTCCATAGACCCGATGGATCTGGAGAAACCATTTTTGCTCATGAGTTCCCGGTTATTATGACCTCGATCGCTCTTTCTTTCACTCCTCGCATGGTTGCGTCCAGATCCATTACCCATTCAATCTCCATTGTATGGTTGATACCGATCTTTGTTCGATCTTGGTTCATGATCGACAACTCTTTTGGATCTGTCACTAGTTTTGATGGGACCAACAGATCCGGAAGGGGCCCCGAGTTGATCGTCTTCGACCCTAATTTTTGATTGGTACCTATTATGGACGTCGGTCCAAGTTACTGCCAGGTATTTTATCAAATTTTGTTTCAACTGCTGCGAAGCCAATGAGCTTTGGGGGTTGAATCCTTGGGTGAATGCCTGAACGGCCCAATCGTCCGTGACCGGAGGCAGATCCATCCGTTCCATTTGAAACCTCGACACGAATTCCCTGAGCATCTCGTTATCTCTTTGCTTTACTTTGAAAAGGTCTGAATTCCTGGTCTCGACCTTGATGGCCCCGGCGTGCGCTTTTACAAAGGCATCTGCAAGCATAGAAAATGAGTCAATAGAATTATGGGGTAAGTTGTGATACCATATTATAGCTCTTTTTGACAAGGTCTCTCCGAACTTTTTCAATAGAACAGATTCAATTTTGTCATCTTCCAAGCTGTTCCCCTTGATGGCGCACGTGTAGGAGGTCACATGTTCATTTGGATCAGTTGTTCCATTATACTTCGTAATTTCGGGCATACGGAACTTCTTTGGGATCGACTTCGGAGCTGCACTCAGAGGGAAAGGCTTTTGGACAAATTTCTAGGACTTCAGGCCCTTCAGTATTGGTGGTGCTCATGAGATTTGATCGACCATAAAGTTATAGGCCTCTACTTTTTTGTCATTTTCTTTTCTCCCGATTTCACCCGTTTTGTCAGTTCCTCAAGCATCTTTATTATCTCGGGGTTGGTCCCGGGTTCTTCTTCACCCGGCCTTTCTGTGGCCGGTTCATTTCTGCGAACAATTTCCTGGGATGGTTCGGGCTCAACTCTGCTGGGGGCGCGACTTTGGTTCTGCAACTAGGCTATTGCTACATATCGAGCCTCTAACATTTCAAAGATCACCCACAAGTTGATCCCATCACCTTCGTCGTCGTGTGTACTCCGGGCTATCGTCCGAGAAGGCTCCCCCGCGAATGCTATTTTCGGGATCAGTAGGCAAGTTTGCTTTGATAGCCACGTGTGAGTTAGCATCGATCAGATCCGCGACCGGGACTCCGTTAGGGTCAACAAAGGGCACCTCCTTGCTGGGCACCACGTTGTTGTTCTCGCCATGGTGGCCGGACTCAGCATCAACGTTCAAATGGGCAGATTGGCAGTTTGACATTTTTAATTTGACCTGAAATAAAAAGCTCAAAGAACAAGTGTAAAATAGAGTGTATTATGAAAATTTGTATCAAATTGCCACTATTATCCTTAGCCGCACAGTGGACACCAAACTGTTTACCCTAAAAAACGGTTAACAATTGAATTTATATGTGATTTTAAGGATATGTGGATTAATTCAATACAAATGATAAATAACGTTAGATTAAACACATAAAGGATGTAATAAATTGTCAAACCAATTAAGAGGAGTGATCCCGAACTCAATAACAGCTTAATAAAATGCCTACCTTCGATCCCGGGCTCACAATAATGAAGAACTGATGAACAAAAGTAAGAACTTTGAATAAGAGAGAAAATAAGAGTATATTGCCTTGATATGCGTGTTACAATGTGTCCATGAATAATAATCTTTCCCATTTATATAGTAGGGGAGTTTTACCCTAAGTACAATTCTAAAAAAGGTAAAAATCTTCCGTTACGCCGATCACCGATACGATCCGAGATTCGCGCTGTGATATCCAGTTGGGTACGGATATCACAGTCCTTTGTTAGTCATGTGCAGCTGCTCGGTGATGCTCTCCGAAGTCTCAACCCTTAAATCGGACCTCAAGGACATGGCCCTGATATCCCCGAGGGCAGGTGTTTGCCCGATCCCTGATACGAAGGGCTCTTCGTTCTGACTCCGATACGTACGGTCATCTTCCCACTCCACTCGGCTCACCGGGAAGTCGAGTCATGCGACGGGCTCGATTTTACCGGTATATACTTATCTTACCGAGGTTAAAGTAAACGATGATCCTATAAAGGTCCACCATAATTTCTTGCAGTCCGTATGGATTGGATGGTCATATTTGGAACTAGAATTCCTCTTCTTACGATCCAGAAAGAGAGTTTAACTATATTTCATTAAATTTCAATTTACAATTTCCCAAAAGCTCTGCTAATTATTTTTACTCTAATTAGATTCTTTTAGAATAAAAAAAATTAATTTGAAATTTAGTATAAGGTAAATAGGAAAAGAAAATGAAATTAATTAATTTAACCGCCAAAAGATATGAAAGGATAGTTAGAACTTAGAATCTATCTACATTTTTATTAGAGATCTCGTTTGAATTTTAAGAATAGAAAATTTCTTGTACGGAGTTCTTTACCCTGTTACTTGTTTGCTGACACGAATCGGGTTAATCAATTAGTAGTAGATTTCGAATACCAATGATTAAATAAAAAAACATTTTGAAATAAAGTAAATAATCTTTACATTGAAAAGTTAAATCCGATCTCTCTTATTCATCAAACTTGAAACCAAAAACCAATATCTATTTAGATCAGTTTATTTACGTAGAGATCTTGATCTCCATTTTCTATCTCTAAATCCGAAAATGAGTCATTTCTCTCTGCTTTGTAGAAAGCTATCTTATCAAATATTAAGTACACATTTTACATCTATTTAATTATTTGGTACAAATATTAAATTCGAGTAAACCTCACCCAATCGTATATTTTCTACAAGTTGACAATTCAAGGATGCTGGAGCATAGAACAAAAGTGAGACCCACTAGTACACGATTAAGTCCCTTGAAAATATCTGCCTCTACCTGAAAAGGACTGCAAAAATATATGGATAAACATTTATTAAATAAATAAAAAATCCTAGAATCTCTCCAAAACTTTACTGTTACATAATTCCAGATCCTTCTACAACTTTCTGTGATCTCCCTTATATTCCTTACCGAATCTTCACCCCTTTTTCATTACACATCTTCTCTTAGACAAATTACTCTCTCATTCTCTCAAAATTTTCCAACAAATTCTCAATTTAATGGCTTCAGAATCAGAATTATCAGCTACTGAGGCATCATCATTCATTGAAAATTTGATCAATTCAAGAAACAGAGACTTTTCTCTGTTTTTACCCTTTGTTTTAGCTTTCACAAACTCGTCAATTTCTTCAACTCCAGTTCAAGATTCAACTAGCCCAGATCAAGAAACACAAGAATCAACAACCCCATCTGATTTTCTTGATCGAATAATACTTATAAACCCTTTAACACAAGGCATGGTTGTTATAGAAAACCGGTCTTCCTCTTCGAATTTTGAATCTTTTTTGAGTGATTTGTTGGGAAAAGATGGTCCGCCACCAGCTTCAAAAGCATCAATTGAAGCACTACCAAATGTGGAAATTTGTGAAGAAGAAAAAGGGGAGTGTGTTATATGTTTAGAGGAGTGGGGAGTTAGTGGTGATGAGGTTGTGGTTAAAGAAATGCCATGTAAGCATAGGTTTCATGGGAATTGTATTGAAAAATGGCTGAAAATTCATGGGTCATGTCCTGTTTGTAGATATAAGATGCCTGAAGAAGAAGGTGAATTGAATAATAAGAGTGAAAATAGTGGGAGGAGAAGAGAGATTTGGATGAGTTTTGGTTTAGGAAATGATAGGAGAAATGCTGAGAATAATCAAACGGTTTCAGGTAATTCAAGTTCGGAAAATGAGCATGATCATGAACCAGAGGTTTAGAGAGGCATTTTTTTTGAATTCTTTTTGTTTTTTTAGTTTCAGCATCTTTGTTTTCTTTTGGAATAACATTTGTATAGGGGCACATTTTGTAGTTGGTTGGATTGTGAAATGAAAGATGATTTTTCAAGTTTAATTGATCTTTTTTTCTTCTTTTACATAAGTATAGCATTGATGTTGATATTTAACTGCTACAACGCATCAATTTAATATCTTACATAGGGGTGGGCGTTGTCGGTTCGATTTTGTAGAAGTTGGATTCAGTGTATTCTGTTTTTGATTTTTGATTTTAATAATCAAAATCAAACTATAATAATTTTGGTTCAATTAGATTTATTTATGTTCGGTTCGGTTTAATTGATTCAATTATTCGGTCTTAAGCCATAATAAAAATATTACGAAATAACGAAAATAGATTTTTTGGTGGCAGAAAAAGATAAAAAAATAAGAAATTTCATCAAATACACGAAACAAATAAGAATCTTTATGCAAGAAAAATTATTTTACATTACAAAAACAGAAAAGAAAATATTATTAGTATCTTGTGTTAAGCTTGTATTGGTGCAAAATATTTAAAGCTAAACTATAAAAAATCAAAATCTTCCTAATTTAAATTTTTGTATTAACATACATTAATCTGGCATGGTTCGATTTTTTCACTCATTTAAAAAGTAACAAGTAAGATTTATTTGATAAGTTTCAGATTGAAATTGTTACTTGTTGTCATTTTGTGTTTCTCTTTTTATTGATATTCCGTGATAGACTTTTAATTTTAAGTATTTATGTGATTTCTGGTAGCTAATTTCTCTTTGTTACTAGCATATATAAATCCATTATTTAGATGGTACAAATTTCTGCGGTACATGTTTTTTGTAAAAGATATGTCCATCTTGGACAAGGTGACATGCTATATGTCATGACACACCCAATGAATTGGGCTTCTTTAGGTTGAGAATTAATTTTGGACTTTAAGACTAAGAAAGAATAACAGGGTAAGGGACTAAGAGTCCAAAAACTGATTCTTAGACAATATTTACATAATCTATAAGATGATTGTGCGTAATTTTATAAAGGGACAGTTTAGTACATAAAAAATCTTATATTTAAATAGGGTTCGGGAAGGGTCGCACAGTGTATAACGTAAGCTCTCACCTTAAAAGATGTGAAAATAACTTTACCGAAAATAACTTTACAGGTACTTCAAGTTCCCTTCATTTGTGGATAATTTAATGCTTAATATTAATTGATAGTGTACTGAACTAATTGAGCTTCTCTGTAGCCAAAAATGAAAAAAAAGGTAATGTTGGGGCTGCATTAGATTTGTACAAAAACTTCTTAACAGTATAATTGGACTGCTAAAGGTCCAATTAGCTTATTCTGTTATTGGGCTAAGTTCATTTGGACTTTACAAAATTTGGAGTCGTTTAGGCCTTCATTAGTTCATTTGGGTGATATTTCACCTTCACTGTGGCTAATTCATGTTTCTCTCAAATTTTTTGTTTAATTTTGAATGTCACTTTTCAAATACTCTCATGTGTTTTAAGTATTAAGTTACCAATTCTTCATTCTTTCCATCCTATCCTGATTTTGGTTAAGCTTATATTTTTTTTCCCAATATTAAACAAAGAAAGAAAGTGTCTGTGGTTAAAAAAATATTCATTGCAATATCTGATGAGTGACAAACAAGAAAGTCACCATAGATTATGAGCGGCCAGACAACAATATAGAGATTAAATTAAATAGATAGTGTAGACAACTTAAAAGTTAGAGAGTTATACCTTCACTGCAAAGAAAGTTGGCACTCAACATTTTCAATTTAGGCCGGTGAAGTTGCTACCATGTGACCGAGGTCACGGATTCAAATCGTGGAAATAGCCTCTTGCAGAAATGCAGGGTAAAACTGCGTACAATAAACATTTGTGGCCCGACCCTTTTTCGGACCCCGCGCATAATGGAAGCTTAATGCACCATGCTGCACTTATTTTTACAATGCCTAATGGTATAAACAAAATGGCCTCATTTACTCTGGAGTACATTCAATCATTTGTATTGATTTCTAAATATTCTTTTTTGATGTACTTCCAAGTTCCTTGCTTGCATCTTTAGAAAAGAATAGCAGAAAATGGGATTCTTGGAATATATACATTGTCCAAGTTTAACAGTTCATATGCAGATAAGTTAGAATATGGAATCAGAAGAAAAAAGAAAGGATGACATTTATAAATCAAATTGACTATCTGTCTTGGGCTTATTCTCAGCATTGGAATATATGCATGTTCTTTTGTAAATGTGAAACAAGAAAAAAAGGGGTTGTGCATTTGTGCTCTCATTATATCCAATACTTATCAATGTGAATATACTTTGAAAAGTTCTTTCAGTTTCATTCACAAAACAATATACATATACTTCTCTATAAACAACATACTAGCTGTAGGAATCAAATGACTATATAGGAAATAAAGTATAAGCTTAGAAGCATATATCTACTAATGAAATTACAAGATACAATAACTATAACCATTGAAATTGCTCTACTTCCTTGTTCAAGTCTATATCTTTTGGACCATGTTCATAGTCATTTGGGCACATACTATTCAAACAAATGGTCTCCGAAAATTCAATCTTGGCCAAATTTCCATCACTTCTTTGACTGTGGCATCTTTTACTAGATGGTTGTTCAACACAAATATTATTTCTTCTCCTCTTTTTTTCTTTAGTTTCTGGATTCAATGAGAGAGCAATAGAAGTATTCGTGTTCCGCGTATTATTCTGATCTTCTTTCCTTGCTGAGCTCTCAGAAGATGTTAAAGAGCTTTCGAGTGAACACAAGATTTCACCATTCAATTGCTTTCTTTCTGTATCTTTTGAGATTGAACCATCAATTTCTGTTATTGCTGATAATGGAGAAGTTGGACAACAACCCATGTTAACCATTGAAACTAATTGAGAGAGTTCAGCTTTAGCAAGTTCTACTCCAACTGAAGAAGTACCATATCCTGCTAGTGTTTCCTGTGCTTTCTTCAAAACTGATTGTAAATACTTGCCTTGAGCTTCTATCCTCAGTTGTAAATGTCTTTGTACCTAACATACATACAAATTTGTAAATACAACATCAAAAATAACTATGCCTCGATCCCAAGTTGGGGTCGGCTATGTGAATCTTCATTGTCTATGTTGCTCAATTTAAGCTCATTTCACTCTAATATTATACAGAATACAAAAATATTACAAGACCACAAATTTGTACATATGTGAGGATTTATCATAAATTGATTAGTTTTCCATTGATCGTTAGACTACTGCAACCCTCTTCCTTTATTAGGGGCTTGAGACCAGTAATGTGAGTAGATTTCGCCGGTGTGAGTATGCTCACATTTCCGGTTCCAAACCCGTACAGAGGAGGAGGTTGCTGTAGGCTGATACAACCAACATAAAACTAGTCAAATTTATGCTGAATCCTCATACACATAAAATTTGTAAATATCTTGGAAAATTATGCACATGAACATAAGCTAATATTCATATTAGATAAATTTACCTCAATCTGTTGATGAAGTTTCCTCTGGACCTCCATTTGCATTTGTAAAGCTCTTGCTATTTGCAAACTCCTGACAAAAATTTTAACTGGTGAGATGTTTTTATTGCTTGGTTTTCTATGTTACTTTATTGCATTCAGTGGGAAACTATCATTACTCATTCATTTGATTCTGAGCTCCATCACAATTGTCCAAATATAACTTATCACTCTGAGGCTCTCTGAATTCTGCATCAAAATAAGTCCTCTGATTTAAGCCTCTTGAGATTTCATTTTCCTTTGTATTTTCAGGTACTGTTGCGCACAACTCCAACTTACCTTCTTGTTTGTTGTCATCAAAAGATTGATCAGTGGCTTGACTTTTCCCAAGACGATATTTCTGTACAGCAAAAAGAGTACTAATCAATCAGTACACAATATCCACCCCAGACCCCACTCGTGAGCTTTCACTTAGTTTATTATTGTTGTTGTTGTAAGGTGACAATGAGACAATTACCTGCAAATGACTCTTGAGGTGATATAAAGTTAGCCCATGAATATTCATCACTCTCATCAATGATTTTGGTGTTGCCTCTGCATTATCAATCAAATAACAACGTTAAAATCGATAACAAGACAGGTCCTCCAAAATTATGCATATTTAGAGGATTTGATAGGGGTGCAGTGACATTTTTGGAGAATTCGAGCAACAATACTCACCCTCTGGACCTCCTAGTTGAGCGACTGCATCGATGAATTGTTGGTGGAGATCAGGAGTCCATTTTAATCTAGGCTTAGCATCACTTGACAAAAGTAAGTTCATATCTTTATTTTGCTGTGCATTTTGTAGAGCCATTTTTGTTGTTGTTGTTGTTGTTTTACAACTTACTAGGATGACAAGGTGCAATATATGTATGTGTATTGAAACACAGAAAAGAAGTTGTATTGTGTCTCAAAAATGTGGCAAAACTAGTAGTATATATAATTGGGAAGTAGTTAAGGGTGTCCCATGTTGTTCTCACTCCATATCTGGAAACATATGTTGGGAAGGGAATATATGCCTTATGAGCTGTGGCCCTTCTTTTCTTCCATTTCCCATTTCATATCAAACTTTTTCTTTATTTTATTTTCTTCTGTTTCCAAGTTATTTTCTTTCTCTTTCTTCTTTGACTTGAAAGGGTGTGAGAGAATCTTTGATACAGCAAAAACAAAGAAAGCAAAACACACTTCAATTTAAGTCTCAAAAGGAGAGAAAAGGAGAAAAAAGTGTTTAATTTGTTTTTATCTTCCTGTTTTTCCTTCTTATATTTCTCTCTCTTTCTGCTTTGATTCCCCTACTGAAAATAGGCAGCCCCACCATTTTATATAATGGGAACTAACTTTTGCTAAGAACTTAAGAGGAGCCTTTGATATGGTAGCAACAACATAAAAACAATTGATAATATGGATTGCTTTGATTGGTATTTTCTTTTTTGGAGATATTGAAAAAGGATTCTTTAAAACAATTATTTTCTTCTTTCTTGTACATTAATAATTCTTTTTTTGTTGTATTTCTTTCTTTTTTGGCAGCTTCTTTTTGTTGTTTTTTAGAGATGAAGGAATCAAAGAATCTAGTAATAGATTTTTACAACAAACTTTGCCGCATTTATGTTATCAAGAAGTGCTTTGATTATAAGTTAAAGATAAGAGTGAAGCAAAATCACTATAAAAAAAATTAAAACTAGCTACGAACTTCGTAGATTACTAAATTGCTTATAGCTATCTTGGTAGTATTTTGCTAATCCATTGCTAAATAGAAATAACGATAAATTTTTCTGTTTAACTACATACTTTTTCCATCGCTAATTTTTTTGTTTTTTAGTAGTAAACTAGCCCTTTTCAATAACACTACTATCCAAATTATGCCATAGTCCATACTCTTAAGTCTTAACCTTAGTGACTTCCTATGTCTTGATCAATCCTTGAATTTTCAGATGTCCTACAAGTATATGCTTGATATGAACTATGCATATGATCACCACCCAAAAGAGAGAATAATGAAATCAAACTATTATTATTATTTTAATGTAAATGTAGCTATAGTTTGACAGATAATAATGAAATGGCATCAAACTTGGAAGAGTTATTCAATGGGACCCTTCCCTTGCATAGAATTTGGAATAACCAAGTTTATATCTCATTTATACACCATCAATTACATGCCAGTCCCCAACTAGTCGGAATCAGTAATTTTATGAATCATTTATATCCATTGGAATCTATTTACCATTATATTAAAAAAAAAATAAGAAAGGAAAAAAGAACGACTCCAATATTATACAGAATACAAAATTATGGAAATGAAATGGTTAAAATTTCCCAGCATATATAATAAGGCTGGTATGAGGACAATTACACTAATAAGAACATATTCTACACTCTATTGTTAGCTGAAGAGCCAAGAAAGATATATATTTTATTATGATCGTTCTACGCCTTTATGATCACATTTTGTTATGCTAAGGCAAAGAAGTATCCAACCGCATAGGCATTATTTACTGTATCGAGGTTCAACTAAATCCAATTCATTTTATTCAATCACGGAGCGCATACTAATGCTAACAAAAAAAATTCAATTCAATATTAGGAATGACGAAATTGTTGGATAATTATTTTAGTTTTACATTGATTTATAATGAAAAAGCATAACTTAGTTTATCTTTTTCTTTAGTGCTTAGTTATGTAATTAATATTAGTACTTATTAGCTATACTTATTTTAGCATAACCTATATAGTATTTTTAGATTATGTTAATTTTTATTATGGCTTATTAATTAGCAATATTTTTTTTATGTAATTTTATTATTTTATCTTTATTATTGAATATTTTAGTATAATGATATGACTTATCTCATATTATTGTATTAGTTTCTTGTAAAACACATTATATAGTTGTATTTTACTAGGACTTTAGAAATATTTGGAGCACAAGTTACATATTTTATGCTATGAAGATTTTACCGGAAAAAAATCGGAAAAATTCGAGAAAAATCGAGATTGAAAAACCCGACTTTGTTGGTTTGGTTTGGTTTATAAATTTAAAAATCCGACACCATTGGTTTGGTTTGATAATTGAAAAATTCAAATCAACCCGACCTATGTACACCCCTAGATTCAATGACAAAAGTATAAATATTAAACCCATCAAATTTAAAAATAAATCCTTCTTTGAGCCTACGTACTTATATGATTGACACCATTCTTCATCCCCCAGCAACTTAGCATGGGATGGGTTTCTTTAATTACCTCTCTTTTCTTCTTTTTCCCTTTAATCAACACACGAATGTAGAAATTATTAAAAAGTTCCATAATTCTTGTACTATATTACAGAAAATAGAAGATTAGTGTGATAAAAAGGAGGAAAAGAATTGGCTTTCTTAAAAGCTTTAACCACATCCAATTGATCTATAAGTAACACAGTATTATCTATGCATAAAGCAAAAGAAAGAAGAAAAAAAGGGAAAAAGAGAAGGCCAAAATGGCAAACAAGAAATCATAAAAAGTCAATTAGATCAGATCAATCTTGTGATTTCTTGGGATGTGGTCAAGACTCTTAAGAGAGTTCGATCGATTGGAATCGAAATCCAATGATTGAATTTCCAAAGTTTTGCCTTCTCAGTGCACTACATTCACTTGGTCTCCTCCATTTCTAAAGATTTTTCAAAAGACTGAAAAATTAGATTCCAACCTATCATATAATAATACACTAGTAATTACTAAGCTTTTTAGCTTTACAAGTCTATGTAATAGTTGAACAGGAATTAATATTATACATGTAATAGTTCCTATGTTTCTCCTATTTGATTACATTATCAGAGTAAGACATGTTCATTAAGCATGAAACTAATTTGATTCCAAAGGGCAGAGCTACTTGTTTGATAGGGTTCAATCAAATCTGAATTCGTCAAAAAAAATTATACTGTGCATATTGTGTTAATATTTTTTTTTTATATATAAAAAATTTAATCTTTTTTTACCTCAAGGAAACCTTCTATTATAGCGGCAAAGGAAATTCAAAAATTGCTTCAAATTACAGGTGTATGAATCACATATTAGACAAGCTTATTGTTTTGTAAATTTTCTTATTAAAATTTCTGACTCCCAACGTAACAAGTTCTTCATCATCATCCTGTTGTGTGTGGTTCAAGTTTGGAAGAATGATTGAATTTTGTAACATTTTATACAGCTATAATGTGTGAAAATCAAGAAAAAGGAGGGAGTAATAGAAGTAGTATTTTTTTTTCTTTCTCTTCAATTCAGCTGCTGTACTTGGAGCTACTTTCTTGCTTTATTATATTCCATTACAAGTAAAGGAGATTCTAGGATGATGCATTAGATCAAAAAGTCACTTAAATTAAAGTATTCTTGAAATTGATCATCAATAATTATTGTGCTAGAGGACCCTATCCTCATAAGAGGAGATCTATCAAAAATAAAAATAAAAATAAATCCAAAAGCATGGAAAAGAAAGAAGAATATGGCCTCAGGAATCCAAAAAAGTGAAAGGAAAGGAACTAGTCACTATCCTAACAAAGAATAATTCATATCTATCCCCAGCTGTTTTACCCTTTGGAACATAAATGTTTTCTGAAAATGACACAAGCATTATGTCATTCTTACCTATCTTAATCTAAGGTTAGATCTTACAAAAAAAAAAAAAAAAGTCATTGCAATCGTATCACATCCTTAAAAAATGTATCACTTTAGGAGAATCTGACATATACTCGTTATTTTTGAAAGATTCGAGTAACATGAATCTTTTTTATTATCAATAGTAGTAAGATTTTCTTGTTTTTAAAAATCTTTTTTCTTTAACTTGAATGGTATTGTCTAGACCATGTACATATGCTTGGAAGTTTAAACAATGGATGATAAATTGACAGTAAAATGCACTTGCATTATTGGCTGTTACTAAATGAAGTGAAATGAAGCGAATAATTTAGCTCTTAGTTTCTTTATTGGCCAAGCAAAATGTGTTAATCATTGGAACAGACTCGTCAAGTTTAGATAAAATTCCTTCTTTTAATCATGATAACCAATACGTAGCATGATTAAGATTCCTTGATTCCCATAGTGAAATTGACCTTTGGTGAGACCACTAATCCCAAAGTAATGAATCAACTTTCTGCGACCTGGTGCACGAAGTATTCTGCGTTCATGTAGGGTACGAGGAAAGACCACATTATCCCAATAGATATAATGTAAGCAGCCTATTCTGATACAAGTATCAATGACTGATTTCACGGCTCGAACTTATAATCTATAAGTTATACAGAAACAACTTTACCATTGCTCCAAAACTTCTTTCCATTACAACTTATTAAAATACGAGTGTAATTTTTACATCAAATTTTGAAGGATAGAATCATAGAAATTCGAAGGAAGTGTCTTTTTTGTTATGTCAAAAAATGTTAATGTGAACATAGGAAACTATTTCAGGGAATTTATTAGTTGGATATATAATTGCTTTTTTATTTTTTTCCACCAAGCCAATCAACATCCCACTTCCTTATGTACTGTCTGTTAATATTAACACATTTATGTGTACAGACCCCACAGTTTCAGCTATGAAGACAAAACAAAATCATGAGAATAATATTCCTTCATTTAATTTTGGCCAAGGATTGCCAGTTTCTGATATCACAGTTTCAGAAATCCCTCAAATGACAGGACTCAACTCAAGTGAGCCTAAAGCAAAGCTCCAACGGAATTCATTTTTTGAGATGTTCAAAGGTTGTTTCCTTGTTAGGATTAAATTAAAAGTATATATACACAGTGAAAAGATCTTTTTACATTGTTAGTTATATACCAATAATACTTATCATAGAGATTTACTTGTAATTACTCGACAAGTAATCTAATAGTTTAAATATTTTTTCACACTACATAAAAGTTATACTCTTATAGTCTTTTTGATATAGGAACTTTTGACTGATCAAACACAAATATGTGCATTACATACCCTTCAAAGGGCATGTCTATATGAGATTGGCTTGTATTTTTGGCACAATTCATTTGGATTTGCAAAGTTTTTCTAAAGAAAGGAAACTGATGCCTTAATTGTTGAAGTGGAGGACTGCTAGTTTTCTTTTGAAAGGCAGTTGGGAGTCTCTTGGTCATCAATTATTTTTCGAACAAGGGTAAAAAATATCTCTTTACTACGAGAAAAGGATTATATATATATATTCTCTGTTATACTTTTGGTCTATTTTTACCCTCGACGTTATAAAACTGATGTAAAAATACCATTCTTCCGTTAGAATCCTCCAACATGGATTACACCTTCCCACGTGGCTTCACATTTCGTTGAAGTGGACGCCACATGGCATTGCCACTTCACTATCCCAACCTACCCACTTCTTCCACACAATCTCCATCTTCACCCAATCACCACCACCGTCACCTCCTTATTTAGTAATTCAGTTTATGGTAGTTAATTATAAAATGGTTGGGGTATTGAGGTGGCATGCCATGTGGCGGCCAGCTTGGCGAGATATCAAGTCACATGGGATGATTTTGCTTATGTTGGAGGGCCCTAACGGAAGAAGGGTATTTTTGCACCAGTTTTATAACGTCGAGGGATAAAAATAGACAAAAAGTATAATGGAGAATATATATGATCCTTTTACCATAGTAGAGGGCTATTTTTTACCCTTGTCTGATTATTTTTATTTCCTATATATCATTTTTCATGTGATTTTCATTCCAAGAAAGGTAGATCACCTTGTAAAAATCAGATATTATAGTCCCTGTCCAAATATTTTCTATTGCTTTGCCTTATAGCTGTCTTCCCAGTTCAACTGCTAAAGATAGTTGACTGAGGTGAAAATAGACAAATTTTGATGTCATTCAACATGAAATTGGTTGAAATAAAGGACACAGGACAGAATCTTTCTCTCAAAGCCAAAATTTATGTGTGTAGTTTGTCTTAGTTTAATAATGATGATGTAGTAGCCAAATTTCAATCAATTCATTTCTCCCCATAAATGATACTCCCTCAACCATTTTTATCTGTTGCTTTATCCAAAAAAGAGGATTCAAATTATTTTTCGCTTTAGAAAAAGTTTAGAAAGCATTAGTTATTTTTTCAAATTCCACCCTACTATTACAAGAAGCCATATACGTAGTAATTACTTATCCGGATAATTTAGTCAAAAATGCTACGTATTAAATAATTTTATTAATGATTGTGCCAAAACTTTGTAGATGATATAAAGGACCCGAGGGAGTACTACAAAGAAAGCAGAGTAATAGTTTTCTTTTCCTTGTCTATCTACTCCCCATCTCAAATTATCTGGTATATTTTTACGTTACATGCTCCTTAAGAAAATAATAATTAAGAGGTATTTTTGACTATTTTACTTTTATTTAAATCTTATTGGTATTTGAAAAATCTTAATATTACCCATAATTGAGGTGTTTGTAGTTTTCAAGAACAATTACTAAGGATAAAATAAGAAAAAATAATATAATTTGTCTTAAATTTCTAAAATGACAAATAATTTGAGATAACTATATTTAAAAATCACGATAGATAATTTGAAACGGAGTGAGTATACGTTTGAAATTTGCATAGTGCCTTTATTCTACTATGACTTTAGTGGATCAAGCTAATTAACGGATTCTTTCAATTAGTATACATTAACTGAACTCCTTGGTTTCTGTTAAAAGAATGCCAGATATTAGACTTGGACTTTTGGAATGATGACTTACGGCGAAATGAAAATGACCTTACTAGCAGTCATGATGTTCTTTTTACACCTCCATATTAGGTTTGGCCTTCTAATGTGCAGCTACTCCAGTTCAAAGAAATTTCAGTCGAATCAGATTCTGAAACTCAAAATCATCTAGGAATTTGGAACTCCAAATTGAAGATAAGTCAAGTCATTAGAGAATTCTTTAAACATTTTGTTTACCTTATAACGGTATAGTTGAATTTGTTACATGATTTATAAACAAGCGAACTGATTTGATCTACAATGATAAACAAATTAGATTGAAAATAAGATTTAGCGTTAAAATCAAAGAAAATAGCAAGCATGACTTCGGGAGCAATGCTTTCGAGGACCGCAGTAAGAGCAATATCAGACAGAAAGCAAAGTTAAATTATTTTCTAGAGAATAAAGTATAACATAAGTTTTGCTAGAGATTTCGTGTCCTTACAATGGTTGTTGAAGCCCCTATTTATAGTTATACCTAGGAAACAAGATCATAGGATCAAACCCCTCTTAAATGACAATAATGGGGACCATTTATAAATATGTAATGGCAGGCCATGAATGTCAAAATTCTCTGCAACGGCTGCCTATTTGATATTAAGGAATATTCTTCATTAAATTCCATCTGGTGACAAACATCCGTTGACTGCGTTCCCTTCAGGATATACCCGATACCAACCAAAATTTTTGTCCTCGGTCTTGGTTTTCACTTGATTCATCTTCTGTCTGCCTCCGATTCCACGTGTCATGCAATCATCCGATCATTTAATATAAACCAATTTTACCCTATATAGATAGTCTCTCTACTTTCCGATGGCACATCTTTATATCATCGAGAAGTTGGTGAAGATTCCTTTCTTGACAGAATATTTTCTGAACCCTTCCGAACAGTTTCCGGCGCTTGATAAGACGCACGTCTCCTCGCATTTAATGCCCCGAACATGTGTCATCCCACGATTCAGCAATATTTTTACCGGTACTCGAGGTAATCATGACCGCGATTTTAGCCGTCTATACCTTTACTTATATGCCTCATTCTTCTTCTTTCACTTCTAGCAACTTCATAAGCTCTCTTACCCTCTTTGCTCATAACTTTCTTCTGTTTTCATCTCTCTATGATCTTCTTCAAAAAAAACTCTATCATCTCCTTATCATTATGGCTTCTCCTACTAAATCTTCCAAGAATTCTGGTCTTCTTTACGGTGGTGGCCCGAAGAGAAGCAAAGGTAAATAAGTTAATGTTGATCCTGATCCTCCCACGGTTAGCACTATTATACCTAAACATCTAAACACCGCCTACGACTTCCAAGAGAAGCTCCCCACCTCAAACCTTCAAACTTGGGCTGTTGAGAAATATCCTTCTTCAATTCACCCTTCCAGTATCCCTACAGTGAAGGAAGATTGTAACTGCCAAGACCTAAATATCATTGCTCTTGACCTGGTGGAGTGGGTGACCTTCACCAAGAAGGGTTTTACGTATGTTTATACATACCCCTTCACTTTGGGCCCATTCTCATTGAGCGGGGGACTTGACCCCGTGATCTTGAAATTCTGCCACCGGTATCAGGTCTGCTTGGCACAAGTAAGCCCTTATGTGTGGCGAACGGTGGCTAGTCTGCACCGGATGTGCTTGAAAACATGGGAGACCCTAACCCTGACACATGATGAACCTCTACTCCCCCAAAATCTTCCTGGGTGGGGTGGGGGGAGGATGATAAATTTCAGCAAGCGTGGCCATCGTGCTTTGCTTACCAGCATGGATGATGACAATCACTGTGGATGGATGGAGCGGTTTTTCATCATTGGTACCAGGGAAATCATCCCGGCTACAACTCTATCTTTTCCCGAATCATGGATTGTTCATGTAAATTTTAAATCTACCTCTTTCTTCGAAAAAGGCTATTCTATGTCACTGCTAATCCTTTTCCTTCCATTATTTCAGCTACTTGGTGGCAACCACCAAGGGTTGAAGGCCTGGACCGATAGGTTCAGAAGATTCTGGACATCACTATGCCAGAGACCCGTCGGTGGAAAGAGTTGGCTCCCAAATACGGGTGGAAGTCCAAGAACCACGATAAACTGATTCTTTCTATTTTTTGCCTTTGTACATAAGATAACTTGCTAACTATACCTTTTTGTTTGATTCAGGGCTCCCACAGTGTAACGACCCGGCCAGTCGTTTCGAGAGTTATAGCTCTGTTTCCCATATTTCTATTTATTTATGTGTTGTTCAATTGTGTTGAGTTATTTTGAATTGGTAGTTTGGGTTCGGAGTAATTTTGGAGTGAAATGAGGCACTTAGACTCTTAGTTAGAAAGCTAAGTTAGAAAAAGTCAACTGGAAGTTGACCTATGAGTAAACGAATTCAGATTTGAATTTTTATGATTCGATTAGCTTCGTTGGATGATTTTAGACTTAGGAGTGTGTCCGGAATATAATTTGGAGGTATGTGGTAGAATTAGGCTTGAATTGGCGAAAGTTGGAAGTTTAGAAGTTTTTAGGCTTGAATTCGAGGTTGATTTGGTGTTGTTTTGGGTGTTCTGGAGGTTTGACTAAGTTCAGGTAGTGATATATGACTTGTTAGAATTATTGGTTGAAGTCCCGAGGGTCTCGGGTGAGTTTCGGATAGGTTTGGGTTGAGTTGCGCTCGTTTTTCTTATGTTTCGACACCGTTTTTTCAAGCATAAATAATATTATATTGAAATAAAATGAGCTCCGATTTCCTTTTTGATTGAAGCATTAGATCCGTATCGTAATTACGGACCTGTATCAAAAAGAATCATCAAATTTGGACATCGTATGAGGATTTTATGGTCATTTTACTAAGAATTAGGTTGCCAGATTTTTCAGATTAATTATGAAATTGCCATTGACGGCGTATTTAAAAATCTGCACTATTTACAAATATTGAAACCAATATATATCTCCTTAATTATAAGGTCAAATTGAGTGATTCAAAAGCCTAACTTGACTAGAATTTCACAAGGAATCCATTGGAGGCATAAAAAGCGAATTTTGGGATCATTTGTCATGAGAAACGAGGCAAAATAGCTGGCAGAAAAATATATAAAATAAGGGTTTGTTCATTCGGTCATATTTTGAGTTAGGGATCTCGAATTTGGGCGATTTTGGGGGCGATTTTCACCAAAAGGATTGGGGTAAGTGTTCTCTACTCAATTTTGATTATATTTCATGAATCCATCTTCGTTTTTGGGATTTGATTGATGATTTCAAAGTGAAATTGAGGGAGTTAGGGCTTGAGTTTTGGAGAGTTTTAGGTAGGGATTTGAGGGACCAAACGGAGTCCGATTTTGATGAATTTTATATGGTTAGACTCGGGAGAGGACGAGGTTTATTATTCTGCCATTTTTGACTGATTTCGATACATGGGCCCAAGAGCCGGAATTTGGCCGATTTCAGATTTTTGGCATATTTTGTAGTTTTTATTGTGGAATTCGATTCGTTAGCCTATGTTGATGGTATTAATATGATTATGGTTAGATTTAGAGCTTTTGGAGACCGAGTCCAGAGACGAGGGCATCCCGGAGTAGGATTTTATGCTGTTAAGGTAAGTAACAGTTTTAACTCTGGCTTTGAGGGTATAAACCCGAAGAATTTGATATCGTGTGACTGTTTGGAGGTGATACCCATGCTAGGTGATGGGCGTGTGGGTGAATACTTTGAGGGATTAAGACTTGGTCCGTCCCGTGAGGCCTCATAGCCATCATCTATGTTTACCTAGTTACCTTTTGTTGAACTTGTTTGCCTTCATGTTAGAGATCATGCTTAGGATTTATTCATGTATTTGTACTCAGTCATAGAAATTATTGTACATGTTTACCGCAGTCTCTATTATTTGCTAATATGTTGTGATACTTGATATGGGATGTGTTCCCTTATTTGTTGATGATGGTGAGGCTAGTGAGGTACATGATTGAGTGAGGTCGAGGGCCTGGTTGTGAGGATATTAATACCATAGCGCATGAGTTGTCCGCGTAGCACATGAGTTGACCGTGCGGGTCCAGTTATTGATACCATAGCGCGTTAGTTGTCCGCGTAGCACGTGAGTTGACCGTGCGAATTCAGGTATTGATATGATGGCACGTGAATTGTCCGTACTTAGCGCTTGGGCTTTGGGAGCCCCTCCGGAGTCTGTACATACCCCCAGTGAGCGCAGAGTGTTGAGCGTTGAGTGCTGAGTGCGAGTGCTGAGTGATGGAGTGACATTGCTGTGAGGTTGCATTTACTTTTATTGTTGCTGCATTTACCTGTTAATTTTTCTTGTAGTCTTACTGATTTATGAAATTACCTGTCTACTCCTGTTTGTACTTAATTGTGGAAATAATAATGAGGGAGGAGGAACGTCTATCTCTCGGTTTCAAAGGAATGGCACCTATTGTCTAGTCTAGTTGAGCTCGCCAACTATCTAAAGCCGCTGGCTTCAGAAAAATATAAGAAGAAAATACACTCTCTTTCAGGAGAGTATATGTTGAATAATGCCATGCACAACGCTGCATCAGTATCATATTTGTTCTATTGCTGCTTGTTTCTATTCATTTGTTACAACATGTTTCTAACTTTGATATTCATTTAGTAGGCCAACTTCCTTGCTTCTGAGGGCCTTCAGAGGTTGATCCTTTACAAATAGGGACTTAAGTCCGAGCGAGATCAACTATTGGCCAAGAGGAATGAACTCGTTGTGCGCCTCCTGGTGCTAGAGACGAGGGCTGCTGAAGCGGCCGAGCTTGAGGCCCAGTTGCAATAAAGTGAGCAGGAGGTGATGGCTCACAATCAAGAAGTCACTCAGCTATATGCACAACTTCAAGATGCAAAGGCTAAGTGGGCTGAGTCTCAAGATTTTATTCTTGCTGCAACCGAGCGCGAGTCTGCCTCCATTGAACGAGCAAATAATTTGGAGGAAGTTTTGTACACCAAAGCTGAAGAGGTTGCTGCTGTCGAGGAAAAATGGGCCCAGATAGAGGAGAGGTATAAGAATATCATGGAGGAAAACTCCGAACGCCTTCCTATCTCCTCAATTCCAAGCCAAACGATTCGAAACTAGCCAAATAACGTGCAAATTAATCAAAATATACTCCAATTCTTGCAATTTAACAATATGTAAAAATTCCCAACTCCTCTCGAAAAGTCAACCAAAAGTCAACGGTGGGGTCCACGTCTCGGAATCTGACAAAAATTATAAAATCTGAACCCCCATTCAACCACGAGTCCAACCATACCAAAATTACTCAAATTTGACCCCAACTCGGCCTTCAAATCCTCAATAAAAGTCTATAAAATTTTCTACCATTTTCAATCCAAAACACTAATTTTATGATGAAAACAACATTATATTCATGTAATTTAACCCAAACTGAGTTAGAATCACTTACCCCAATCCATATAGTGAACATCGCCTAAACTATCGCTTCAATCCGAGCTCAATAGCTCCAAATATGTTAAAATGGCCGAAACCTCGATATATAGCTTCTATCCAGGCATTTACTCTTCGCGATCGCGAAGCATAAAATTTTTCAGCCCAAAATTGCCCTTCACGATCGCGTAAAACCAATCGCGATCGCGAAGAACAAACTCCCCAACTCTTCCAGACAGCCTCTAGTATAATGGTCATAACGTTTTGTACAAAACTCTAAATGATAAATGGTTTGACTTTCTGAAAACTAGACATCAAGGACTACAACTTTCACTTTGGGTCCATATTTCTACGCTCTGTGATCTCGATCTTAGCCTCGGTGCCACAAGATTCGAGCGGGATGACCTTTTGGCCGAAGTTGACAGGCTTAAGGCAAGACTGAACCATCTAGTGCCGGTTCCGAGTTTTCGGGAATCGAGGAAGAACATGAAGAGAATGATAATGAAGGTCAAGATCTTGTGCCGGCGTCAGATCCGCCTACTTCTCCCGGGGGCGTAGATACCTCTCTTCCCCCAAATTCCGGTGCCGATGAAGTTTAGCCTTTTCGGTTTCTTTTCTTTTGTTGTTTTCCTTTTGTATCTTTGTACTTATGCCGCTTGGCATGTTTTATAAATAAAAAGGACCTTTTGTTTGAGTATTGCGCAATGTTCATTCTTTTTACGTCAAATTAAATAAGGGTTCAGGTGTGTTTTCTCTCGATAGCTTTTGGGTCCGGGCATAAATTCTTCCGGAACCAACCCTTTACTATGAGGGTTTCATAATAGAGGGCCATTGAAGAGGACGTCTCCTGTTCATTCCGGCACTAGCATTTGAAATTTTCAGTTAACTTTCAAATGATAAAATTAATTCATCGTTTGGACAAGAAACAAGATAAAAATAAAAGTACTTTATTTTATTCCTTCCATCTTCAAAGTACATAAGCATTCATTTGCTAAAAAAAAAGAAAAAGAAATTGCCAATACATTTGGCTAACTTGTACAACTTGTTTCTAGGGGACTAGCTGTGCAGTCCCCGGTCCCGATGAGACATTGTTATTCTGGGGTCTCGTAGTCCTAGTTTTCGTGGCAATTATGTTGCCGTATTCTCATACTATTTCCTCCAGTGTTTGAATACGAAGTATGCGAATTTAAACACTAAAAGTCTTGCTCCTTTGAGGAAAAACACTTGTGAACGGCTGAATAGCCTTTGGTCCGATGGAAAATTTTATTTCCCAGTAGGAATTTGCCATCCAGCCAAAGGCTATTTAACCATCCCGTAGTGGTTTGTTGTTTCAGTGCCTTGTCATTTAAAGGTCTTAACTCTACTGATGATGTTTCCTTTATAGTATGCTTTTCGTTGCTGCTTCGTTAAAATCCTTGCCAGAAAAATCCTATTGGGACAAAAACTGGTCGAAGGGAAAAAGAGTGCATCACATACTTTCAATGTAGGCAAGATCTATTAGCAGTAGTACCTCTTGAAGTGAGTCGCGTTCCAGTTGCTAGGTAATTTAACTTTATCTTGATTCTCTAACTCATATGAACCTTTGCCGGTGATAGCTGAAACTCAGTAGGGGCCTTCTCATGTTGGACCCAGCTTCTCGGCATTGATTTCTCGAGTGTTCTGAGTTAATTTCCTTAAAACCAAGTTTCCTACTTTAAAGTAGCGGCGATTGGCCCTTCGGTTATTGTACCTCTCCATCCTATGCTTCTGAGCCACCATTCTTATGTGTGCCAAATCCCTACGTTCATCAAGCAATTCTAGCTTGACCAACAATGCCTCATTATTTGCTTCTTTGTCCGTTCGGATGTACCGTAAGGTCGGTTTTTCTACTTCCACAGGGATCAGAGCTTCTGCACCGTATATGAAAGAGAAAGGTGTCTCTTCTGTGCTTGATTTTGCGTCGTCCGGTACGCCCATAGCACGCCCGATAATTCTTCGGGATACTTGCCTCTGGCTACTTCTAACCTCTTTTTGAGGTTTTGGATAATCACCTTATTGGTTGATTCCGCCTGCCCATTAGCGCTCGGATGGTATGGTGAAGATGTAAACCTCTTGATCTTCAAGTCTTTAAGAAATTTTGTGACTTTAGAGCCTATGAACTGTGGCCCGTTATCACAGGTAATATCTTTTAGTATTCCGAACCGGCAAATTATGTTTTCCCAAAGGAAGTTGACTACTTCGCGCTCACCGATATTTTGGTAAGGACCTGATTCAACCCATTTAGTGAAGTAATCAGTAAAAGTTAAAAACAAATCTTACCTTTTCAGGACCCGATGGTAGCGACCCAACTATATCCATCCCCCATTTCATAAATAGCCATGGGAATAATACAGAATGTAGGAGTTCCATCAGTTGGAGCACCAACTATGCGTGGCGCTGACACTTGTCGCATTTCTGAACGAATGCCTTTGCATCTTGTTCCATCAAGGGCCAGTATTATCCCGCCCTAACCAGTTTTAGCACTAACGAATCTGTGCCGGAGTGGTTCCCACAAATTCCTTCATGTACTTCTCTCATTATGTAGTCTGCCTCCGAGGTTCCAAGACATCAGGCCAACAGGCCTTAGAATGATCTTCTATATAATTGTCCAGCCAAGAGGCTGTAGTGAGCCGCTTTGGTTCGCAATGCCCGGGATGCCTCCAGGTCTTCGAGAAGTTTGCCATGCTAAAGGTAATTGATAAACTCATTTCTCCAGTCCCAGACTAAGTTGGTTGTGTTTACTTAACAATAGCCGTCCACATCCAGCACCGAATGCATAAGTTGAATGACAGTACCGGAGTCCGATCCATCTATCTCCGTGGACGACCCCAAATTTGCCATTGCATCTGCTTCTACGCTTTCCCTTGGGATGTGTAAGATAGACTATTTCATGAATCGTGGAAACATAGTTTGAACTTTAATCATGTAATGTTGTATGCGCTCCTCCTTTATGTCAAAAATTTCATATACGTGGTTTACAACCAGTTGGGAATGATATTTGATTTTGATGACCTCGGAGCCAAGTCCCCGAACTAGCTCAAGTCCTGCAATCAAAGCCTCATACTCGGCTTCATTGTTAGTCAATGGAATAGTTTCTATTGCCTGCCTTAGGGCCTCCCCCGAAGTCGTGATTAGGACCACCCCGAGACTGGACCCTTTCACATTGGAAGCCCTGTCTATGAACAAGGTCCAAACTCCTGATGTCATTTCCGACACCATCACCGCTTCTTTTGCGACCAAAGGCAATAACCCGAGACTGAAATTGGCCACAAAGTCGGCTAAATCTTGTGATTTGATCGCAGTCCTAGATTTGTATTCAATATCAAATTCACTAATTTCGACTGCCCATTTGTCCAATCGACCCGATAACTCAGGTTTGTGAAGGACATTTCGTAGGGGAAAGGTTGTCACAACGGCTATCAGGTGACACTGGAAATAAGGCCTAAGCTTTCAAAAGGCGACTACGAGAGTTAAAGCCAGTTTTTTGAGGTGTAGATAACGAGTTTTTTCTCCTGACAATATTTTGCTAACATAATAGATAGGAGATCGCGTACCTTCATCATCTCGGACTAGTATGACACTTACCTTTGTCTCTGAGACCACTAAGTATATCAGTAATTATTCGCCTTTCCCTAATTTTGATAGTAACGGAGGGCTTGATAGATAACGTTTCAGGTCTTTTAAGGCATGTTGGCATTCTGGAGTCTATTCCACATTGTTCTTCTTCTTCAGAAGTGAGAAGAAGCTATGACGTTTTTCCGAAGATCAAGAAATGAACTTGCTTAGAGAAGCCAATCTCCCGGTAAGCCTTTGGACTTCTTTCACACTTGTTAGCTGGTCAACAATGTCCTCAATGGCTTTGATCGTGTCGTGATTTACCTCAATTCCCATTTATGAAACCAAGAAACCCAAGAACTTACCAGAGCTAACCCCGAATGCGTATTCTTTGGGGTTGGGTTTCATGTTATGCTTCCTCAGGATATCGAAAGTCTTCTGGATTTATTTTAAATGGTCACCTACATTCAAAGACTTGGCCAGCATGTCATCTATGTAGACTTTCATTGTTTTACCTATTTGTTTCTTGAACATTTGTTCACGAGCCTCTGATAAGTGACTCCGGCATTTTTAAGCCCGAAGGGCATCACATTGTAATAATATGTGCCAAATTACATTATGAACGAAGTCTTTTCCTGATCCTCCGAGTTCATCTTAATTTGATTGTACCCGGAATAAGCATCGAGGAAAGTCATCAACTCGTGTCTAGCCGTTGCATCAATCATTTGATCAATGTTTGGCAGTGGGAACGAGTCTTTCGGGCACGCCTTATTCAAGCCTTTATAATCTATGCACATTAGAAATTTGTTATTCTTTTTTGGAACTACATCTACGTTAGCTAGCTAGTCGGGATACTTTACCTCCCGGATTAAATCGATGTCAAGTAATCGAGTTACCTCTTCTTTAACAAACCTATTTTTGACCTCGGCTATTAGGCTTTTTTTTTGCCTCACCGGAGGGATGATTGGGTCCAGGCTTAGCTTATGCACGACCACCTATAGCGAGATACCTGTCATATCCTAGTATGACCATGCAAAATAATCAACGTTAGTTTTAAGGAAATCAATAAGCCCTGACCTGAGCTCGGGATTGAGTCCAGTTCCCAAGTGAAATTTTCTATCCAGAAATTCCTTGAACAAAGCTACTTGTTCGAGCTCTTCCACAGTGGACTTGGTTGCATTTGTCTCTTCCAGTACCTGAAAGTATCTCGGTACCTGGTAGGATTCCGACGACCCCTCGTCTTAATTATTTTCGCTCGGCTCGAGAGTAGGCGTCGATTCCTATAATTGCTATTTGTTGGATTCCTTACCCTTACTGCTGAAAATTGATATTGCATTCATATATCTTGTTGTCGGTTGATCTCCACTTATCTGCTTGATTCCCTCTTGGGTCGAGAATTTTAGCAGTTGGGGATAAGTTGATGGCACGACCTTCATCATATGCAACCATGGTCTACTGAGGATTATGTTGTAGCCCATGTCACCATCTACCACTTCAAACAAGGTGGTTTTCATGACCCATTCGGCGTTCGTGGGCAGCAAGATCTCCCCTCGGGTTATCACACTTGCCAGATTGAGCCTAGCGAAGAGCTTTATCGCCGGAATAATGCTTTCGATTAATTTGGATTATTCTAGCACTCTCTATTGAATGATGTTGGCTGAAATTCCTGGGTCAACCAAAACACGTTTAATCTTGAAATCTAGAATGTTAAGAGAAATTACCAGGGCATCATTGTGTGGCAGGAGAAGTCCATCGGCATCTTCTTTCGTGAAGGTGATCATGTCATCTTCGACGACTTCCCGGAGTCTTTTGTTGTGAGTCACTGATACCTTCATCTTCTTGGATATTGAGAAAGTTATACTGTTAATCTCATTCCCTCCGAAAATCATGTTGATAGTTAGTCGATGAGGGTCTTCCCCTATGTTTGAGGGTTCTGTGTTGTCTTGGTTGCGGCAGTAATTATTCTTGGCCCTGTCGCTCAAGAACTTCCTGAAATGGCCGTTCTTCAACAGTGTTTCCACTTCCTCACGCAGATATTGGCAGTACCCAATTTGGTGGCCATGAGTCCCATAATATTCGCACCACAAGTTAGGATCTCTTTGGCTGGGATCAGATCTAATCAGCTTCACGAATCATGCCTCTTTGATATTCCTCATGGCTGATACCAACTCCATGATGCTAACGTTGAAATTATATTCCGATAGCCTGGGATAAGTGGAACCCGGGAACCCGATACCTTTTTATCCTAAAATGACCTGTTGTTTCGGTGGCGGTCAGTTCTTCTATCAGGGGCGAACTTATTCGCGGATCAGAACCCTTTGATGTCATGTTCTTCGGCTCTCTCGTATGATAAGAATCGGACCTTAGCAGATCGCCGGTCTACCTCAAAATTATCTTTAAATTTATCCCTGTTCTTGTCTTGGTCCCGACCCTTGGTTGATGTCAGGAAACTGAGCTGATCATCTTCTATCCTTATCTTTGATTCATAATGGTTATGGACGTACGTCCATGTGGTTTCTTGGAACTCGAGCATGCTTTCTTTTAACTTTTGGGAGGCGTCGGAGCTCCTTGGATTCAAACCCTTAGTGAATGCCTCAGTTGTCCATTCATCTGGCATGGTCGGTAACACCATCCTTTCTTTCTGGAACCTGATCACGAACTCACGCAGCAATTCAGACTCTCATTGCAAAATTCTGAATATGTCCGCCTTTCGGGCCTGGACCTTCCTGTCCCCAGTATGGGCCTCGATGAAAGAATCTATGAGCATTTCAAATTAATCAATTGAATGTTCGTGTAAAAGCGAATACCATATCAAGGCCCCTTTCGTGAGGGTCTCTTCGAATTTCTTCAGCAGAATTGACTCAATCTCATGTTGGGCCAAGTCATTTCCTTTCACTACCGTTGTATAAGTTGTGATGTGCTCTTAAGAGTCAGAATTCCCATCGTACTTCGGTTTGTCCAGTATTTTAAACCGTTTTAAAGTCAATTCTGGTGTTGCGCTCGATTTAAAAGGCAATTGGGTGTACTTCTTCGAGTCCGGGCCCTTCAACACTAGTGGTGCACCCGAAATTTGGTCCATTCGAGTATGTAACTCTTTCGCATTCTAATCCATCCGCTTTTTCATTTCTCTCATGAATCTCATGAGTTCGGTTTTGAAGGGATCATTGCCATTGTCGTTACCGGATTCGTTACCAGTCTCCCCGGCTTTGTCGAAGCCCACCTTACCCCTCAGGGTGTTATTATCAACTCTTTGAGCCGCTTGATTTGCAGGAATACCGGGAGGAGCTGGGTCTCTTCCGTTTGCGTTGTTGGAAGTGCCTGATAATGCCTGCGTCAGTTCCGTCATAACCTGGTCCTACCTTGAAAGATGGCCCATGATGATTTTTTGTTGCTCTCTCAAGATCCTTATTGTTTTCGCAACTTGCTCGTCATCGGGAGTCGTTTCCCTCACATGTCGGGGATATTGTCCGCCATGGACCGGAGTTGCTACGTCCCCCTTGTTACCGGTGTCACTAATTGAATCCTCATGTTGATGCAGATTTTTGTGTTCCTCAACGTTGTGCGCGATGTTAATATCGTTAGCTGCCATTTTTTTTTTAAATTTTTGCTAGGAAACAAAGAATCAAACAAGTTAGTGATAGATGAGAGGATCAACTCAGTTACGTAGCTTTTTAAACATCACGGTGGACGCCAAACTGTTTACCCGTAAAATGGGATAGTTGAATTTGTTACGTGGTTTATAGACAAGCGAACCGATTAGACCCACAGTTATAAACAAATTAGATTGAAAATAAGACTTAGCATTAAAATTAAAGGAAGTAGCAAATTTGGCTCCAGGGGCAATGCTTCCGAGAACCGCAATAAAAGCAATATCAGGCAGAAAGCAAAGTTGTATTACTTTCTTGAGAATAAAGTATAACATAAGTTTTGTCACAGATTTGGTGTCGTTTTAATGATTGTTGAAGCCCCTATTTATAGCTATACCTAGGAAACAAGTTGCTAGGATCAAGTCCCTCTTAAATGATAATAATAGGGGTCATTGATGAATATTTAAAGGTAGGTCATGAATGACAAAATTCTTTGTAACGGCTGCTTATTTAATATTGAGGAATATTCTTTATTAAATGTCATCTGATGACAAATATTCGTTCGCTTCCGTTGACTGCATTCCCTTCGGGATCTACCCGATACCAACCGAAACTGTTGTCCTCGGTCTTGGTTTTCACTCGATTCATCTTCCGTCTACCTCCGATTCCACGTGTCATGCAATCATTCGATCATTTAATATAAACTAATTTTACCCTATAGACATTTCTAAGGCAAGACATTCGTTTAAATTTGTCTTGACTCTGGTTTGGGACAATGGAAACGGGTGGAAACTAACTTTCTATCGAACTTCTTGCATGTTAAGGGATTAATTCAAGTTAAATCGGAAAGTAAGAGTTTGAAATTGAAGTTAGGAGAGCTAAATAGATATATTCTCTTCTCACGTTGGGCTAAGAAGCGAAGTTTCGACAATCCATGTGATGAAATAGGTAAAAAAAAAATGGCTACATAAATAGGCTAATTTTTAAGCTGAATAGTAGATTGATGTTTTCAATTCTAAAGCAAAAAGTTGACTATTGTGATTGAAATTTCTCTTTAACTTTTAGGGTCACAAATGTCCCTCTTAACCTCCAATATTATAAAACTAGCACAAAAATACTTCTCTCCCTTAGGACCTTCCACTGTGGCCACACCATCTCACATGGCATAACGTTTCCCTGATATAGACACCATGTGGCACACCACATCACCGTCCACTTCTTCCAACAACACCTTCCCCTTCACTCGGTCTCCCAAAAGAGATCATCCGTTTACACCAAAAAAAAAAAAAAATTAAAGGAAGTTGTTTACTAATTAATTCTATTAAGCAAATAGAACACATAATATATTGTTATCTCGACATATTGTACAAACGAAAAAAAATAAAAAATTCTCCAGTACACATATGCTTGTATATTCCTAAGAAAGGGAGGGAAGGCAAAGGAACCCATTAAAGCTTTAATTCTAGGAAGGAAGCTCATCTCTGCACCGTAAAGTTAAAAGTTTTATAGTTGGATTATTGACACTCTTCAGTTTCTTAATTCACTTTAAAAATGAAGAGTTTAAAGAAATTTTACAAAAATTGAGAAAATGGAAAAGATAACTAGCCATCCAGATTTGTTTGAACAAATCATATGAAAACACAACATACATCCAACCGAGAAAAAAAAACTGAAAGTGGAAAAAGACCAAAATTTCACATTATATCCAAACGAAAAACGAAATAAACAAAACTGTGTATCCAATTTTACCCACTTTAAGGGAAGAAAATAGAGCCAGTAAAACGAATCCAACTAATATAACTGGGGAACTCTTCATGAGCTTCAACTTACAAAATATCAATTCAAGCAAAAAAAAAAGGTGATGGTGGCGGTGGTTGGGTAATGGAAGAGGTGGCGGTGGAAGAAGGAGAGGGTAAAATATTGGTTGGGACGCTGATGTGGAAATATGCGACATAACGTCCATCTCAGCAAAATGCAAGGCCACGAACATGGTGTGGCCAAGGTAGAGAATCCTAACGGAGAAGGGGTATATTTGCATCAATTTTATAACTTCATGGGTAATAGTGGGCGTATAACGGAGGGTATAAATAAGAGCAAACTTTATTTATGGTCATCCGTTAGAAACTAATATCAGCCGCTAGCCACAAATTGTAATATGTATTTTATAGCCCAAAATCAATTATAACGGCTAGCCAATTAACTAGCTAGTCCATTTAATATCAATTATGACCAAGCTACCAGTCCAAGTCCAAGCCCAAACGATCAAAAGACCAAACCTGCAATCCTAAATATCTCACTCTAGAGACAAAAATTAGATTTTTAATCTATTTCTCTTCTTACCACCCCCCTTATCAACCCTTTCCCCTTCTATGCTAAAGTTCAGTTTGTTTTTGACTATGGCCGAAGCTTGCCCCCTCCAATTTTGAGTAAGCCTGTTGTCTCTCTCGATTTTCCCTTCAAAACCCATGACTTTTTCTACTCTCTCGTCTGCAACGAGATTTGGTCAACACAATTAGCCAAATAATTCTGATATTTTTTGAAGCAGATCACGTGAAGCCCCTTCTCTAATCTTTTTCTAGAGATATGCCTATACAAACGACCAATTTCTCTGCTGCATTTTAAAATGGCTCTTTGATCGTTTGGAATTTAAAATCCCGCTCTATCTATAAATACCAGCGTTTAAGAGTTTTGAGGAGTGATTTTTACCTCCATAGAAGCTTATTGCTTCTTTTTTTATCATTGCCATTTCCTCTTTGTAATATATTGTAGAGGGTTGGCTCCCATTTGGCCATCAAGTATCAAGTACTCTCCCTATCCTATATTGCAACCCATGCATATCAAACATGAATATTTTATCAATCTCTTTTTTGGATCAACTTTTTTATAAAAAATTGTATATGAGGCTAATATTTAAAAGTTATTTTAGATTATGTATTAGACTGGAGAGCATTTCTTTTGAATATTGGTATATTACAAAATATATATATACATATTGGTATATTACACAATATATATATACAAAATAGACTGTCACTATACAAAAATTATACAAAATAGACTGTCACTATACAAAATATATACAAAAATAGACTGTCATTATACAAAAAATATACTAAATAGACTGTCACTCTACAATTTATATACAATAGACTGCCACTATACAAAATATATACAAAATTGACTGTCGCTATACAAAATATATACTAAATAGACTGCCACTATACAAAATAATATACAAAATAGACTATCACTATATAACAAATATACAAAATAGACTGTCACTATATAAAAATATACAAAATAGACATTTCGAGCTATTAGATGTAATATGTTTGGGCCGGAGGATAATTTTGTGTCAATGTGCAAAAACATGGGCTATTAAAATTTTGAGGGGCTATAGAGGGTAGTTTTCACTATAAAAAATAATCTTTTTTGCATAGTAGGACATTTTGGCATTTTCCCCTCAAATATATTGGTTGTCAATAGGGGTGGCAAATGACGGGTCGGGTCGGATATGAGTCGGGTCGAAAACGTTAATATAAAAACAAATAAATTATTAGACCCGGTCCATATTTATTACAGATAAAAAATAAGTTAAGTGACGAATAATATGGATATCCATATTATCCATGACTTCTTGAATATGATTACTTTTGAGAGAATTCTTAGTCTCACAAACTTGAGGAATTCCCAATTTGAGGCTTTAAAATGTAAAAGTTAACCCATTAGTTATCCATTGGTTATCCATTTTCTAAATGGATAATACAGTTCTTATCTATATTTGGACCCGTTTTTAAAAAACCCATTATTCGACTTATGTTTTTAGTGAATAATATCGTGAATAAGTGTTTTATTTTAATCATTTTGCTATCACTAGTTGTCAAGTTACAGGTCATCCTTAAAAACTGCCATGATGACAAGTTTCATGAGGAAAGAAGAGGTGGAGTATTAATTTTCCCATCAAAATCACAAAAAGAAAAAGAAGAATAAAATGATGATGATATATCAGAGCTAGTAATTGCATTATAAGTGGCTGACACCTCAGATCCACTTCCTTCACTTAATGCTTATTATCTGTTTTGTTACTTTCCATCTTCAATTTGTGGAGTGTTCAGGTGGTTTTACACAATAAGTCTTACTTTTTTATGCTTTTTGAATTATGTCAAAAATATTCCACCAAATTTGATGCTCTGTCCCAGCTTGTCTTTTTCCTTTTCTTCTTCTCTTTTTTACGGGAGAAAACAGAAAAAAGCTGATTTAATCAAATAATGCATTTCGTTGGTCTTAAAGATCCTAGATGTGACACAGACACGAACTCCAGTTTTCACTATTTCTTTCATGTGACACGTAAAGAAACAGTGTTAAATTTGCAAGCGTAAGGGAAACCATCCCAAAAGAAATGCAAGTACGTCGAAAAGACAATTATCTCACGTGCAAACATATACCGGCAGAATTAAATATCTCACAAGATACGCCAACTGTAATTATTGTTGATCAACACGAGAAATATACGATACAGATATGATAAAAGCAATTGGAAATATTATGTTAGTTATTAGTATTCTAAATCTTTATCGGATATTCTAGTTACCAGATTTAGTTAGATAGACAAAGAGATGATTGAATTTTAAAGTTCAGTTTTTTCAGAGGGAAAGTGTGGATAAGATCATATAGTCCCCAATAGTCTTATGTTTAGGTTTACGTTATTGGAAAGAAATTTAGAGTATGTTAAATCAACCTGCAGGTACATATTAATGTTAAAGGATTCAAGAAAGTTCAAGATTAGCAAGATTATTGTTTAAAAGGGACTACATCAGAATGTGCAAGATGCCTTTTCTTTAACCATCAAAATGTGCAAGATGGCCTTTTTTTCCTTATATTTTTTAAGTTTTTGAGGATAGAATGGACTTTTTTTGGTTGGGATTTAGACCCTGCAATTAATGGTTTAAAGTGGAGTTGCTGCATGACCACCATCTTATTTAAAAAGCATAATTAAACTATTAGAGAAAATACACTTTTAATAACTTAATAATTATATTAAGTCTCAATAGGTGGCCTAGGTGTGTGACGATTATTTGCTCCCGAGCCAGGGTAATCATGGCTCTCTAAATCCATCCTTCCATTGATGAACTCTTCCTCCATAGCTTCCAATTTCATCATCTGCTTTCAATCATATTCAAAAAAATCCCCGCAAAACGAAGAAAATGAGATCAGAAACAAGAAATCCATGAAGTAACCCTACTCTCAGAAGCCCAACTCCACTTATGAGATTACACTGGGTATGTTGTTTTAATATATAACAGTATGTTGTTGTAATATATAACAGCAGAAGTACCTGGTTAGTATATGCAGGTGGTGGAAGTTCTTGATTTTCATGCAAAAACAGACGCGTATTCCCTGTAGTACAAGAAGAATGAAGTTCAATGAAAAACAAAATCAGATCATATGATTAACTTAAGCCACTTCAAGAATTAGATAGAGAAGTGATCAAGATTATGTACTTGAGATTGGAGCAGCATTAAAAGAGAAAATGTTAGAGATAGCTAATAAAGCTATAAGTAGAAGAAGGGCATTATTCCCTGCCATTTTTTGTATATATGACACTCAAACTCCTCTGCAGATTCATCCTAATCCACTTCCCTATTTATACTTAACACATGTAGTTGAAGTACTCTATTGTTTTAGAAGCAAAGAGAAATTATTTATTCTTGTCTTAATTAATAAACCATAAGAATCTGTCCTAAAACTAAACTATATAAATATAAATATTAGTTAAATACTCTTGTTATGGAGGAATGCCTACCCTAGTACTTCCTGTCCTCCCTGAGAAGAACATATCGATCCCTTGCTTTTCCAAACATGATCAGATTGACTTATTTTATAGCTAGGTTGTTAAGTGCACCAATGATACAGTTTGTTTTTTTCATTGAAATCTTTAAAATTTAATTCTATTAGTGGAGCACTGCATGAGCCAGTACGAATATCCACATGACAAGGTAGAACATTGTTATATTTGGCTAGCTAATGATTGTGATATTGTCTACTTTAGGTCAAATTTATATGATTTTCTCCAAAAAATCTCGCACCACTAAGGATATCCATATATCGCAATACCCAATAATCTGTCATTCGAAACTAAGTACCACATAACTAATTACACGGAAATTTATTAGCTTATTGTACATCATCCACATGATCCGAGTATTTATAGTTACTAGCTCACAAGCTTCCTCTTGATTCTTGTGTGTGGCACCAAAGTACGGATAAAGACTGAAGGCAGTAAACTGATCTGTTTCTCACCATCACTTTGTTGGATTTGTTTCTTAGCTTTTCATGAACCGTAACTTGAGAGCTGCTCTCTATCATCTCCATACTTGTTTCTTTATACGGTTAACTTATAACATAAAGTCAGCCAAAACCCTTTTTAATATGATGTAATATTAATCCGTTTTGAGTTTCTAACACCAATAAAAATACTTCTACAGTTAATTTATATGTAGCTTTATCCCTTGTTAACTTTTAATGTGCAAACTTTGTCCGCGCCAATAAGATATATCTCGGGACAACTTTCCTGTGAACTGTTTTGGTCTTCAACAAATATGATTTTGCCACGTACAGATCACACAAAGCTTAAAAACCAAGTATATATCAGCTAGCAAGAGAAAAACAAGCACTATGAAGAATAATTGATCCAAGTTTAATTTGTCGGCCATAACTCAATAAAAAAGTATATATGTTTGTGTATAAACTATGATGTAGTTTCATATGAACTCACTGATATTGACAAACTAAAAGCATCATTTCGTGATGTCTTTTCTAGGCTGAAATTTTTTCACTTCAATTGGTATCCACTGCAGGATAATATCGTTCATTACTCTTCTTTTTTTTTTTTTTTTTTTAAGGTCAAGGAATTAAGTGAAGAAAATTCAAATGACAAGCAAGTTACTTTGGTTCATTTTATCCTTTCTTTCTCCTAACCAAAATTGATAAGTCAATATATGTTTAGTTTATTCAAAAAACTGACAAACATATAATATATTAAAATATTTTTATGGGAGAATTTTTTTAGTAATACATGACAGTTATTTTCTTAATCGTCTAACAATAATTTTTCATTGATGTACGCTTTCAAGGTTAACCAAATTTAATAATAAAACATAAAAATCAATATGATACCTAAATAATGATATGTTTTATTTAATTTTAATTATCGAAATATCTTTTTAAATTCGAAAAAGATATAGATTTAATAGATTTTGACATATGAATATGGAAGAACAAAGAGATTGACGTATTTCAGTAAAACTTGATAAGAAAGTGATGATACAATCGATTATCTAAAGTAAATAAAAATGGATGCACTTTATCGTTCTATAAAATATTACTACATCCCATGAGAGTTTTGACATTTTTTTTTAAAGAAAATACTATATAAAGTCTTAAAAGTCTATATATAATTATATATTTATATATCGATTTAGTTCGAAATTTTTTACCCAATACCAAACCAAATCAAACTAAGCCTAAATGGGGTTTCTTAATCGTTTAACTTTTCGGTTTGGTGTAGTTTTCCGGTTCGATTTGAACACCCCTCTTTATAGTACTAGTGGAACTTTCCTATACACCTTTATAAAATTATCGCTTATATTTGATCCCATTAAGAAAAATTTTGGAAAAGTAGCCCCACGTCAAAATTTTAAAGTTTATTGCCAGAATTTTGAAGCATGCTCCAATTCTGGTAGTACACTTTCAAAATTCTGACAACGTGCTTTAAATTTCTGGCAACGTACTTTAAAATTCTGGCATTATGCTTTAAAATTATGGCAACATGCTTTAAACATTTGACAGCAAGCTATTTTTTAAAACATTTCTTAACGAAAAACATAAATAGTGTCACTAAATGATCCTATTTGTGTAAATCTCCTCCTATACAATGTATATGAGCTCTGTTTATAATATGTTGTGCATCTATGGGCGTCAAATGTGTGGGTATGGTTGAATTTAGATAGGTTAAAATAAGCGGGTCAATAGATTATTGGTCGAGATAAATTGAGTCAAAATGGGTTAGAAATCGGATCATTGCTCAATCCGTCCAAATCTAACCAATTCTAACATATCAAACAAAAGAACTCTTGGGTCAGACATATTTTTGTTTCCATAACAGCAACAATTAATCTAGAACTTAAGGCTATGAGATTAGTAGCATTGACATTATAAATCTCTTTCAAAACCTTGTGATCAGTCAAATATGGTATAGACATATACTGTATAGGGATTGTTACACAAATAGTCGGCCAGATTTAATGTTTACTTTTTTTAGTCGGTATACATAGATTATATATTGATTATACACAGTTATACATATATATTACATAGATTATACACATATTATACCTTCGCCGACTATTTTTAGTTTAAAAGATTAAGTGGACGGCTATTTGGGTTAATTACTGTATATAGGATTATGAAATTTGGCCCAAGCCTAAATGACTCGTCCAATCCGTCCAAGGTTGAGCTGGTTATTGACCCGCTCATTTATTGAGCTCAATCCATCTTGACCCAATCTTTCTCAACCCATTTAAAGGTGGATTGATTTTTAGCCCAAATTGATCTATGAGTAACTTTGCCAAAATATCTTAGAAATAATTCTTTTTTGTTTGATATGTTATATATGACCATAACAAAAGGGAAAAAAAATTATATTTCGTACTTATACAATTCATAAGAAAATAATACATATTAATTAGATCTTGGAAAGAGTTGGGCGGGTTGAGCTATGACCCAAATTTTAGTCCATCTCAGCCCATATATCTTTTAGGCGGGTCATTGACCCATCCATTTATTAACTTATCCGATTTTGACCCGCCCAAAATCGACTCAACCCGCCCATTTAATACCCCTAACTGTATATAACATGCTAGAGTGTTATTTTTTCCGGCATGTTGCCTCTATTCTTTCGTTGCTCCCCCAATTTACCACTAGGGTGAAAAATTATCAGCCTCATGTGTTTATACGGTTCAATAATATATATCTTTATTAACATAATTATAAAAAACGTATAAGTCATAAGTGATTAATATACATTTTCACTTTAATTTATTATTTAATCATGATAAATTAATAGAATTGATGTAAATATCCAGTGCACATACATTTTTGCCATATTGTGGATATATATAATTGTTTACCCGTAAAACGGTACAATTGAATTTATAAAATTTCAAAAGTACCACTCAACTTGGATTTTAGCTTCCCGGGAAACATCCTCAACCTTGGGTTGAACAACAATACAAGATTGCCCACCTTGAACTCTTTGTTCCAAATATATTTGTAGATATTTCATCGTTTCTTTGTACAAGGACAAACTCGCATAAGCATGGTACCGGAACTCATCCAATTCATTCAAATGTGCAACCCTCAAGTTAGTGGCTATATCCGAATCAAGATTCAACTTTTTTACAGCCCACATTGCCTTGTGCTCTAGTTCCACCGAAAGATGATAAGCTTTTCCGAACATCAACCGGTATGGCGATATTCCGATAGGTGTTTTGTAAGTCGTCCGATAAGCCTATAATGCATCATCAAGCTTCTTGGACCAATCTGTCTGATTAATATTCATCATTTTGGACAAGATACTCTTTATCTTACGGTTGGAGACTTCCACTTGCCCACTAGCTTGTGGGTGATAGGGAGTCGTGACTTTGTGAATAACACCATACTTGCTAAGTAAAGTGTCAAACGTTTTGTTGCAAAAATGTGACCCCCCATCGGTTATAATTGCATGTGGAGTACCAAACCTTGTGAAAATATTCTTGTTCAAGAAAGCCACTACACTTCTCGCCTCATTGTTGGGTAACATGATGGCCTCAACCCATTTGGACACATAATCCACCGCGACCAAGATGTAGGTATTTCCACAAGAACTCACAAAAGGGCCCATGAAGTCAATGTCCCACACATAAAAAATATCAATTTTGAAAATGGTTGTGAGATACATTTCATTTTTCTTTGAGATTTCACCGGCCCGCTAACATTCATCACATTTTTTCACTAACTCACTAGCATCTTTATAAAGAGTAGGCAAATAGAAACCACAACTAAGCACTTAGGCCATTGTTCTCGCTCCACCATGATGATCACCATATGACAAAGAATGGCAAGCCCCAAGAATATCACCTTGCTCTTCTTCCGGTATACACCTCCTAATTATCCCATCTGTACAAATCTGAAAAAGGTATGGTTCATCCCAATAAAAAAATTTGACAATCTCTTTTGAGCTTCTTCCTTTAGCTTGAAGAGAACTCATCCGGAATGATTCCGCACACAAGAAAATTTGCTAAGTCCGTGAACCATGGCACCTTTTTTTTATTGAAATTGCCAAGAGTTGCTCATCGGAAGAAGAGTCATTGATTTCAAGGCCATCATGCGGCCTCCCCTCCTCCTCTAAACGAGACAAGTGGTCCGCCACTTGGTTTTCACTCCCTTTTCTATCTTGGATGTCAATATCAAATTCTTGTAACAAGAGCACCCATCTCATCAACCGAGCTTTGGAGTCTTTTTGCTCATAAGATAACGAAGCACCGCATGATCCGTATGAATAATAACTTTTGCACCCATCAAGTACGGGTGAAACTTCTCAATTTCAAACACAATAGCAAGGAACTCTTTCTCCGTAATGGTATAGTTGACTTGGGCACTATTCATGGTCATACTAGAATAGTGGAACGGATGAAAAATCTTATTGATGCGTTGCCCCAAAATAGCCCCAACCGCTACGTCACTTATATCACACATGAGTTCAAAAGGCACACTCCAATTTGGAGCGGTGAAGATGGGATTAGTTGTCAACTTGAGCTTCAACAATTCAAAAGCTCTCATGCAATCATCATTAAATTAAATTTGGCATCCTTCTTAAGAAGCTTGCATAATGGATTAACCACCTTAGAGAAATATTTGATGAAGCGCTGGTAAAAACCCACATGGCCTAAGAAACTCCGCACACCCTTCAGCGAAGTTGGGGGTGGAAGCTTAGAAATCACCTCAATCTTTGCCTTGTCAACTTCAATTCCATTCCTTGAAATTTTGTGGCCAAGGACAGTACCTTCCTTGACCATGAAATGGCATTTCTTCCAATTGAGCACCAAATTGGTTTCTTCACATCTAGCCAACACTTTGTCCAAATTTGCAAGACAATCATCAAAAGAATCTCCAACCACCGAGAAGTCATCCATAAAAGTTTCAAAGTAGTACTCCACCATGCCCATGAAAATAGCCATCATACACCTTTGAAAAGTCGTTGGTGCATTGCACAAACCAAATGGCATCCTCTTGAAGGTAAAAGTACCATAGGGAAATATAAAGGTTGTTTTCTACTGATATTCCGGAGCAATGAGAATTTGGTTGGCCCGAATAACCATCAATAAAATAATAGAAAGCACGACCGGTCAATCTATCGAGCATTTGATCTAAGAAAGGAAGTGAAAAGTGATCATTTCTTATGACTTTGTTGAGCTTGCGATAATCCATACACACCCTCCAACCGGTCACCGTTCTTGTAGGAATAAACTCATTCTTGTCATTGGTGACCATCATCATGCCCCCTTTCTTTGGGACACATTGAACCGGAGAAGTCCATTAACTATCGGAGATGGGGTAGACAACCCCAGCATCCAACCACTTGATAATCTCCTTCTTGATAACTTTTTGCATAGCCTCATTGAGTCTCTTTTGATGTTCAATAGATGGTTTTGCGCCATCCTCCAACTTGATATTATATATGAAAAATGCTAGGCTTATACCCCGAATATCCGCCAAGGTCCACCCAATAGCATTCTTCCTCTTTTGTAGCACCGCCAATGTGGAATATGCCTGCACGCTAGTCAAACAAGAGGAAAGAATAACCGTAAAGTAGAACAAAAATTCATACCGAAGATGTGGAAGAATTAACTTCAACTCCAAGATAGGTGGTTCTTCAATAGAAGGTTTTGTAGGAGGATGGGTCATATTTTCAAGACCCAAGGACAATTTTCAAGGTGCATAGTTGTATGACCTCATTCCTTGCAAAGAGTTCAAACATTCCATGAAGTCATCCATCTCGTCATCATCAAAGTTGAGCAAAACGGCCTGCAACATATCACCAACATTGATTGTAGCACTTGTTTCATCAACAATAACATCAGTCACCAAATCGACAAAAGAACACACTTCATTGCTATTTGGTTGCAGGATGGATTTACACGCATGGAACACCACTTTTCATCACCAACCCGGAAAGTGAGTTCTCCAGCTTCCACATCACAAAGAGCCTTACCCGTAGCAAGGAAAGGTCTCCCAAGAATAATTGGCACATCATAATCAACCTCACAATCTAGAATGACAAAATCCGCCGGAAGAATTAATTTATCAACCCGGACCAAAACATATTCAATCACACCCAACAGCTTTTTCATGGTACGATCGGTCATTTACAATCTCTTGGAGGTGGGTCTTGATTTACCAATTCCCAAAGTCTTGAAAATCGAATAGGGCATCAAATTTATACTTGCCCCCAAGATCACAAAGAGCTTTAGCAAACTCGGCATTTCCAATTGTACAAGGAATCGTGAAAGCACCGGGATCATCCATCTTAGGAGCCATTGAATGAACAATTGCACTCACTTAATGAGTGACTTTGATGGTCTCAAATTCATCGACCGCTTCTTTGTCACAAGATCCTTCATAAACTTTGCATAACCGGGCATTTGTTCCAAAGCTTCGACCAATGGCACATTGATTGAAAGACTCTTCATCATTTGAATGAACTTCTTAATTGATTCTCACCATTTTACTTAGCAAGTCTTTGAGGGTATGGAGGTGGAGGCTTAGGCAATGGTGCCTTAGCCTTTTGCACTGTCGGCTCCGGTATGTCAATAATGTGTTCCCTAGACGGGTTCACCTCCTCTTGAGTCTCTTCCACACTATCATCAATATCAATCCAAACTTCCTCATTAGGTTGAACAATATTATTTGGGATCTCTTCTTCTTCTTGCATCACTTGATCATCATCAACAAGTCGTCTTTCACTTGAGGTGGGTACATTCCTACCTCTTCCACTTCTTATGATAACCGTTATGGCATACCCCGTATTATTACCACCCTTTGGGCTTACCATCATGTCACTTGGCAGTGCCCCTTAGGACAAGAATTTAGAGCTTGAGAGATTTTCCACATTTGAACTTCTAGGTTGCGGATTGATGTGTTGTGTGAGGCAAGTTGGGCATCCGAATCGGTATTCTTTTCCATCATTTGCTTGAACATACTTTCAATACGCCCCATCTCATTGTTTGAAGAACTTGAACCATGGGAAGGATAAGGAAGTGGGTTGCTCGGTTGTTGGTACATCGGGAGTCTTTTAAAACCCGACCCCCAGTTGCCTTGATTGTTACTCCATCCTCCTTGATTGTTGCCTCCCCAATTTCCTTGGTTGTTTCTACTCCAATTTACTTGATTGTTTGAGTTCCAATTGCCATGATTGTTTTGTGGTCTCCATTTTTATTGTCTTGGGCCTTGGAAGTTGTTTCTTTGCCCTTGAAAATTATTCACATATTGCACTTTCTCTTCTTGTTCATTATAGGAATCATCTTGTTCAAAATCACCATCATCTTTTACATAGTTCTCCACTCGAGTTTGCACTTGTGGACCCTTGGTCCTCCTCTTGTTCACCATCATGTTCACTCCCTCCATAACATTGACTTGCTTAGGATCTTGCACTTGATTTAGTTGGGCCTTTGCTAGTTGAGTCATGGTAATGGTCAATTCGGCAATGGCTTATCCATGGTCTTACAATTCTTTGTGAAGGTGGATCATATTCGGATCACCTTGTGGAACATTGACCCGGGATTGCCGAGCCGATGACGTTTTCGCCATCTCATCAGCGATTTCACACGCCTCCGCATAAGGTGTAGTCATAAAGTTCCCATCGGCTAGTTGATTTACTATACATTGGTTGGTTGTGTTAATGCCACGATAGAAGGTTTGTTGAATCATATTTTCCGTCATATCCTTTTTGGGACATTCCTTAACCATTGTTTTATAGCACTCCCATATTTCGTGTAGTGGTTCATTAGGCTCATGCTTGAATGCCAAGATCTCATCTCGAAGTGTAGCCACGTGCTCGGGAGAGAAAATATTAGCAATGAACTTTTTTGCCAACTCATCCCAAGTGTGAATTGAATGGTTCGGCAATCGTTCCAACCAATCTAAAACTTTCCCCCGTAGAGAGAAGGGAAAAAGCTTTAGCCTCAATGCATCCTCGAAAACATTAGTTTGCTTGCTCCCCAACATGTATCCACAAAGCCCTTCAAATATTTGTAAGTGTTTTGAGTTGGAGCACCCGTAAAGAAACCATGTTGGTCAAGCAAAGTGAGCATCACATTGGTTATTTAGAAATTGCCCGCCCTAATATAGGGATGGACTATTGCACTAGCATAACCTTTGTTGGGCAATATCCGGTGTGGAGCCGCTCGTGGTGGAGGTGGGGGTGGAACGATACATTATCATGAGGTACTCGGCCTCTCCGGTTGGCTTGAGGCTCAAGAGGTACCTCTTCTACTTGCTCCTCCTCGGCGTCCAATTTCCCCAAGGGAAAATTTTCATGATCATTGTTCGCCATGTTTGTACCTATAATTTCTCACACAAGTTAGTAACACGGAAGGAAAAGAAGATATTCCAAAAACAAACTCAAATATATAGCTAACACCGTTTTAACTCCCCAGCAACGGTGCCAAAAAATTGATCCACGTCCAATCCGCACTCAATAGTGAGTGAAAACCGTCGTCGGAAGAATAGTACCCAACAAGAGTTGGGGTCGATTTTCACTTGGAGTTTAATATGGGTGTTAGGGGTATACACTTGACGAAAGAAAATTAAACAACTAGATTGCACTTCCAAAAAAAGGATTTTGATTTCTAATTCTAATTTTACTCTAACAATATTAAGCTAAGAGAAGAAACTAGAAAGCGAATGATTGTTTTTGTTTTTTTTTCAAATAGTTAAAAAGCCTAGGGATGTGACCTTAACCTAGGTGTTTTCCTAATGGGTTAAATACATTAATACTTGTTTTATTGATCGGGGTGTATTATAGCTTTCAACTCTGAGTTACCCACTCAATACCTCTCTGTCATAGAGTAATTTTACCCAATTTGGCTTTCTCAAGCCCAAATGGGTATCAAGCTAAATAATTGATATGAGCCAAATTCTAAAATTATCCCAATCTCTAGTTCAAACCATTTAATTAGGCTAATCAAACTCTTAATTAGTCCAATTTCTTGTTAGTCAACCTTTCCTAGACTAAGTCTCTCTTTCTCAAGCAAAGACCAAGTCAAAAAGGCATGGATCAATATTTACAACCATTAATTCTAAAATTAAAGCATAAACTAGGCTAAATAATTAACACTCAATCATAAACAAGCATTAAATTAAATACCCATAAGGTTTACACACTAGGGTTGGGTCACAATCCTAGTAAGAATCTAGCTACTCATAGTGAGAAATGAAGAAAACAAAGAAGAAATATTAATTAAACTCATAATCTAATATTAAAAATGATAAAATATGATGTTTAAATCCTAAAATAGTCACAAACTTCCTAAAATAGCAAAATACAATGGCTACATTAGCTCAAACTTCGAAACTTAACCTAAAAATGTAATTTTCGTCTATTTATAGTGGTTAAATATTCACTGACAAAAATGCCCCTCGAGACGTTCTACGGCCGCACAATTCTATGTGCGGTCCTTAGATTGCTTCAGCTTGCAAGGACTTGGATTCTGCAGCCGCACAATATTGGTATGCGGTTGCAAAGCATCTTCTGCGGCCGCACAATTCTTGTGTGGTCCGCACTTCAGGCAAGGCTTCAAGTCTTGGTCATTTACACACTCTTTGAACTTTGAATCTTTTGTCAGTGCAGACCTTGTTTTGCGGCCGCACAAATCATGTGTGGTCCGTATATCATCTGTCACACCTTCATTTTACCCGAGAGATAGGGGAGTTTTTTCAATTAAAATAATATTAATCAAAATGAGATTATTTATTTAATTCAGAGTCGCCACTTGGGATAATTTATGGTGTCCCAAGTCACCGGTTTATTTTAAAATTCCAAATCAAGGAAATTGACTCTTATTTATGGTCTGCGAACACATAGGACCGGGTAAGAAATTCTGTTAACTCGGGAGAAGGTGTTAGGCATTCCTGGATTCCGTAGTTTTAGCACGGTCGCTTTAATCATACCTGGCTTAATTAATTATTTAATTACCTATTTTTAGAACCTATGTACGTTTACCTTTTACCACTTTGAATTATGGCATTTTATGGCTTTATCTTTGAGACGGATCACATGTGCGTGAATCCATTTTATTTGGGGTGCTAAAATCATGTCACGCGTATATGTACATAATTTATCACATTTTATTAATTATGAAGATTTTTTTGGCCAAAGTCGTGCGAACGCATACTTTGATTTATTTGTTGAAATCATGATTATGTCACGCGAACGTGTACATAACTACGATGATTTAATTAATTTAGAGTGCACTTGAAATATACTACCGTGTTCATGAATTATTTTTCCTAAACTAATTTTAAAATTGTTGTAAAGTCTAGAGTTATGAAATGTATTTGTGTAGAACTAGAAGTATGGAATTTAATTACTAGAATTATTTACAAAATGAATTACTTTACTAAATTATGAAAAGTATTTATAATTATTCATTATGGAAGAAATATTAGCTAACTTATGAATTTTATTACCATGGGCCATAGTACTTAAACCATCCGACCTAAAAATTCCTATATGCCCGATCTTTCTAATTTTAAAGTTAGAAATTTCCATGGCCCATTCTTCCTTAATATCAAAATTATTTTATGGCACATCAACGTTCGTATGGCCCAATTCTTTTTATACATTACTGCCTTTTGTACCTTGATTTACTCTGACATGAATTTTTACTTCTTTAAAATTATATTAAATAAATAATGATAGTGAACGTTTCATGCCTTACTAATTCATGGAACTAAATATTCTATAAAACTAATCCACCAAAAAGAGCTAGAAAATTTAAGAAAAACTAACCAAGAACAGGAAAACTATTATTGTTTATGGATTAAAAGGAAAAAAACACGTTCTTGCTAAAGCTTTAAACCAACCAAAGATGATAGACTAATTTATGCTAACTATGAACAGGAAAATAAACATGCTCTAATGAGTAAGTATGAACCATAAAATTTTACTCAAATATCCATCATAATAAAAAAAATCCAAACTTATATATTAATCAAGGATAAAGTAAGAAATGGATCTCGATACAGCTTCTCACGAAATCGAATGAAATAAAGAAAGGAAATCTGATCGGAGTCTGGCTCGCCGGAGACCTCAATGAAGACGGAGAGACAAAGTCGGAACTTTGTTATATTTATTAGGATACTTCAAGGGTGTTTTTAGGCTGGAATTTGGGGCATTTTTAAGTTTTAAACGGGGTGATGAATTGCTGAATTTTTCGAAAGAAAGAGGAAGAAAGAATGACACGAGTAAACATTCTCTTAGCGTAGAAGAAGAAAGAAATTATCTCAATTCCCTCCTCTTTTTGTTTCTTCTCTTTCTCCCCCTTTTCTCTTCAAATTTCTCTTCTATTTATAGAAAAAAAATCGGAATTTTTTCAGATTTGTTTTTAATTTTTAATTTTTATTATTTTTTAATTAAAAAGAATTCCCACTTCCCATTTTTCTTCTTTTTTTAAAAAAAAAAAATAATTCCCCGCTTTCCTTTAATTTTATTTTTTTAATTTTTCACTTTTTGTACTTTTTTTAATTTTTTATTTTCCACTTATTTTACTTTTCTTTTTTAAATTTTCACTTTCTTTTACTTTTTTTAAAACAAAAATTCAGCTACCTTTACTATTATTTTTTAATTCCAACTTTATTTTACTTTTTATTTTTTTTAAAAAAATTCCGCATTCTTTTACTTTTATTTTTTAAATTTTTCACTTTCTTTTACTTTTTTTAAAAATCTATTTCCACCTAATTTTACTTTTAATTTTTTATTCCATACTTTTAATTTTCGAATTATTTTATTCCCGTCCAAAAATTAGAAAAAAAATATTTCATTTTCTTGGTTTTTTTAATTTATTTTATTTTAAATTAAAGATAAAAAATAAAAATAATACTAATAGTAATAATTTTTAAATTATTTTTACTTCTTATCCTATATAAAAAAATGCAACAAAGCTAAAAATATTTATATAGTAGAAGGTGGTAAAAATTGAAATATAGTAAAAAATTAGGTGCTCGCAGCTGCCCCTCTTTGCTTGGAAACATGAAGAGTTTTCAGGCAAAGGCTAGGTGAGTCATGTGATTAATTTTTGACCAAACCGTTATTCAAAAAGAAAAGAAATTAAAGATAGGGTGCAACCGAGTCCTGATTTTGGACAGCCTACATATCCCGGGTTATAGGGGAATAAAAACACGTGTAGTTCAAGGAGAATGGTGGAATGATGAGTTGAGGAGTCGAGTGAGGTTCCGTCGAGGCTCCGGTCTGCGGTCCTACTATTATAAAAAAAAAAAGAAACTAAATAAGCCTATCAGCTATGAGTTACAAGATTCCTATCTATGAGTCTTCTGAAACTTGATCTTGAGTCTTGACTGGTTCTTCATACAGGCTCTGATCTAAACCTTGATGCTCGCTAGCTGTAGGAGCTAGTTCATTGTTCTATAGCTTCTTTCTAATCAAAACATGACTCCAATACTCGTGGCTTCAGTCATGTCTTGAGCATTCCACATCTTTTCAACTGCTTTTGCATTTTGGATTCACCTATTTTTTCTTTTCTTTTATTCTGATTTGAGACTTCTTCTTTGGTCATCTCGAACCCTGTGCCTCGGGGTTAAACCTACTCAGACACCAAAACAAACAAATGAACGAAATTTTTCTGCCCCAGTTTGCACTAGGAAAATTTTGTTAGTTATTGTAACAAAATTCCAAATTACTTCTTTATTGAAAGTAATAAAAGGTCGGGAATGGTGTACCCCGAAAACAAATAGAGACTAGGGAATGGATACCCTATGTCTAAAACAAAATAAACTAGGGAGTGGAGACCGTATATTGGAAAACCGGCTAGGGATTGGTGTACCCTGATACTGATAAGAAAATGTAACCAGGGGTTGGTATCTTATATTATGAAAAAAGAATATAATGAGGGGTTGGTATCCTGTATTACTGAAAAGAATGTAGTCATGGGATGGCGTCCTGTATTACTGAAAGAAAATGTAACCAGGGGATGGCACCCTGTATTACAGAAAAGAAATGTAACCAGGGGTTGGTGCCCTGTATTACTGAAATGAAAATGAATCCCCTGGGCGAAAAGGTTCTACCTGGGTTAAACTGCGAAAAGCGATCCTGGGCGAAGAGTACTTCTACCCGTAATATGAGCTGGATCCCCCTAGGTGAAAAGTTTCTACCTGGGTTAAGCTACGTAAAACAGCCTAAGCGAAGAGTACTTCTACCCAGAACTATGAGATAGATCCCCCTAGGCGAAAAGGTTCTACCTGGGTTAATCTACATAAAACATCCTGAGCGAAGAGTACTTCTACCCAGAAACTATGAGCTAGATCCCCCTAGGTGAAAAAGTTCTACCTGGGTTAAGCTACGAAAAACAGCCTGGGCGAAGAGTACTTCTACCCGAAAATTATGAGTTGGATCCCCCTAGGCGAAAAGGTTCTACATGGGTTAAGTTATGAAAAATAGCCTGGGCAAAGAGTATTTCTACCCGGAACTATGAGCTGGATCCCCCAAGGCAAAAAGGTTCTACCTGGGTTAAGCTATGTAAAACAAGCCTGGGTGAAGAGTACTTCTACCCGGAAATATGAGCTGGATCCCCCTAGGCGAAAAGGTTCTACCTGGGTTAAGCTACGAAAAATAGCCTGGGCGAAGAGTACTTCTACCTGGAAACTATGAGCTGGATCCCCCTAGGAGAAAAGGTTCTACCTGGGTTAAGCTACGAGAAATAGCTTGGGCGAAGAGTACTTCTATCCGGAACTATAAGCTGGATCCCCTAGGAGAAAAGGTTCTACCTGGGTTAAGCTATGAAAAACAAGCCTAGGCAAAGAACACTTCTACCCGGAACTATGAGCTGGATCCCCTTAGGCGAAAAGATTCTACTTGGGTTAAGCTACGAAAAGCAAGCCTGGGCGAAGAGTACTTCTACCTGGAAATATGAGCTGAATTCCCCAAGGCAAAAAGGTTCTACCTGGATTAAGCTACAAAAGTAATCTGTAATAGTGATGGATGCTGAAAATAAAAGAAAATAGAGATTTTGCGAAACTCACCTTTGGTGACATTCGTCCTTTAGGAATCGCCATTCTGCAATGCTTTGTTCCTGTTGCAAACAAAGAAAAATTGTGAGTTTTAAAAGTGGTGGTCGGTTCGTGGCTTTGATATCTTTGGCAGCTTGGCTTTGTGCCCATCTTCTTTTTATGATGATTTCAACCTGCCACTAGATATTCGTGAATACCATTTGCATTTTTGGCCCCGGAGAGACTTTTGACTTTTCAAACTTTTACATGACGGTTTGTCGCGTGGGACTTAACCTTTTCAACTTTATTTTGCCTTTTTGGCATTTCACTTTCGACTTCTTTCCTCCAAAACTTTCAATTTCAGAGCATTGGGGAACCTTTGGCTTTTCAAACTTTTCCAAAATGGTTAGCCACTTGGGACTTAACCTATTCAACTTCATTTTGTCTTGTAGGCATTTTCAATTTGATTTCCTCCTTACAGGAGTTTTTGCTTTCTAAGCATCATCTGCCATGGCCAGTCGGGGTCGACTTGATGCTCTTGTCGAGTCTGGGTGCCTTGTTTTGCATATTAGCTTGTATCAAACGAGAGCCTTGTAAATTAGTCTTGTCATCCTTTCTTTGCCTTAGTTTTTGGAATGGAGTTAGACCGAAAAGGATTCAAAGAACAACAAACAATGGAATGGACAATGAATTTAGACAAGAGATATCCCTTTCGGGGAAAGGAAAGAAGGACTTATCTGGAGTACATGCGGACTTAAATGAACATGGCATGTTTTGGGCTGGACACCTGATCCTTGTAAACCGTCCGACCGTTAAAAATTCATTACAACTTTTGCCTCGAAACCGAGAAACCTTGCCCAGGATTGTGTCGATGCTAGTGACTGTGAGGATCCTCTTTTCGATCATTAGTGCCCTTTGCGGGTTTTCACCAGCTGACCTCTCTCATTTCTCTTCTCACCGTCACCTTATAGTGCTCTTTGTGAGTTTTCACTAACATGACTGTCTCATTTTAGCTTCTTTACTCCCCATCGCCTTACTGTACCCGTGAGAGTTTTTACCAATAAGACCCTCTCATTTTATTTCTCTCGTTTTAGTTGCATCAGATCCAAGTGAATGTATCCTCCAACTTTGAACATTCTCGTTGATTGATCGGAAAGACATGAAAAGGATTTTGGTAAAAAAAGATTTGGATTGAATTATAACTTTGGAACCTTTCAGGCGAAACCATCGCCGAACCATTATAACATCTGCCCCAGTTTCAACTTTTGGGGGAATGTGGATTTTTGTTTTGGTGTGACTGAACCCTAAAGAGAGGCTTCCTACGCATCCATTCGGAATCAAGTCAAACGTAGTTCAAGGTAACATGATCTGTTTTTTTTTCTTTTGTCTTTCTGTTTATTTTGTTTTCTTTCTCTTTCCTTTTCCTTTTTTTTCTTCTTTTTTTTTTCTCTCTTGTTTTTTTTCTTTTCAATAAATCCTTAGGTTCCAAAGAGGGTAATCAAAGAAAGGTAACCGGCTCAAAGAGTTGGCAAAAAGGGTTAATGGTGTTTGGGTAGCGAGAATGAAAGCCTTCGTCATCCCAATCAAATAGCATTAAAGGTGCGTGAAGGGTCAAACATAGTACCTTTTTGGTTGCATCAATTTGGAGCCAATTTCCTTTAGCTTCTTCATGATGCGGGAGGATACATCTCATAACGAGTTACCCCACTTCAAATTTTCTGGGCCGTACTTTTTGTTGTAGGCACTAGCCATTCTTTGTTGGTACAGCTGCCCATGACCTCTATTTTAAAAGGCATTTCTGGGGCGAGCCCCGGGGCGAGGCATACCAAAAATGCCCCGGGGCGATAGTGTGGGGCAAAAGTCTCAAGAGGCGTACGCCCCGCAATTTGGGGCGTACGCCCGGGCATTCGGGGCATACGCCCGGGTGTTCGGGGCGCATTCTTTTAGTAAGGAGTAAGCCCCAGAGACTTTTTCAAATTAAAATAAAATTTGTTGAATTAGTCCTTCATATAATACCCAAATTCTCAAAAGTCAGTGTGGTAATTACTCAAAAGGTTTAAAAAGGAACTCAAAAGTATTAAATTTAAAAGTAAAGACCTTTTTTATTGATTTAAACCCTAATTCATGGTTTTTCTAATTTTTTATCTTATCCGCTAGTCTGCTAATATCTACCAAACGCAACGAATATTTAATTTTTTTTACAAATACAAAGAGAACTACATTTTTCTTCATAGCAGCAAATTCAAAGTTCAAATTGCAGGTTAATCATCCTTTTTGTTCCTCCATATAGAAAACTTTATTCTTTTAGACTCAAATTATTTGTGCTTGTAAGTAACGTATAATAGATTGTTCTGATTAATTTTTTTGGGGATGGAGCACACATATATAGTTTTCTTCAATTTTTATGTAATTTTACCTGTTTATAAATATTAATTATCATTATATTATTTTATAAAATATTAAAAATTAAATACCTATGGGGCTTACGCCCCGCGCCTCGGGGCTTACGCCCCGCTGGGGCATATGTATAATGCCCCGCCTTACGCCCACGCCTTTTAAAACACTACCCGTGACAAACTGCGGCCAATCGCTTTTTATCAATCAGTGTCAATTGTTCCAATCGATTCTTGACCCAATCTTTATCCTCAATCTCGGCTTCAATAATGATCCGAAAAGAGGAAATTTCAACTTCTTCTGATTTCATTCAGACTTGGCCTAGGCCTACTGTTCCAATTCTTTATTTATTTTCTCACAAGCCTTATCTTCAATACATTATGCTTCTTGATTCATTATTTCGAGGTCTGACAATATTTTAGGACCTAGGCATGAAGTCCGCAAGCATGTCATGTCATTAAAATCTACATTAACAGAACTGAAAAGAGAATAAGAAAGGTGACAAGATTAAGAAAAGAGTTATTCAATGAAATATTAATTTCATTTGATTTGATTTTTTTTTTAAAAAAAAAAGATAGAAGGGTTTACAATAGAAAGTAAGATAATAAAAGTAAAACGTCCGGATTACACCCTGAATAATATGGACGCAGAAAAGATAGCAAGACCGGCTACCGAAACTCCCATCTGACAATTTTGTTTTTTACTGGGCACAATTGTATTCAATAAGGATCAGTGAGGGGGGCTAGGCCTAACCTCATCAAATACAACTTGGTGATTCCATCACCCAAAACAAACAACAGAAAAAAAAAAAAAAAAGGAACTAGAGGAGAAATATACAGAAGGGGGTTCTCCCTCTGGGAAGATCGAAGGATACAACTCTAGCTGACAAAAAAATTAGCTTTGTCGAATTTGGTTCTGATACTTGGTATTTGCCACTTATCCAAGAGGAAATAGCCTTTAGCACATATAGGAAGTTGTTGATATGAGTTGATAGTCATGCTATTACCCGAGGTAGAGGCAAGTTTTGCAAGACAGTCTGCAACTTGGTTGCCTTCTCTGTAACAATGCCTAACTATTACATTGTCCCGTTGAATAGTCTGCAGCATTCTATCAATCGTTTGTTTGATTTTTCAGATTGTTGGTGTCCCTATTTATCAACATGTTTGCAATCACCATAGAATCGAGTTTGAGGATAAAAATTAGTGTAGCCTTGTAGCTTGCACCATTTCATTCCAAACTCAGCAGCTAGAGCCTCCGCAGTATTATTGTTATCACACCGGATAGCCTTCGAGAAGGCCATAATAAGATCATTGTTGCTATTCCTTACGATGCCTCCTATACCTGCTTTGTTGTTTTCTCTGATGTAACTACCATCGTTATTAACTTTGATACATCCCTGATTTGGTATCGACCACAACACTTGACTTCATCTTTGCATTGGTTTCAACTTTTCAATTCTTTGGCAGAAACCTGGCCAAGTGAGGTGGTTGTCCCAGCTTAGTATAATCTTTGAAATGGCACCTTTGATATTCCAGATAGCTTGATGCACCATCATGTTGGGTTGGAACTTCTTCTAATTACCATATTTGCACGATGTCTATTATTTCCATAGTTCCAAGCATATTGTTAAAGGAGCTATTTGAAGGATTAAGTTATGGACCCTATTCTTTGAGCTTGTTTCCCACCATCTCTTAAAGGTGCCCACCACCAGCTCTATTTGATACCTTATTCCCAGTGGATTGCCAATTATATTCCATGTTATTTTTGATGCCTCGCTTCCATTGAATACATGTTCCATAGTCTCCACTTGCGGCAAACAACAACAAGAACATCTAGAAACAATGTTAGTGCCAAATTTACCAATAATATCATCAAATGGTAGTCGCCTTTTGAGTAACCTCCAGGATAGGAAGGAGATTTTAAAAGGTATAGACTTTTGCCAAATCTTACAAATGAAGTTATTCTTCTGCTTTTTCATTCGCACTAAGTGCCAAGCCGATTTATTATTGAACTGACCATCTTCAGCTAAATTCCATATTGGAAAGTCCTTAAGATTTCTGTTGCCAATATCCACCTTAGTAACAGTATCCAACAAGTGAGGAGGGATAGTGGCTGCAAATTTGTTGGTGTCCCAGGTACCTTCATGGATGAAATTTTTAACGAGTAGCTTGGGAGATTTAGCCGGGCCCTGAACTACCTTGGCCAAAGCAACTTTGTCCGTCCAGTTATCCCACCAGAAACTAGAGTTGCCTGCTTGAATTTTCCAAATGATATTTGGCTCAGCTTTGGTCCTTGCCTTCGTCAAATCTCTCCAAATGTGAGAGTCAGATGGGGTAGGAACTTTGGTAACCAAGTGAGCTCTTTTGCAATATTTAGCATTAAGGAAAGTGGCCAAGAGGGATGGTTGAGTCCTGAATCTCCACCATCTTTTCACAGAGAGCGGTTCAGTGATATCTTCCATTCTCCTGACCCCCACACCCCCACACACCCCCCATCTTTATGTAGGCAGAGATTGTTCCATGAGGACCAGTGATAGTTGTTTTTTCCTTCAGAAGACCCCCAGAAGAAATTGTTAAAGTATTTTTCCATAAGCTTGATGATGCCTTTGGGAGGGTTCATAATAGATAAAATGTAGGTAGTCAAGGATTGGAGGACATGTTTGATTAAGGTTATCTTCCCTCCGTAGGAAAGAATCTTCCCCTGCTAACCATTGAGTCTTTTCACAATTTTGGCTAGCATGCCATCAAAGATGCTAATTTTCTTCCTGCCATTGTAGATTGGACATCCGAGATAATTGAAGGGGAAGGGCTTGTCCATATAACCAGAATTTCTTATGATTCTATTAATTCTGCTACCAGAGGTGTTCGGAGCAGTAACAAAGAAACTCTTGTCGTTGTTCATTTTTTGACCTGATGGTTTTTTATACCTTTTTATCTGACTCTTAATGAGTTTTATCGAGTGCTTATCACCTCCAGTGAATATCATTATATCATCGACATAAGCAAGGTGAATAATGATAGGCCCTCTATGGTCCATGGAGAATGGGGTAAAGTTGTTGTGAGTAGTAATATTGTTTAAGGACCTGGACAGTACCTCAGCTCCAATAATGAACAGGGAAGGAGATAGCGGGTCAAATACTGAGATTTTTTAAAAATCGGATAAATTTTCTCTCTCCTATTTTCTTCCTTCTGATTTTCTCTCAATTCTTATTTTTATGTTTTAGAAGCCGGTTAACATGCACAAACTGAATCAAACATAATATACATGTAGCACATAAGATGCATCAGGATGGTCTTGTAATTATCGGGTACACTTGTCCTAGACGAACTCAACCCCTGTGTTGAGTCCCCAAAGTCAAATGCACATGATGCAAACAAACGTTCCTACTAGGGATCTGACATGAGGCTATGTTATTCTAGGTTTAAAATCATAGGGGGGGGATGTTTTAGACCTAGCTTACATAAGCGGATAGCTCGAGCCGAGGTGGTGGCAATGTAGCGGGAGCACGAAAGTCTACCCGGCCTAGTTACTGATCCAGCCTCATTCTATTTGGTATGACCTCTAACAGAAAAGTGGGCCACGCGCACGTGTGCACCATAAATTCAGAAGACTCAGAAGGGAGGCGTAACAAGGCAGTTATAGTTCAAATAATATCAAAGCGGTAAATGAGCGACAATTAGCACATTAGGCCCACAAACACAGTAATATTAACAATCAAAAAAGCCAAGTATAGATCACATTACAAGCTCGAATTCTGAACCCTGAACCAGAAGTTCTGGGTTCTTTTTCCCAGAAGAGTCGCCAGAGCTGTCACACCTCATTTTTACCCGAGGGATAGGGGAGTTTTTCCAATTAAAGTGACATTAATTGAAATGAGATTATTTATTTAATTTAGAGTCTCCACTTAGGATAATCTATGGTGTCCCAAGTCACCGGTTTATTTTAAAATCCCAAATCGAGGAAATTGACTCTTATTTATGGTCTGCGAACACAGAGGACCGGGTAAAAAATTTTGTTAACCCGGGAGAAGGTGTTAGGCATTTTCGGATTTTGTGGTTTTAGCACGGTCGCTTTAATCATACCTAGCTTAATTAATTATTTAATTACCTATTTTTAGAACCTATGTATGTTTACCTTTTACCACTTTTAATTATGGCATTTTATGGCTTTATCTTTGAGACGGATTACATGTGCGTGAATCCGTTTTATTTGGGGCGCTAAAATCATGTCACGCATACGTGTACAAAATTTATCACGTTTTATTAATTATGAAGATTGGTTTTGGCCAAAGTCGCGCAAACGCATACTTTGATTTGTTTGTGAAAATCATTATTATGTCACGTGAACATGTACATAACTACGATGATTTGATTAATATAGAGCGCACTTGAAATATACTACTGTGTTCATGAATTATTTTTCCTAAACTAATTTAAAAATTGCTGTAAAGTCAAAAGTTATGAAATGTATTTGTGTAGAACTAGAAGTATGGAATTTAATTACTAGAATTATTTACAAAATGAATTACTTTACTAAGTTATGAAAAGTATTTACAATTATTCATTATGGAAGAAATATGAGCTAACTTATGAATTTTATTACCATGGGCCATAGTACTTAAACCATCCGACCCAAAAATTTTTAAAGGCCCGATCTTTCTAATTTTAAAGTCAGAAAATTCCATGGCCCATTCTTCCTTAACATCAAAATTATTTCATGGCACATCAGCGTTCATATGGCCCAATTTCTTTTATACATTACTGCCTTTTTCACCTTGATTTACTCTAACATGAATTTTTACTTCTCAAAAATTATATTAAACAAATAATGATAGTGAAAGTTTCATGCCTTACTAATTCATGGAACTAAATATTCTATAAAACTAATCCACCAAAAAGATCTACATTTACTTTTATTTTTTAATTCTAACTTTCTTTTACTTTTTATTTTTTTTTAAATTTTCACATTCTTTTACTTTTATTTTTTAAATTTTTCACTTTATTTTACTTTTTAAAAAAACTAATTTCCACCTACTTTTACTTTTAATTTTTTATTCCATACTTTTAATTTTCCTATTATTTTTTTCCCATCCAAAAATTAAAAAATAATTAATTTTTTGTTTTTTTAATTTATTTTATTTTAAAATAAAGATAAAAAATAAAAATAATACTAATAGTAATAATTTGACCTTTTAAATTATTTTTAATTCTACCTATATAAAAAAAATGTAACAAATCTAAAAAATATATATTAAATTTCTAAAAATAAGGTGGTAAAAATTCAAATATAGTCAAAAATTAGGTGCTCACATCATCTAAAGATCTGCGTGGCTTCTTTACTTGTTCTGCGGTCCGCACTTTTTTCTGCGGTCGTAGAAATCCTTCTGCGGATCGCACTTCTTATGTCCTGCACCCCTTGTTGCCTTGTGTGTCAGAACACTCCTTTTTGAGTCGGATTTCATCATGGGAGCCCAAACTTCCAATATTCCTGCAATTTGCACACTTTCATTGTTTTGAGAACATAAATCAATACTTTTAGAGTAAAATAAAAGCAAAAAGGTACTAATAAGTGGACAAAATCTACACTTATCATTGACCATTCCCGGAACCGAACGAGCACAGCCTGAACCTTCATTACATATTGTTGCATGCATTCCTCCTTGGCTTTGAAGATCTCATAGACTAGATTTACAACTAATTGGGAGTCGTACTTGATTTCTCTGACCTCGGAGTTCAGTCCCCGAGTCAATTCGAGCCCTGCAATTAAAGCTTCATACTCCGCTTCATTGTTAAACAATGGAATAGTTCTTATGGGCTACCTTAGGGTTTCTCCCGAAGGCGTAGTTAATACTATGCTGAGCCCGGCCCCTTTCACATTGGAAGTTCCATCCGTGAACAAGGTCCAAACTCCTGATTTCGATTCCGACACCATTACTGCTTCTTTGGTAGCCAGAGATAAAAGTCCTCGACTTAAATCGGCCACAAAGTTTGCCAAAACCTGTAGCTTAATTGCAGTCCTAGGTTTATATTATATGTCAAATTCGCTCATTTCAACGGCCCACTTGGTCAGCCTACCTGAGAGTTCAGGTTTATGAAGAATATTCCGCGGGGGAAAAGTGGTCACCATAGTTATCGGGTGAAATTGAAAATAAGGCCTTAGTTTTCGAGCGGCTACTACGAGGACTAAGGCCAACTTTTCCAGATATGGGTAGCGACTTTTTGCTCCCGTTAAAATTTTACTAATGTAATAAATAGGAGATTGCATACCTTCATCCGTACGGACTAAAATGACACTTACCGCTACCTCCGAGACTGCTAAGTAGATCAACAGTTTTTCTCCTTCCTCTGGTTTTGATAGTAACGGAGGACTTTACAAATACCTTTTCAAATGCCTTTAAGATTGTTGACATTCCGGGGTCCTTTAAAAGTTGTTCTTCTTTTTTAGCAGCGAGAAGAAATAATGGCATTTCTCCGAAGAATGGGAAATTAATCTGCTCAAAGTGGCCAATCTCCCTGTTAGCCTTTGAACCTATTTTACGCTTGATAGCTGGTCTGGGATGTCTTTGATGGCTTTGATTTTATCGGGTTTAACCTCGATCCCCCTTTGTGACACAAGGAATCCCAGGAACTTACCGGAGCTGACCCTGAACGCACACTTCTCGGGGTTAAGCTTCATGTTATGTTTCCTTAGGATGTCAAAAGTTTCTTGCAAGTGTTTAAGATGATCACCTGCATTCAAAGACTTAGCAATCATATCATCTATATAAACTTCCATGGTTTTCCCTATTTGCTTTTCAAACATCTTGTTCACGAGCCGTTGATAAGTGGCTCTGACGTTCTTTAGCATGAAGGGCATCACATTGTAACAATATGTGCCAAAATTTGTGATAAACAAAGTTTTTTCCTGATCCTCCAGGTTCATTTTGATTTGGTTTTACCCGTAGTAGGCATCGAGGAAACTCATTAACTCGTGCCTGACCGTTGCATCAATCATTTGATCAATGTTTGGCAATGGGAATGAGTCTTTTGGGCACGCCTTATTTAAGTTCTTATAGTCTACGCACATGCAAAATTTATTATTCTTATTTGGAACTACTACTACATTAGCTAGCCAATCAGGATACTTTACCTCTTGGATTGAACCGATATCAAGCAAGCGAGTTACCTCTTCTTTGACAAATTTGTTCCTGACCTCGGTAATAGGACATTTTTTCTATCTTGCCGGAGGGATGCTGGGATCCAAGTTTAGCTTGTGCGCGGCCACTTCTGGCAGGATACCTGTCATATCCGCATGCGCCCACGCAAAATAATCGACATTAAAATTAAGGAATTCAATAAATACATACCTGAGTTTGGGGTGCAATCTTGTCCCCAAGTGGAACTTCCTCTCCAAGAACTTTTCGAATAATGCGACTTGCTCAAATTCTTCCGCTGTGGACTTTGTTGTGTCAGTCTCTTTTGGTACCTGGAAATACCTTGGCACCTGACAGGATTCCGATGACTCTTCCCCCTGGTTGACTTTGCTCGGCTCAGGAACAGGCGCCAGTTCCTGTAATTGTTTTGCTGCATGCTCCTTTCCTTTGCTACTAGAGACTGAGATTGCATTCAACTCCCTTGTTGTTGGTTGGTCACCTCCTATTTGTTTAATTCCCTTAGGAGTTGGGAATTTCAGCAATATTTCCACCGTAGTTAATTTTATCCCGCTCACTCAGAAATTCCCTGAGATGGCCATTTTTCAGCAATGTTGCCACCTTTTTACGCAGATGTCGGCAGTCCCCAGTCCGATGACCGTTCGTCTCGTGGTATTCGCACCATAAGTTAGGATCCTTTTGCTGGGATCGGATCTCATCGGCTTTGGGAACCATGTTTCTTTAATGTTCCCCATGGTGACGAGCGCAAAATATACTTAAATATGCTCGCTAGTCGAATATAGTATAGAAAAAATATCGTATCCACAAGGATTGGATTTAAACAGTATTTTCGTAACTTCTAGTTTAATTGCTATCTAAGATGATCGACAATTTAGATTTGTGTGATTTAAAACTAAAATTAACTAAAAGTCTAAACTATTGGATAATGACAATCACAACAAGAGTAAGCAAAGAAGATATCAATGGGAGAAAATAGGGGTTGATTGGATAGGTGAAAGATAATTGTCTGGGATTAAATCTAGTTAATTCACTCATATTGCTCAAGTGAGTCTCTCGAATTCACTCAATTATTAGTTTAAACGTTCAGTAGAAACTCCTCTCTCGATTAAGTCTCAACCTCACAATATGAACCAATTTATGCTCGGTGGAGATATGCAAGAATTCGTATTGGATTGGTCTTTAGGAGAACCTTTTCCGATTATCCTCCTAACTAGGTCTAAACAATAATTCAACTAGCCTCTTTCGATTACTATCAAGAATTAATGAATTTAACCAACAAGATAGTGCAAAAATATCACAAGTTATGCCTCTTTCGATTACATGAACATGTAAAAGTATATGCAATAATTAAAACACCCAAAGCGAACCAATACATAAAAACTAGAGTTAATATCCGCAAACAATTCCCAATATACCAAATCCATCAATCCCTAAAGAGAACTAGTCTATAGATAACGAGTAATTCATCACAAATAAGTTTAAGTTAAAGGAAAACATACAATGATCCAAACTTTTGTCTTGAGTGAGGATTGAATGACGAAATCCTTGTGCTCTTGCTTCTACCACTTCTCCATAGCTTCCTTAGGTCTTAGATGTGTCAAAAGTCCCAAATATACCATTTTTTCATGTATATATACCAAGTAGGATCGGGCCCAAACGAACACACCTTCTCATACGCGAAATAGGACTCTTTCCGGAATAGGACGTGCGCGGCCGCGCACCTGGGAGTGTGCTCGCGCATATGGCCGCGCACTTTGGAAGGTATTCCGCCTCACTTGCGCGCCCAGTGCACGCTCGCGCACCTGGGTGGCGTCCTGCTCGATTCTCCATTTCTTTCATTAAGTGCATGATTGTCCGTTGATCCCCAAACACGATCCCAACTTAATCCTTGATCTTTTACTCAGACTTCAAAGCTCCAGAATAGCTTGAATTCATTTTATAACATCTACATAGCTCGGGATCACTCCTACACGGCATAAAACACACAATTAGTGTAAAACACTAGCGATTAATGCTCAAACTCAATTAAAGTGAAGTAAATTAGAGTGAGATAAGAAACTAAAATACGCAATTATAGCCTACCATCACATGGCCGAAACCAGCTCCACTACACTAACGTTGAAGTTGTATTCGGAAAGCCTGGGGTAGGAAGAATCTCGAGAGCTTGGTGTTTCCTTGTCTTGTAACGACCTGTTATTTCAGTTGCGATCAGTTCTCTTATCTGTAGCGAATCTATCCGCCAATCGAAAACCTCTGCCACGTCCTTCGGCCAGTTCAAAGGGCAAAAATTGACTCCTTAACGATCGTCGATCTATGTTAAAATCATCTTTCGATTTCTCCTTATTCTTCTCCCGGTCCTGACCCTTGACCGACGCCGGAAAACCAAGTTGGTCATCTTCAATTCTTATCTTCGATTCGTACCGATTGTGAACATCCATCCAAGTTAATGCTTGGAACTCGAACAAACTTTCTTTCAACTTCCGGGAAGTGTCGGAGCTTCTCGGATTCAAACCTTTGGTGAATGCTTACCCGCCCATTTATCCGGTATGCTCGGTAGCAACAACATTTCCTTCTAAAATCTGGTTACAAACTCCCGCAGCAACTCAGACTCTCCTTGCGCAATCCTGCATATATCGGCCTTTCGGGCCTGTACCTTTCTGGCCCCGGCATGGGCCTTGATGAAAGAGTCTGCGATCATCTCAAAGGAGTCTATGGAATGCTTGGGCAAAAGCAAATACCACGTCAAGGCTCCCTTCATAAGAGTCTCCCCGAATTTCTTCAACAAAACAGACTCAATCTCGTGGGGAGCTAAATCGAGCCCCTTCACCGCCATTATATAGGTGGTGATATGCTCTTGAGGATCTGAAGTCACATCGTACTTCGGTACGTCTGGCATTTTAAACCGCTTCAGGATCAATTTTGGTATCGCGCTTGGTTTGTATAGCAATTGCGTATACTTTTTGGAGTCCGACCCTTTCAGCACTGGTGGCGCACCCAGAATTTGATCCATTCAGGGGTTTACTTCCCTCATAAACCGCATGAGTTCGATTTTAAAGGGATCACTCTCGTTGTGATCGGATTCGCTCCCCCCGGCCCTATTGGAGCCGACCTCTTCCCTCGGGGTATTGTTGTCGACCCTCTTTGTTGTTTGATTTGCGGGAGCACCGTGAAGAACTGGACCTCGTCCATTCGCGTTGTTGGAAGCACCCGACAATGCCTGCTTCAGCTCCATCATGATCTTATCCTTTCATGTGAGATTGCCTATAATGGCTTCATGTTGCTCCTGCAAGACCCTGACTACTTCGACGACGTGCTCTTCTTTAGCATCATCAGGAGTCGCCTCCCGAACATATCGCGGATATCGGCTGTCGTGGATCGGCGTGGCCTCGTTCCCCTCGTTGCGGGTATCGCTGATAGAATCTTTGTGCTGAGGCTGATTTCCTTGGGCCTCAACGTTGTGTGTGTTGTTAATACCATTGTCTGTCATTTTTAATAATTTTTGCTAAGGACAAAGAATCAAACAAGTTAGTAATAGATGCAGGGATCAATTCAATTACACGACTGTCTATGCCCCACGGTGGGTGCCAAACTGTTTACCCGTAGAACGGTACAATTAAATTTATACGTGGTTTATAGACAAGTGAATTAATTTGATCAAAAAATAATAGATGAACTAGACAAAAATATAAGACTTAGCTTTAAAATGCACGTGAACTATCTTAGTTCGGGCATAGAGCTACCGGGAGCAATAAGAACAGTGCAAGTAAGCAAGAAAGTAAAATGTTATTTGAGTTTTTGATAAAGTATAGTATATGCTTGTCAGAAAATTTGTCCTCTTACAATGCTGATAGAACTCACTATTTATAGTTGCACATAGGGAACAAGATCCTAGGATTAAGCTCATTTTTAATGACAATTATGAGGGCCATTGAAGAAAGTGTAACGGTGGACAATGAATGTCATATTCTCTGTAACGGATCATGCAATTAATGCTATAGAATATTCTTCATTTAATGCTACCGGACATTGATATTTATTTTGTCTTTATGAGTATCATTCTCTCCGATGACAAGCGAAATCATTGCATTCAGGTTTGGCTATCTTCTGTCTTCGATTCCACGTGTCGTTTTCTCATGTGATTATTAAATATGAACATATTTTACCCCATACAATCGTACCAATAATAATTTCGTCAGGATAGAAAAGAGAGCATAACATGTATGATAGCTCTAAGCTTTCAGTCGGAAGCAAACGGAACACAAGTAAAAGAAGAAAACAAGAAAATAATGTGACTGGATTAATCAGTTATCCCATCCCATTGCTCTAGCTCAGGGGGGATTCACGATATTACTTACGTGCTCACGTAAATTCAGTAGCTTATATTCAGATCTTGCATATATATTACTGTAAGAAATTTACTAGATATTTTTAGATAATTGACTATAAATTCATATATTATTGTAATATGAACTTGAGGTCGTTGTAGTAACATATAAAACTCAAATTCTAGATTCGTCGCTTCTTGCTATGAGCAGTAGTTCCCTGCAAGCAAATAAAGTTTGCTTATAAGTTTTGTGTTATCTGTTACTCATTTCATTAGACATGATGGATGATGGGCTACTGTACTTGTAGGCCAAAAAGGTTTATCTCTAACGTGTTGTCCACAAATCATCAACCTAGTTTTTTTAATTTCTTTCTCCATTCAACTCTTTGCTTGCAAAGTTTTCTTTTGACTTTACCCCACTTTCTGAACTTTAATTTGTGATCCACATTTTAGGGCATCTATGTATATGCACTAACTCAACTTCTCTTTCCCTCTTGTTACCTAGTTATTAATTAGTTCCGTTGTTTTATATTAATTGATCGAATTCACTACCTTCAAGCTTGTAGTACTAATCTGGATATATAACAAAACAACGGTAAATGTTCCAAAACGAATCTCTGTTACCATCAAATTTAGCACTTCAATTTCTTCTTTAACACTAAATGTTCCATCTCGGCTGCTATCCGTTTAGCTCTTAAAATTTTAGACTAAAATTTCCATATCAATTCTCACAATTTTAAGGGTTATTTTCATTTGCTTTGGTGCTTTAGCCGATTGAACGCAATTCATTTTACTATAAGCAAATGTTTGCACAATTTCTGCAGATGTCTCAAAGAAAATACGAGTAGCTAAAAAGAGTATTCCGAAACCAAGGTGTGAACCTAAAAGTTAAATATAACCTACTAATTTGAGCAAACATCACAAATAGACATATTACGACTAATATTGGACATAGTACATATAAAATTGAAAGGAAAATGCATTTATAGGTATAATGTCAAAACTTGAAGGCCTCATCAAGTCTCAAATTGTATTATCACTTCTTTTAATTTAAAAAAAAATCCTAACAATATATTAATTAGTTTTGCCTCTCAACTTCCCAGTTAACTATTTCTCCTTCCGTTTCATTCTATATATTGTGAACCTATTTGATATTTGGGTACGGAATTAAAAAAATTAATAGTCTTAAACATATTATAATATATTTATAGCTATAAGACTTATAAAATTTATAATATTTTAAAACATGCAATAATATTTATACGGATATAAAATTTATCATTAGGAATAATATAAAAAAAAAAGGGGAAAAAGAATAGTTAAGAAAATGAAAAGCGAGCACTGGATAAAAGAAAAAGATACGAGGATTCCAATTCTTATCGTTAAACGAAAAAGAAAATCTAAACAGCTGTCTAATCGGCAAACGACAACCACGAAAACATTAGATTCTTCCGGAGAACGGGGACTACAAGATAGATGGTTGTCTGTGCTACACGTGTCAGTCACTGTGAGCTGGATTTGCACTTTACTTTTAAGATAAATGGGTCCCACAACATTCTATCTGTTGGCTGGCTTTTCTCCACGTGAATCTACTATCACGTGCTATAATTTTCTGATTGGCTTGCCCCTCGTGTTGAAAAGTTTACATATTTCACCTAATTAAATAACTTTTCAGTATTATAAATACTGAAATGTAGTAGTAATTGTGAATATTTATCTGCTCATGATATTTAAAAATTCTTTTTTTAGAAACGAACATCAGTATTCAAAAATGAGGAATTTTCAGAAATCACTATTGTTTAGTTACTATTAATTTTCTATAACTACCATATACATAATTACTTTCTATAGTTACTATTTAATTGTTATGGTAGTATATTCGCGCTGATGTATTCATGAATACAACAGCAAAAAGCGCCTAAAATCAGGGCAGTCCAGCTGTACGCGTATGTATTCACGTGTATTCGTGCCATGTATTCATGAATACAGTAACGACAATCACCTTAAAAATAGGTATGTCCAGCTGTCTAATAACAGAAATAATATCAATTAGTGTGATACACTCCTAATATAACTCAACAAAATCAATTCTAACATGCCTCATTGTCAACCCAATTAATTAGAATGATTTTTCACTTGTATATAACTTTTGTATTTAGTGTGTTTCAATATATATTTTTACTGTTGCATTCATTAGATTCAATGTTTGTATTTACTGTATTCGTTATTTTATATTTAGTGTATTCAAATAAATTTGTATTAACAGTATTTTAGTTATTCCTAATATATGTTATTACTGCTGTATTCACTATATTTTATTGGTTGTATTCACTGTATTTCTATTTGTATTTAGTATATTTTACTGTATTTCATTATATTTTAAAATTAAATGTATTCACTCTTTATATTCTGTTCTATTTTAATGTTTGTATTCAGTGTATTTCAATATTTATATCTTGTATTCATGCATGAATAGAAGTGTATTGTATTAAAAAAATACAAACCTTTGAAATATATAATACAGACAAAAGATAATGTATTTATACAAAAATACAATGTATTTGAGTGAATTTGTACAGAATACAATGTGTTTTGTATCATTATATGTGATTAAATAGCAAAAAAGAGAAGAAAGTTCGCTGGAGATAGTGTTTTCTGGCCAAGCAAAATATTGTAAACATTGTATTAAAACTAAAAATGGAGACGAACAAAAAATCCGGCCCTCAAATCTTCTCCGGCGTAAAAAATATTACAGTTTTCGTGTACAGGAATCCATTGCAATATCCGGCATAGAAGAAAGCCGCAGTCTCTTTCCTTCTAATATTGCAGTACAAATCCATTGTAAATATCTGGCGTAGAAACTAAGCAGTACAAATCCATTACAATATCCGACGTATAAACTAAGCAGGTATTTTGCTCGAAGAGAGAGAGAGAGAAAGAAGAAAATTTTGTTGGGATTTTGAGAGAGAATCGTGTGTTAATTGAAAGAAAGAGAGAGAAGGAAGAGAGGGAACAACAACAACAACCCAGTATAATCCCACTAGTGAGGTATGGGGAGGGTAGTGTGTACGGAGACCTTACCCCTACCATGAGGTAGAGAGGCTTGGGGTCTGGGGAGGGTAGTGTATATGCAGACCTTACCCCTACCATGAGGTAGAGATGCTGTTTCCAATAGACCCTCGACATCCTTCCCTCCAAGAACTCCACACCTTGCTCTTGGGGTGACTCGAACTCACAACCTCTTAGTTGGAAGTGGAGGTTGCTTACCATCTGAGCAACCCCTCTTGTCAATTGAAAGGGAGAGAAAAAATCTGAGAGAGAATCTTGTGTTAATTGAAAGAAAGAGAGTGGAAAAACATAAATAGCCTATTTCATGCATCAATGATAGTATATACCATAAATACTTATTTTGCTATAAAATATAAAAGGTAGATATAGAAAATAATATTTTAAAATAATTTTAATTTATAATAAATAGAGTGTATACATTTGTTATAGGAGGTAAAATTTCTTTCACGAATAGGTAACTTTTGTATATGAAATGAATTACTGGTAGAATATTGAAATATTGAATTGAGAAGTATTTCTTTCAAGAGAAACAATAATTTTCATTCATACTTTTTCAATTTTTACAATAAAAAAAGGCCTAAAAAATCTAGTAAAGCTTATGTCCCAATACAACACGGAGTCTTTTTTAATTTCAAAATTCAAATATTTTTTTTTTGTTTAATCAAATATTATCCAAACATCTATTATCATTACTAATTTTAATTATTTCTGTAGTCTAATTTCTTTTTTGTATTCCAGTAATTCAATTTCAACCTATCAAAGTTTGGACGAACTTGAAGAGTTACTGTCAAATGTTTTTTCTTCATGACTTAAAACGCAAAGATAGTACGACATTTTTAGTCAGACAAAGTGTCTAAACATATAAAGCAACTTGTCTAAGCTCTTTATCAAGTATCCTATTAAATCATATACAGTATATAGTAGTTCCATTATATACTCAACTACATTTTCCAGAAAGTTTGTCTTTTTGTTTTCTGGTTTATTCAATAGAAATTGCCGGTTCACATGGAATATGAAGTTAATTTTTAGTATCGACTTGATCGCTTCAACAACTTTTTTATTTTGATTATTTTTATTTGGCACTTTATCTGAAAAATTAATTCTAAAATTTCAGTCATTTGATAAAATAAAGAAAGAAATCAACTCTTACTATTCTAGAAAGGCATACAGTCGTTAATTTAAGGAAGATATAGGAGTAATTTACTTCTTTTCATGGCTTCTACCTTATCATATTACTTTTTTGTGATTGCTTGTGATTATGTTTTTCTTGAGCCGAGAGTCTATTAAAAATTAGTGTTTTAATAAGCTTTTTTGGAACTCGCCCCGGGGCTCGCCCCAGGGCGAGGCACTATTAAAACGCGCATCATGTGTGGGGCTTAGTTATGTGAGGTTTATATGCCTCAAGCACCTGATTGTGCGCCCTAAACACACTTAATGCTCAACGCTCGAGACTCGCCCAATATTTCTTATGCAAATATGTGTTGAATTCACTAATTAGCACTGTTCGCTCTCAAAATCTTTAACAAATAAATGATTAAAGTTCATTTTATCTTTAAAATTATGAAAATTGTGAATAACGCAAATACTAACCATAATATTCTATACTCCCTCCATTTCAATTTAGATGAGGTAGTTTGACTCGGCACTGAGTTTAAGAAGAAAAAAAAAGAATACTTTTAAAACTTGTGATCTTAAAAGCTTAAGGGGTAAAAGCTTTATGGGACCATGACATTTGTGTGGTTATAAAAGCTTCTCATTAAGGGTAAAATCAAGAGCTTAAAGTTGAATTATTTCCAACTGTATAAATGTGTCCTTCTTTTTGAAACAGACTAATAAAGAAAGTGTGTCATCTAAATTGAAACAGAAGGAGTACTTACTAATTGAGAGCATCGCGAGAGTGACTATCATTTGAATATGTCATCTGAAAATAGATAACAAAAATTTATATCTTTACTTGATAGATCTTCATGTCTTAGTTCTATGTCTCTCAAAATTATCATACATTTATTATTTTAATATTTAAAAATAATTTTATATTTACCCATGAGGAGTACTATTTTAAATTATAGTGTTAGTAAAATTTATTGAGTATTTACTTTTAATGAGGTAAAATATGTTGATAATATTTTTTATGAAATTATGATTTTTAATCGTTTGAAAGATTAGACGTTGTAGTTAATTTATATTTCGTAATAACTAACAGTATTGCATTATTATACTAGTAAAACATGCTAGATATTTTATTTTATATGACTTTCTTTAATTCTTTTTAGTTTTATTGAAGTTTAATGTATTTTTTTTTTATATTGTTTGTGTTATAATGCTATATTATTAAATCATAAATTAAAAAAATAAGATCTGTGGGGCGTACGGCTTTCACCTCGCCCCGTATTAAGTAAACTTCCCTACGTTACGCCCTCACCTTTTAATACTCTATTGGAAACAACTTCTCTACATCCACAAGGGTAAGATTAAGGTCTGCATACACATTACTCTTTCTAGATCCCACTATGTGAGATTACTCTTGGTATGTTATTGTTGTATAAGAGTAATTTAGTTAGATTAGCACTCTCGAATACAATAGTTTTTTCAATGGATATGTCAAAAGTAAAAAGGGACTGGAGGAATACTTTTTTATCCGCTTTTCTACAAAGTCTACTTTGAATTTGAATTCTCGCTCAATCCTCCAATTTACACTTACAACAACAACAACAACAATATACCCAGTATATTCTCACAGTATAGGATCTGTGAAAGGTAGTGTGTACGTTGACCTTAACCCTACCTTATGGAGGTAAAGAGAATATTTTTGGAAGACCCTCGGCTCAAGAAAAGCATATATCAATAGGTTAGAGAAAGAAAAATAAAAGTGAATGAGCCATGTTAAGACTACTAAAAATAAGAACAATAACAATAATAAAAATTAAAAATAAAAATAAAGCAATAAGCCAACCAAGCAAGGGTAACAACAGGTATTAGTAGATGTCAGATGATACTGATAAAATCTGAGATCTATCCACAGGAGCTCAGATTCTTACACATGTAACTGAAGAATCAACAGATTGAAGAAGGTCGTAGAGAGAGAAAGTAGAGAGAAGGAAGAGAAATATCATTTATGTGTTAAGTGTCTTTTGGAATACACAATACTTAACTAATATAACCACTTCACGTTAGTTAGTGGAGGAGCAGTGTGAAATTACAAAATTACCCCTCACTTAGTACACTAAACTACCCTTCACTCAATGCTCCCCCTCAAGCTAATGGGTGAAAGACATGAAACACGCCAAGCTTGGATAAGAGAAGTTGATGCTGAGCAGTAGGTAAGCCTTTGGTCAGTAGGTTTGCAAGCTGTTGAGTGGAGGAAACATGATGAGGAAGAATAAGCCCAGACTTGATTTTTTCGCGCACAAAGTGACAATCAAGCTCAATGTGTTTGGTGCGCTCATGAAAAATGGGATTGCTAGCAATTTGGATTGCTGCTTTATTATCGCAGAACATGGACATAGGTTGGGATATAGTGAGTCCCAACTCCTGTAATAGACCAACAACCCAAGTAACTTCAGTTATTGCTGCTGCCATGCTATTATATTCAGCTTCTGCGGAGCTTCTACTTACAATATGTTGTTTCTTAGACTTCCATGAAATGAGTGCCTCCCCTAATTTGACAACATATCCAACGATTGACCTCTTTGTATTAGGGCAGGAGGCCCAATCTGAGTCACAATAGGCAGACAAATTGGTGATAGGACCAGCAGGCAATAACACACCTAAACCAGGAGAACCTTTGAGGTATTTAACCACTCTAAAGGCTGCCTCCAAGTGTGATTGTTTAGGTCTCTGCATGAACTAGCTTAAACTCTGAACTGCAAAGCTAATGTCTGGTCTAGTGATGGTGAGATACAGGAGCTTCCTAATTAATTGCTGGTATGCTGTGACATCTTCAAGCTCTAAATCATCAGTTTTTCCTACATGAGCATCATAATAAACAATGGTCAATTTTTGATTGAGTTCCAAAGGTGTCTTAGCAGGTTTACATCCACTCAAGCCAATTTGAGAAATAATCTCCAAGGCATACTTTCTTTGGTTAAGCAATGTCCCTCTTTTGGATCTCAACACTTCAATTCCAAGAAAGTATCTCAACTCTCCAAGGTCCTTAACCTTAAATCAATTGTGCAGGGTTATTTTTGCATCTTCTATTAGTGTTGGATGACTGCCTGTAATCAGCAAATCATCCACATAGATGATGATGACAACTAAACCATCTCCTTGTTTTTTAGTAAATAAAGAGTGATCAAATACACTTTGATTGTATCCACTCTCTATCAAAGCTTTAGTAAGCTTAATATTCTATTGTCTGGAGGCTTGTTTGAGCCCATATAAAGACTTCAGAAGTATACACACTTTGTTCTCCCCCTGTTTGGTAAACCCTTGGGGCAAACTCATATAAACTTCTTCATATAAATTACTTTGTAGAAAGGCATTATTGACATCCATTTGATACAAAGGCCAACCTTTGGAAGCGGCTATAGTGATAACAAGTCTCACTGTGACCATTTTGGCCACAAGTGAGAAAGTATCATGATAATCAAGCCCTTCCTTTTGATTATATCCTTTGGCAACCAAACGAGCCTTGAATCTTTCTACTTCTCCATTTGCTTTGTATTTGACTTTGTAGACCCATTTAGATCCAATGGATTGCTTGCCTATAGGTAAATCAACCAGTTCCCAAGTGCCATTATCTTCAAGTGCTTGTATCTCTTGATGCATGGCTTCAACCCATCTGTCATCCTGAACTGCCTCCTTAAAAGAGCTAGGCTTAATACAAGCTGAAAAGGCCTTCAAATAGGACTGGTATCTTATTGTTAGATTCCCATAGTATACCCTTTTGGACAAAGGATAAAGGCACTGACCAGCAGTACTCTTTGTTGTCACATAATCCTTTAGCTAAATGGGAGGTTTAGATATTCTTCCCCCTTTTCTGATATCATGGGCTATCTCCTGAACTGGTGGTTGTTGAATGGAAGTTTCTGGTGACTGTGGTGACATTGCCGTGTCATTTAAAGTATCTTGTGGAGTGTCTGCTGTTGGTGTCAATGTTTCTTTTGAAACTGCATCAGGTGATATAGCAATATGATTCTCATGAGCTTTAGGCAAAAATTCAGCATGTGTCACTTGATGCTGAGCATCATTATCATCATCTAGTTGACTTGTTGATTCATTTTCAATATTAGGCTGAACTGATTGTACTACCAGCTCTGAGTGTTTGAGAAATAACTAAGCAGAATCCAGTTCAGCATTCTTGAATGGAAATACATCCTCCCTAAAGCTAACATCCCTGCTGACCAGAAAGACTTTCCTTTCTAGATTATAAAGCATGTAGCCCTTCTGAGTTGTTGAGTATCCCACTAATACACTTTTGTTTGCTCTTGGACTAAATTTATCTCCTTTTGGGAGGTTACTAGCATAACATAGACAACCAAATACCCTAAGGTGATTTATATCAGGTGGTTTATTGTATATGAGTTCATGAGGTGACTTTCCTTTCAAAACAGAAGTAGGTCATTTGTTAAGCAAATACACATCAGTTTTTACATATTCTCCCCAAAACCTGTTAGGAATTGAACTTTGGAACTTCAAAGCTCTAGCTACTTCCAGAATGTATCTATGCTTCCTTTCTACTACCCCATTCTGTTGAGGTGTGTAGGGACAACTACTCTGGTAAATAATTCCTAATGAAGAAAATAGTTCATTGCAGCCAGAGTTAAAGAATTCAGTGTCATTGTCAGATCCCAGTGTTTTAATAGTCACACAAAATTGATTTTTAACCATTGAAAAGAAGCTCTTCAATACAACAATTACTTCACTCTTTGATTGCAACAAACATACCCAAGTGAATCTACTGTAATCATCTACCACTGTAACAAAGTAGTGTTTCCTGTCATATGTAGGTATTCTATGAGGTCCCCATACATCTACATGAATAAGCTGGAAAATACTAACAACATTATTACTACTAGATGGAAACTTTAGCCTTCTCTGCTTAGCCAAGGGGCATATATCATAACTATGTTGTACTCTACTGTCCATTAAGTTTCTCAACTGGTGGATATGTTGCATTACTTTTATTGAAGGGTGTCCTAGTCTCATATTCCATAGAGCTGAGTTATTTGAACTATTGTTAACCATTGCTGCTGCAGGTATTGATCTCTTCTACAGAAGGTACAATCCGTATGATTCCTTACCAATCCCCATCACCTTCCCATTGTAAAGACCATGCAGTACACAGAAGTTAGGGAAGAACATTGCAATACAACTCAGTTCCTTGGTCAGTTTTGAAACAGACAATAAGTTGAACTTAAAGTCAGAAATATGTAAAACATCCTTTAAAACTTGATTGCCCAGTATAGAGACACTTCCTGTATGGGATACTTTGCACTTATTCCCTGTTGGTACTTGCACTCCACTATTATTATGTAAGATACAATCCTTAATATCATGCATAATCTCCTTATAAAAAGTAATATGATATGAAGCACCTGAATCTCATATCCATTCACAATCAAAGGCATTTGATAACAATGCAGTTATACCTGCCATAAGTGAGTGACAATCACCTGTGCCTTGTTTGTTCAGAAGGTTTAGCAGCTGCTTGTATTGATCCTTTGTGAAGAAGTTCCCCTGTGTAGGATGAGTATCTGATAAATTCCCTGTCTCAGCAACAACATCATTAGCATAGGATTTGACACCTTGTATCTTCACTTTCTTCTTACTCTTGAAATCCGGGGAGTACCCTATGATCTTATAAAATTTTTCCTTTAAGTGACCTTTGTAGCCGCAAAATTCAAAAATCAACCCTGGTTTTATTGCCTTGAATCCCTAAGTGAATGTCTGATTTTATCCAGTTACCATGGTCAAAGCCTCACTGTTAGATTCTCATGTTCCAAGAGTTCTTTGGCTCTCTTCTTGTATGACCAAGGCATATGACTGATTGACTGTCAACATATGTGTTTTGAGTAACACCCGGCTCCTCACATGGCTATAACTTTCATTTAGGCCAACCAGAAACTGTAAAAGTCTCAGATTTTTGAACTGTTCAATGAAAGGCCTTGTTTCCTCACAATCACACGCAGGTCCTGCCACTAACAAGTCCATTTCATCCCAAAGATCCTTCATTTTGGAGTAGTAACCAATGACTGAATCTGTACCTTGATTTAATGATCCTATCATTTTCCACCGCTGATATGTTTGAGTTAAATTTGATTTGTCAAATCATTCCTTAAACTCGCTCCAAACTTTTGCTCCATTTGATGCATAAATGATGCTAGGTTGCAGTTCCACCGCCACTATTTTTCCTATACACGACAGCACCATAGCATTGCATCTTTCCCATTGATTTGCTAATTCGCTTTTAAATGAACCTTTTACACAAGTTCCTTTTATGAACCCTAATTTGTTTTTTTTACCAACAGTGTCGTTCGCATAGCTCGACTCCACAGACCATAATTTTCTGGACCTGTAAGTTTTATGTTGATCAATGTCACACCGGGTGTGTCTGATTCTCTCAAGTACAAAGGATGATTATGATCAATTCGAGGAATTTCTGCTTATCCCATGGCCGCTCAGCTTCAGCAATGGCTTTCTATTGAAACACTGGAATTTTGGTCCTAAATCTCGATCGATCGCTCTGATATCATGATAGAATCTGATATCTATCCATACGAGCTTAGATTCTTACACATGCAACTGAAGAATCAACAGATTGAAGAAGGACGTAGAGAGAGAAAGTAGAGAGAATGAAGAGAAATATCATTTATGTGTTAACTGTCTTTTTGGAATACACAGTACTTAACTAATATAACTATTTCACGTTAGTTAGTGGAGGAGCAGTGTAAAATTACAAAATTACCCCTCACTTAGTACACTAAACTACCCTTCACTCAATAGATACAATACTACGGAAATAAAATGATGTTGCAGAGATAGTGTCACAAACTCGGCAAACTACTAACCTTCTACCCCAATCCTCGGCCTCTAGATCCTCCTATCTATGGTCATGTCCTCAGTAAGCTGAAGATACATGTCCTGTCTAATCACTTCTCCCGAATACTTCTTCGGTCTTCCCCTACCCCTCCTTAGACCCACAATCGCCAGCTTCTCACACTTGTTCACTAGGCATCTGTGCATCCCCTCTTCATATGCCCGAACTACCTTAGTCTTGCTTCTCTCATCTTGTCAACTATGGGAGCCACCCCCACCTTATCTCGAATAACTTCTTTCTTAATCATGTCCTTCCTATATGCCCACACATCCATCTCAGCATCCTCATCTCTGCAACTTGCATCTTTTGAGCATGAGAGTTTTTAACTGGCCAATATTTTGCCCCGTACAACATGAATGGTCGAAAAACCATTCTATAAAACTTACCTTTAAGTATTTGTGGCACATTCTTATCACACAAAATATCGATGCGAGATTTTATTTCATCCACGCCATTCCAATACGGTGTGAGACATCATCATCAATCTCTTCATTTTATTGGATTATGCACCTAAAATATTTAAAACTACCTTTCTTAGGAATGACTTGTGTATCAATCCTCACTTCTACATTTTCCTCCTGAGTTACTTCACTGAACTTGCACTCCATGTATTCCATCTTAGTCCTGCTCAGCCCGAACCCTTTAAACTTCAGTGTCTGTCTCCAAACATCTAATCTACCGTTAACCCGACCACATATCTCGTCAATCAATATTATATCATCAACAAATAACATACATCATGGCACCTACCCTTGGATATGTCGCGTCAATACATCCATCACTAAAGCAAATAAAAACGGGCTAAGGGATGATCCCTGATGTAACCCATCAATACTAGGGAGTGCTCTGACTCTCCACCCACTGTCCTAACCCGGGTCTTGTCTCCATCTACATGTCCTTAATTGTCTAATGTATACCATAGGTATATCTCTAGCCTCTAAGCATCTCCTTAAAACCTCCCCAGGAACTTTGTCGTATGTTTTTTCTAGGTCAATAAACACCATGTGTAAGTCCCCCTTCCCCTCCTTGTACTACTCCACCAATCCTCAAATTTGCACTTATCTAGTCACATTCTCAATTCACTAACTAACTATAAATATTTATTTTTGTAGAATCCCGAACTAAAATTCATAATATTCAATTTCGAATCCGCCTCAAATTGTATTTATAGAGTGGGGAAGGACTAAGTGGGCGTTTGGACATAAGAATTGTAAAATTCCAACAAAAGGTGAATTTTTTTTTCAAGTAAAAATGGTATTTAAAAATTAGAGTTGTGTTTGGACATGAATATAATTTTGGATTATTTTTTGAATTTCTGTGAGTGATTTGAGTGAAAATTTTGAAAATCAGCTTTTTAAAAATTTTTAAATTTTTGAAAAAATCCAAAATTTATTTTTAAGTGAAAATTAAAAATTTTATAGCCTCGAAAAAAAGTGAAAAAATTCTTACGTCCAAACGGGCTCTAAATAAAACAGAAATAGGGTTAGGGCATATCTATTGAGAAGAAAAGCATAGTCAAATTGGGAAAGTGCTGCTGACATGGACAAAAAGGAAATGGAAAATATAGTACAAAAAGCACTCACCTTTTTTTTTTTTTCTTTTCTTTTTCTTTTAAGGCAACTTTATTGTTTTGGTTGGGTACGGAATCAAAAAAACAGCAAACAAACCACACACTTGGAAAGAACAAAACCGCTCTCCCCCCTCAAACAAAGCAAATCAAGATTTCCCCGTTGCCACAAAAACTTGTGGCTCTAAATCCTTTCCCTTTACTGACGTGTCACCCCCACCCCCCAACTCTAAAACCCCTTCTTCTTCTCTTCTTCCTCTGTATGTAGTCCAAAGTCCAAACTATAAGACACAAACCATCACAGAAACAAAACAAGAAGATAAATATTTGTTCCCATCTTACCATCTTTCAACCTCCAAATTTTAGAAAAAATTAACCATAGTACAGAAAAACCAAGAACAGGAAACGGAAAAGGAGTGTAATTTCCTTTTGTGTAAAAGCAGAACAGAACAGAAGAATTCTAAGTAATTGGAATGTCAGAAGTTCGAGACCCTGAGATTAAGCTGTTTGGTCAAACGATTGGTTTGACACAGGAAAGAGGTCTATGGAATCGAAAAAGCTCGTCGTATTCAACTTCAACTGCTTCAAATGAAGATAAGGTAAAAAGATTTTGAGTTTTTCTATATGTCACAAAGTCTATATTTGAGTATGCTTTCACCATATTGTTTCCAAATATATGATGAGTTTAATGAAAATGGAATTGGGGTCACTTTTTTTAGTATGTTGGTGTTTTTTCTTTTGAAAATTTTCAATCTTTCTTGATATAACATCTTTCCTTATGGCGAGGGTTTATCAGAAATGGTCTGTTTCTAGCTTTCCCAAGATAGGCGTAAGTTCTGCGTACACACTATTGTATTTGTTGTTAGTTATCGATCTTTCTTGATATCATAGCCTAAAATGGAAATGTAAAAACTAGCTTTGTCATCATTTTGTCTATTGGAATTTTATGTTTTGGGAATTAGTTTGGTACTATTTGGGAGTCAGACTGAGGTTTTGAGCTTCAGGGAAATCTCATTTGGTGCTCTCGTTTTTTTGGGTTTTGTTTTTTGTTTTTTCAATTTAGATACCATAAAGCTGTGTCTTTTCAATCTGACCAAGAGACTGAACTTTTGGTCAGTTTCTTGCTGTTTGATCTGTTTTCTGTGAGTCTCTTGTTCTATTTAGTCATCTTAATAATAAAAAAAAAGCTCTTATTTTATTTTTCTTATATTTTCTCCTGCTGGTCTGAGATGAATTTAAACTGAGAAACATGGTCGCAAAGAGTTTATATAGTCGACCTCAACTTGTTTGAGGTCAAGACGTAGACACCTAGTTGTTGTGATATATTTTCCCTTGCTGGGGTAATCCAGTCAATTTTGTTTAATTGCCTTTAGATTGCTTCTGCAAAATTTCTAGTATTTCACTTTTAGATCTTCTTTACCAAAAGGGAAAAATAAAATGAAGGTTAGTTTAAAGAAATTTCTACAGTAACATATTGAGAGTTTTAATGGCCTGTTATTGGATTTTGATTAATTCCAATACATCTATATCATGCCAAATCCTTATTACTTATGCTAAGACAATAATTTATCATCTTATCGGTAACGAATAGTTTTGATTGTTGTGAGAGAGCTCAAAATTAACCTTTTTTTTTCTTTTCATCCGACCAGATCATTTCAAAAGGAGAATTTACACAAAGCAAACAAGATAATGAACTTGTCGATCCAACTGCAGACTCGTTGGTTGAACCAGAAACATCATCCGGTATAAGTGATGAACTTAAGATACAGGATGCGGATAAAGAAACACTATCGCCAAAATCTATTGAGGAAGAAGATTCGAGTGAGGAAAAGACACTCAAGAAGCCTGATAAATTAGTTCCATGTCCGCGATGTAATAGCATGGAAACAAAGTTCTGTTATTATAACAATTACAACGTAAACCAGCCCCGTTATTTTTGCAAGAATTGCCAGAGATATTGGACTGCTGGTGGAACAATGAGGAATGTGCCTGTTGGTTCTGGCCGTCGCAAGAACAAAAGTTCTTCCACTTCAAATTATGGAATGCATCTTCCTGCTTTAAGCGCGAACGAGACTGTCCTAACATTTGGATCAGATAAACCTCTTTGTGATTCCATGGTTTCTGTATTAAACATAGCTGAGAAAGAAATTGGAAATGATCAGTCAAATGGAGTTTGTAGTACATCCTCAGTTATAACTGAGAAAGAAAAAAATTCTAGTACACATGATTTAACCTGGAAAAATTTTCAGGCATTTCATCCTCAAGTACCCTACTTTCTAGGCGCTCCGTGGCCTTATTCTGGATTTCCAGTATCATTCTATCCAGCACAACCTTACTGGGGCTGCACCGTAGCAAGCCCTTGGAACGTACCGTGGCTATCTTCTGATCAATCGGTCCATAACACCGGTCCTACTTCACCGACATTAGGGAAACATTCTCGGGATGGAAGCAAGCTTAGTACATCACAATCAGGGAGAGAAGGAGAGAGATGTGTACTGATTCCTAAGACATTAAGGATTGATGATCCAAATGAAGCGGCGAAAAGCTCTATATGGTCAACACTAGGTATCAAGAATGAGAAGATTGATTCGGTTCGTGGGGCTAGGCTCTTCAAAGCCTTTAATACAAAAGCTGATCATAGAAACCGTGAATCTGATGCTTCTTTCGTACTGCAAGCTAATCCAGCAGCCTTATCTAGATCGCTTAATTTCCGTGAGAGCACACAATGAGACTCAAATTTGCGTTAACTCGTTCCCAAGGAAGCAGAAGCAGTATTACTGATGTTAGTGCAGCAGCTAGTTTTTGGTAGCAGCATAAGTTAGTTGTTCAAAATATAAGCATTTATAGTTTTGCAGTATGTGTACTTTGTACATAAACCTGTAGAGTTTTAATAGATAGAGAAAATAAGATGCAGCTGAAGATTCTGCAGTCGTAAATCTGGAATATTTTTTGCTTTGAGATATTATATATGAAGTTTTTACTGACTTCTGATATTGATAGTTTTATTGTGGTTTTTGCATTACTTTTGTGATAGGTTTATCCTATCATTATGGACTTTGTAGTTCATGTGAAGATTAACTTTTTTTTGGCTAAGGAAATAAACTATTTATGAACCTATTACAGACTCCTTTAATATTATGGTCTGTTTCAGTACTTAAAACTGACAGTAAAGAGCATCAAAGGTCAAAAGGAAATGTTTTCAGTCTTTGACATCCCATTATACAAATTTCACTGCAGTTTCTTAATGGTAGGTTAATAACATATTACCAACAACAACGACAAACCGAGTGCAAAGTCAAACCGAGTGCAAAGTGGGGTCTGGGAAGGGTAGAATGTACGCAAATCTTACCCCTACCTTGTGAAGGTAGAGAGATTGTTTCCAACAAACTCTCGGCTCAAGGTAAGTGAATGATAGATTATCATTCTCAATAAAGGGTTTCCACAAAAATTACAAATTACAAGACTTCCCCTCCATTCCATGACAAGCTGCATCAAAAAACTTATTCCCACTTGGCAGCACGAAACCAGAAAGTTTTTCAAGGGCATTTAAACTTGAAAAAAGTTAAAAAACTTTGATAAACACATGTGCTCAATATATATTATATACCTCTAAAACCTAATAATTTATCTATATTCCGACGAAAACATGTACAATGTAATTTTCCGACGAAAACCACCCTCACAAGAGTGTAGCTTCGCCCCTGCTACCTAGCGTTTATATCAAATTAATACAAAACTCGTATTTTTTATACAGACATTTTATTTAACTATAGTTAAGTAATATGTGTTCTCACTTTAATTTGTAGCTGTTAGTTTAATTTCTTAATTTGGTATAAACGAGTGTAAATATTTATTGGCTGCTGTTGACACAAGTGTACAAGACTCGCCAAAACAAAATCCGTTTTCAAAATCACCACTACCAAGTATTTGAACTTCAGCCACAAATTATGATACTTGTTAGGATAAACATTATGTTAGGTAGAGTATGAGGGGCCAACAAATGCAAAAACAGCTACTAGGAAAAAAGAGAAAAATGACTATAAATTAGATATTAATAATATTATAGGAAGAATAACATAGGACATGGTAGGTCCCTCATATTTTGTGCAGATAGACTAGAATTATTTGGAAGAAAAGAGCCAAGGTACCTTTCTCTTTCAGAGGAAAAAGGATCTATCCTTAATTCCTTACAGATGCCAAAAAGGTGGAAATTTGAGGATAAAGTTTTCTTTTTCTTCTTCCTTTTTGGTGCCTTTTTCTAATATTCATTTTCAGTTTCTAGGTATCAACCAAAGAGAGGCAGACATATATATGTGCTGACAATGTGGTAGATATATGTCACAATAATAATAAAGTTGTTATAAGAAAAATCAAATTATGGTGGATGTCTACTCTTTCTCCATGATCATCTCAAATGCTTAATGACATATTCAATGACATATTTCTATGCTTAATGACATATTCAATGACATATTTTTCTTCACTTTTCATGCCTATATAAAGGCCTTATAATAGATAGGAAAATACACACAATTGAAGAAGGAAATCTCTTCCTTCTCTCTATCTCCATTTCTTGTTCATGTTTTACTAAATTGCTTTTATTTCATAACAACATGTCTTGTTCATGTTTTACTAAGTTGCTTTTATTTTATAACACGTTATCAGCACGAATTGCTCATTTCATAATCTTCTATGTCAAGACTATGTAAGTTATAAGCAGGCAATGAGATCAAGTACAATGAAAAATGTCTTGGATGATAATACAAAGATAAGTTTTACATCCATCTAAACCCATTCATATTTTCATATTTTTGCATTAACTTTATGTACAGTGTTTAGTAAAAATATTTTTTTCAATTGTATCCAGTGAAATAAAGAACTGGAAAGGTATGTCTTTATTTGCTACATCTCTTATAGGACAAAGATAATATTCTAACGTATATATATGTTCTGACCTTTTACATACTATGATAGATAATTATTAAGGTAATTTAGTAATAATATTTTTACCATCACATGATGTATTTCATTGAAAGCAAAATTATCAAATATGTAGGCAATTTTACAGTACCTTGCAAATTTAGCATTCGAATATACAATCAATATAAACTCAATATAGTTATAATTTATAATAGTCACAGTTATGCATTAAGCCTTAAATATTTTTGCTGGAAACATAAGGCTCATTTCTCCGTATTGGATTTTTTTGGTGAAGTTCTTATAGTCTTTGAAATATAAGTGGTTATAGGTTATCTGCACCTTTCCCCTAATTAATTTATTAAAATGTAAAAGTGATTGTATCATTTGAAAACAAAATGGCATATATCCTAACTAGCATTTTTGTTGTAGAGGAATTGTTTCAAGATTGAAATAGTTATATATGTCTTCTTGAAAGTTAATTTACTTATGCTTATAATTATGAAGTAATAATATTTTAAAGGCTCGAGTGCGAGTCCTAGTGAATTTTGGCCCATTATGCCAAAGTTTGAGGGTAAGACAATGGGTTCATGTCCCAACGCACTATGTTGATGAAAAGATGATGGATTCAAGTTCCAACGCATTATGGCCTAGCATGCCTTTATATGGGTAAGGCATTGGGTTTGAATCCTAATGCACCATATTGATAATAATAATAACTAAAGAAAAAATAATGTAATTTTCATGAAAAAGCATAAAGCTTGTCCCACTTGATTTGCTCCATTCTTGAAGTGAATGTGATAGCAGTGCATGATAAGTCTAAATAAAGACAAGTAGTTGACCAATGAATGTGGTCGTGCGAAAGGCCAAAATAATAATAGTTATCACTATGGTAATTATAAAAAGGGAGAAATTCTTTGAAGAGAATGTGACTTGTGATAAATATTGAGATTGCATACTCATTCCTGAAAGTGAATGTGAAAATATATATATGATAAAGATTATGCATAATAATGTACTTGTGCATAGTTGGATAAATACTACAACTCACCTCTAAGGGAGGTTTGAGACAAAGAAAGATAATGAATATTATTGTGTAGTTACATAAATATATCATTGGTCGCATGCATATGATACGCCAAAATATATTTTGTCATGCCTTATGAAAGTTATTAAAAGCAAAATTAAAATAAAAAAAAATTATTTTGCTTGTGATGATTTTGAACATTACAATTATTATGATATGATTCTCTTTGTGAAGGAGACATTTATTATATGGATGGTATGGCAAAAGATCTTGTAGTACAAAAATAGTTAAGAGTTCTGAAAGAACTAATTTGTTACTACCCGGATGAATGAAATTGTTCATAACATTAATATTGTAGTAAGTCTCAAAAGAAATATTTTGATTTACAAATATATTAGCCAAAGTGGTTGGCATATTGAGACTATAAATGAAAAGAAGATTGAATATCTTTATATTACTATAATCATACCGGGTAAATATGAAAGGTTACCTGACTTTTCTTTTATTTGTACTACACAAGTATAAGCATGATGATGCAATCACAAGCCACAAGTAAACTAGAGGTTTACTGAAATAAATATTAGTTGGCATGACCGGTTGACCATCTCGGTTCAATTATGATGCGAAAAAAATTAATTGAGAATTACATTGGCATATATTGAAAAAATATAAGATTCTTCAAGAATTCTCTTGTGCTGCTTATTCTCATGATATACCAGTTAAGGTTAGGGATTGAATCCCTTGATTTCTGGAACGAATAAAAGGTGATAAATATATAGGCCCAGTCACCTTCCATGTGGACCGTTTACTATTATATGATTTTCATAGATACATCTATTTTATGGTCACATGCGCATTTTTTATCAACTTGTAGTTTGGCTTTTGCAAGATTGATTGCTCAAATTATTAGAGCACAATTCCAGAATATAAATTATGATGATTTATCTTGATAATACTGGTTTAAATCCAAGTTGGTTTAGTAGAAATTGTATGCCTCCAATTATATCTAAACCATTGGTTATGAGAACAAAATTGCCAAAATAAAATTTGGTATTTGATGTATTATTTAATATACAACAGCACTTGTAAGCATCTAGCCAAGTTATGATAAGTTCTCCCTATCACAATCGGTTCAGGGTCAGGAACCAAATAATTTTCATCTAGAAATATGAATGTGCTATATGATTTAATTGTTCCACCACAGTGCACAAAGATGGATCCCCAAATAAGGCTAGGGATATGTGTTGGTGATCCCAACAATAGGGGGAGAAAATGGGCAGCTGAAAAAGTAATGCATGTAATGAATTATTATGAGTACATCGAGATCCTCGTACGAGAAAATGTGAACTTGAAGTTCAAGTGATAATTCATTTGCAAAATATTGCCGGGCGTATTTGCTGACCCAAAGCTAAATGTCATATTCAGCTGCTAATGCTCCAAATAAAATAAAGTCCATAATGAATAGAGTCCATGGTATGCATAAAGCATAATAGACTAATCGGTTCCAAAGATAAAACTCCTTGAAGAAGGAGAGGAGCAAATGTTCAAGATGGTCATAATAAGGAGGCAAGTGCTCTAGAAGAGCACCACGACATAACACTTCATAAGACCTCATGGGAGAGGCTCAGGTACCTGAAAATAATAAGATAAAGAGATCTCAATAAGTTATGTCTTTATTGAATAATAGTAGAACCGATATAAAATGATCGTCGACGATATTGTTAATATAATGTAGCGCTCAATATTATTAATATTGATGAGGATCTTGAGCTCAAATCTGTCATGAAATTTGGACAGATAAATAATTGGCCAAATGAAAAATACGCAGTGAAAATTGATTTCACATGAAAAATATGAAGTTGGACGGATAGTCCCAACACCTGAAAGTATAAAGCCAGTTGAGGTATAAATGTGTTCTTGTGCGAAAAAAAGAAGAAGGTCAAGTCGATAGACATAAAGACGACTTGTGTCACAAGAAGATTTGCAAATATCCTGGCATTGATTATATAGAGACATGTTCTCCTGTGGTGGATGTCGCCATTTCAGGTTTTAATCTAGCAATACAAGAAAAACGTGATATGCGTATAATGGAAATCATTGAAGGATTTAAATTGTTCTGAAGCATATTAAGATTTCCAAGTAATTTATTAAATAAAGCTTCAAAAATTCTTATACGGATTGAAACAATTAGGGCACATGTGGTATAATCGCCTGAGTGAGTACCTGTTGAAAGAAGGGTACAAGAATGATTCAATTTGTCCTTGTATCTTTATAAAAGGATCTGGATCTAAATTTGTTATAATCACCGAGTATGTTGATGATTTAAATATCATTGGAACTCCTAGAGAGCTTCCTAAAGCAGTAGAGCTTCCTAAAGTAGTAGACTATCTAAAGAAAGAATTTGTAATAAAATCTTGGAAAGACAAAATTTTGTCTTGGTCTACAAATTGAGTATATGAAAGATAGAATTTTTGTCCATCAATCAACATACACTAAAATGACTTTAAAGCAATTTTATATGGATAAAGTACATCCATTCCGACCTCATGAAAATAATGAAGAGCTTCTTGGTCCCGACGTACCATATATTAGTGCAATTGGTGCACTAATGTATCTTTCTAACATTACAAGGTCTGACATAACTTTTTCAGTTAATGTCTTAACAAGATATAGCTCTGCTCCTACAAGGAGACATTGGAATGGAATCAAACACATATTGCGGTATCTAAAAGGGATTATCGGTATGAGATTATTTTATAGAAATGATTGCAGTCCCGATCTTGTTGGTTATGCCGATGCTGGGTATTTATATGACCCACAAAAGGTTCGATCTCAAATAGGCTATGTGTTTACATATGGAAGCACTGCCATATCTTGGAGATCGACTAAGCAATCAATCGTGACTACTTCATCTAATCATGATGAGATAATTGCTATTCATAAAGCAAGTCGAGAATGTGTATGGTTGAGGTCTATAATACACCTTATTCGAAATAAATATGGTTTGAAGTGTGACAAACCACCCATAATTTTGTATGAAGACAATGCAGCATGCATATCCCAGTTAAAGGGAGGATTCATAAAATGGGATAGGACAAAGTACATTTTATCAAAATTATTTTTTACACATGATCTTCAAAAGAATGGTGATATCAATGTGCAACAGATCCGTTCAGGTGATAATATGGCTGATTTGTTCACCAAATCTCTACCGACGTCAACCTTCAAGAAACTAGTGTACAAGATTGGGATGCGAAGGCTCAAAAATGTGAATTGATGCTCTCATCAGGGGGAGTTAATACGCGTTGTACTCTTTTTTCCTTACAAGGTTTTGTCCCATTGGGTTTTCCTTGCAAGGTTTTTAACGAGGCAACCAAAAGGCGTATTTCTAAATATGTGTACTCTTTTTCCCTCACTAGGATTTTTTTTCCCATAGGATTTTTTTTTCTAATAAGATTTTAACGAGGTACATTATCTTTGGACATCCAAGGGGGAGTGTTATAAGAAAAATCAAATTATAGTGGATGTCTACTCTTCCTCCATGATCATCTCAAATGCTTAATGACATATTCAATGACATATTTCTATGCTTAATGACATATTCAATGACATATTTTTCTTCACTTTTCATGCCTATATAAAGGCCTTATAATAGATAGGAAAATACACACAATTGAAGAAGAAAATCTCTTCCTTCTCTCTATCTCCATTTCTTGTTCATGTTTTACTAAATTGCTTTTATTTCATAACAACATGTCTTGTTCATGTTTTACTAAGTTGCTTTTATTTTATAACAAAAGTTTATATATTAGGGTGGTTTGCTTGTGATATTGAACTAATTAATCTCAGAATAAAATCTCGCATAAAATAATATAATATTTCGTTTAATACATAAGAAAAACATAATCACTGCATAATTAATGCAATATTTGGTTGGTATATTAAATAATAGTCAGACTAAGTTATGCAATAATTTATACTACTATATTATTTTATGGGGGATAGAATATGGAATAAAAATACGCGTATTAGCAACGGGAAAATTAAATATTTAAAGATAAAAATATTATTTTAATATAACTAATTCATGTATAACAAGTCTTTCATTGTTAATCACCCTATGCAAATCCATTTATCATTAATCTCCGCATAAACAATCTTGCATTATATTTTCCGCATAACTAATAAGTGAACCAAACAACCCCTAAATATTTGAAGTTGGGCCTATGTTTCCCTTACTGATCTTTCAAGTCAAAGAAACCTAGATATTTCATTTATGCCATCAACTTTGGCACCACATATTATTCTATAGAAAATGAGTTGTTTTAGAGGACCCAGGCCCAGTGCTTTTAAACTATAATTTACTTTTTCTTGGCTCTAAATTTAGTACTTAACCTGTATTTGAGACATCTGTTTGATTTTAAAGGAAACCTCATTTTATTTGCAATACTTAATTTTAGATTAAATGAGGAGAAGCTTTGGCGCCTCTTTTCTATATGTGGTGGTTTGGTAACGTACCTTTGCTTTCTATCGATTTTAAAAGAAGGTATAAACACCAATATGCTTGACAATTAACAAGGAATTGGCCTCCAATCAGACGATATAAAAGGCAGAGTGGCGTGATCATTCAGACGCGGATCCAGAATTTCAAGATAATTGGTGCACTATTATGAAGAGATGAATCTAGAGTTTATACTAGTGTTTGACTATAGATTCCCAAATTTGTTTTAAAAAATCTGATTTGGATGAAATTTGGTTTAAGGATGAAAATCTGTTTGGACATAATTTTTCAAAACATACTTCACTTTCTTTTTGAAAAAACATGAAATGTGACTTATACCTATAAGTTTTAAAAACTATCAAAAATACCCAACAACTCTGAAGAAAATTCATACAAAACAAGTGAAATAAATCGGAAGAAAATTCATACAAAACAAGCGAAACAAATCTGAAGAAAATTTATACAAACATTAGCAGATTTTAGCAAATTATATTCAAATTTTATCTTTGCGGGTGCATTGCCACAGATTGGCACAACAACTTTGGCGAAGGTTTTCTTTTGTTTATAGAGAAGGGTAAACGCGCGTGAGTTTAATGACGGAAAAGTCGGTAGATATGAATTAGTTGGGTCATAACAACATAAAGTGATTTTTTTTTTTTATAAAATATAAAAGTTTGGGATAATTTTTATTTTTTTTTAAAAACCAAACGGTAATATTTTGGGCCAAACACAAATCTTAAGTTGGTTTTGGGATTTGGAAATTTGCCAAAATATGGATAAAATCTATAACCAAACAAGTATTTGCCAAAAATATTTTGGCAAAACCTATGGCCAAACGGGAGCTACGTTTAACGTGTTTAACTTTAGTTTCTTACCATAAGCCCAATGCGCTTTTAAAATTATAAGTTCAAAATTATTCCTTTTGTAATTTTATTGATTCACACACACACACACACAAATTATAAGTTCAAAATTATTCCTTTTGTAATTTTATTGATTCTCTCACACACACACACACAAATTATAAGTTCAAAATTATTCCTTTTGTAATTTTATTGATTCTCTCTCTCTCTCTCTCTCTCTCTCTCTCTCTCTCTCACACACACACACACATATATATATATATATATATATATATATATATATATATATATATATATATATATATATATATATATATATAAGTAATTTTTTTTAAAATATAATATTATTATATATGATTTAAATAAAAATCAATTTTGAAATATTTTTAAAATAATAAATTATAAAATATATTTAAATTCTAAAGAAAAAATTGTTTAAAGTTTATTTGATCATTAAGGTAAGTTAATATGTATATAGTGTTATAAGTCATGGAAGAACAATATATTGTAATAGTGCAATAATTAAAAGAAGATGTCGTAGGACATATATATAGTAAATAAATTAATGTTTAAACTTTAAAGTATGTATAAGACGTTCTTCGAGCATATGATTTACACAACTCAAACGCGTATGAAACAAAAAAAACAAAAAGGTTTTCTCCAAAAGTACTTAATTTTAGCCTAGTATAATAGTATATTTGGTCAAACTTCTAAATTTTTTAAAAAGTACTTTTCTTAAAAGTGCCATTCAAAATAGTAGTTTTAGTGAGAAACAGTTTTATTTGACTAATTAATTTGAAAAATACTTTTTGAATAATAATTAATATTTAGCTAAACTATTAAAAAATACTTTTAAATGTATTTTATCAAAATTACTTTTAAAAAAAATATTTTCCGGGAGAAACTTCTGCTTCTCAAAAACTGCTTTTGCTTCTAATTAAAACCACTTTTTTTCTTCTAAAAACTTTGGTCAAACAACTTAACATTAGAAAAAAAGAACTTAAAAAATACCTTTTGCCTAAAAAAAAAAGCAGGGGAAAAAAGACTATAAATTACAACTCTAATATTAGCAAAAAAACTTTTAAAATTGTTTAACCAAAAAGAAACTACTATTCTCTAAAAGTACTTTTTTAAAAAGTATGTCTCACAAAATGTACTTATCAAAATAATCAAATTTTAATTGTTTATCCAAACAGGCTAAAATTTTGATCATATCGGGTTTAATTTTGGACAGATTAGTTATTTATCTTCACCAAATTGCAGAAAGAATTCTTACTTAGCTGTTATATTATAAACTTATTTACTCATACTATAGAGATTATCACTTATTTACATTTCATATACAAATTTACCTTTAATAATAGGGTATTTATTTGGTAATAACCAATACACCTATAGTTACCCATCCTACCCTTGTCGCTCATTTAACTCACCCACTTAAACAACTCAATCGGTTATTTTGTTCAATTACATTCCTTCATGAAGATGTACATAACTTGTAAAGCAGATACTTTTGAATGACCGGTCCGAAAACTGGCTAACCCGTGCTATTTTAACTAGACTTTGACAGTCTTCTCTTTATAAATTTGGCCCATTTGACAAGTGGAAATGACCTTTTTTTCTTATAAATTTTACATGCTATAGCTAAATAATGCACCTTATTTATTATAAAGGCAAAATAATTTAAAAATATTATTATTTATAATCACTTTTATATTTTATAGCAAAGTACACTATACAACTAATCCCTGAACCTTCTTCCTCAACTCTCTCTCATTTCCCCCTCTCTCTTCTCCCTCGGTAAGGCCGCCGTCCAACTGGTCATCTTCTCCGGCGAAGCTCTACTGGAGCCCAACCAAACAATCCCCCTCCCCCTCTCTCTCTCTCTCTCTCTCTCTCTCTCTCTCTCTCTCTCTCTCTCTCTCTCATCTAAAAAAGGTAAAAATCTTCTTGTTCGTTAATCACTGATCCGCTACGATACGAGGCGAGATCCACGCCATGATATTCGGTTGGGCGCGAGTATCACGGCCCTTCGTTAGTCGTGTACAACCATTTGGTTATGCCTTCCGAGGTCTTGGAGCCCGAATCGGATTCGAGGGAGGGGGTGATCTCGATGTCCCCAGTGGTAAGTGCTTCGTTCGGACCTTAGTACGAGAGGTTCTTAGCTTCGATCCCGATTTCATGTAGTTATGTCCTTACTTCGTTTGCCCCCCACTGGGAAATCAGGGTGCTCACTAGTATATAGATAGTCCCCTCGTTTCTTAGAGAGTAGGTTTGCCGAAACGATGAGAAACGACATATGTTCTCCGGTTCCTTCTTTCGTACGTTACAACCGAAACGACGAAGAAGTTAAAACGTCCCATCAGTCATGTCGTTCTGACTTCGGACGCGTGTCAACCATCGGCTGGTTGCCTCCTAATGTGAAGCGTCGCATACCTCCCATATAAAAGCTTCCACCCTTTGTTCTTTTTCCACTTTTCGATCAAGCTTCCACCTTCGAATTTTCTAGTTATCATCAATCTTATTTCAAACCTTCATACCTTCATCTTTGACCTTCAAATCTTCATAATTGTTCTCACGTTCTTACCCAGATTTCCTTCAAATCTTCATACCCTGCTGTTCAACCTTCAAACTTGTTCTTCCAAACCTTCATATTCTTTCTTCCAATTTTCAAATTTTATCAGATATCAATGGCTAAAACTTCCAATCAGTTCCCCAACAGGCTGCCTCCTTATCTTCCCACCCGACCACAAATGCCGAGGTGGCTGCTTCCTCGGCGGCTATTCCCCAGGTGACAGCTCCCGATGTGTCTGTCACTAAGACATCTGCCCCCGAGGCTGCCGCTGAGCCTCCCCTGAAGAGCTTTGTACCCGGGGGTTACTCAATCACGGACGACTTCAAAGTCGAGAAGCCCTCATCAAACAGGACCAGGGCGAATGAGCATGTAGATATACATGCTCCATTACCGAAGATGTCTTTCCCGTGGTCCGAGAGGACGGCAAATGGGAAGGCAAGGACGTAGTAGTCCTTGGGCCCAAAGAAATATTACTACCCACGTGGAGGGATACCTAAGTGTTTACACTTACCCGTTCACACTGGGCCCTATGGACCCGATGATTTTGGCCTTTTGTAAGAGGTATGAAGTGTGCCTCGGGCAAATCTACCCGTCTCTCTGGAGGATCGTTATCCTCCTCCTCTATTTTGTGAATAACACTGAGTCTCGTCGGTTTACCCTCGATCACATGCTCCGTCTATACAATCCTCGAATTTTTCGAGAGGGATTAATCAAGCTTACTCGTCGGGCTAACAAGGCCCCCTTTTCGAGTATTGATGAAGATCGAGATCGAGGCTGACATGGGCGCTTCATTCGGGTGAAGACTGAAGACCTGATCCCCTCTGAGTTCATGCCATTCCCCGTGAAGCGGAATGCATCTCGTAAGTGTAACCTTTCCTTAAATGTCAACTTTTCTTTATTTCCTCTCTCATCATTCGTATTTGTGGTTGTGCAACTGTGGCTCGGGTTCCAAATTCAGTCCCCTGGCTCAAGGAGTGGATTGAAAGCATCTTCAAGCAGATGTCGTACTTCGAGCACTCATGGCGCAAGCTTTCGAAGGGTCGATGGGAGGCCCGTTCTCATGGTAAGGTTCTCCTTCGAATAGCTATTACCGTATTCTCACATCATACTGACCTTTCTTCTTTCTTTTATAGGTTTGCCTAAGACCACTGAGCTTAGGCCTTTGGAAGGGGACGGGGACGTATCCTTCTCCATTGCCGCGGTGGAAAGGAAGAAGAGGAAAAGAAAATCTTTAGGCTCCCCAAGTCCCGAGGTGAAGCCAAAGAAGAGGGTGGCTCTAAGCCCTAGAAGAGTACCAGCTCCTGTGTGCCATATTTCAGCTCACGTCTCCGGCTCAGGGATGATTTGGAAAAATATGACATTTTTGTCACCCATGGGTCGACCCCACCCGGGGAGCAGGCGACAACCGAGGGGGAGATTTATGAGGCCGACCTCCCTCAGATTTGAGAGGCCTATATGGAGATGGAGAGTGGGACCCCCCGAGATATCGGCTCTACTCCGAAGGAAGCGCCCAATGTAATAGACGTTATGGAGATTCCCTCCTACTCCGAGTCCATGTTTTAGGAGGCCTAATCAGGAAAAGCAAAGTCTAATGAAGTGGTTCATGGCGCGAATTGCCCTCTTCATTCTTTCTTCGAGGGTGTGGACTCATCCACTTTGGAAGATATTTCCGGGCTGGGCGACCTGGAAGTCCCGAAGAAGGATATATCTTCGGAAGCTGACAGGCGGAGTTCGAGCCCAAAATTGATTAATTCGTTTCCCGCTCTGAGTGTGTACTCTGGCGCAAGAGAGCGGTTATTCTTACTGTCTCAGAGGATGCCCGAGTTCTATCTGCTCCCGTAGGCGCATCCAGCTACCTCCTATGCCTGGTGACCGAGGAGGACCAGGCAAAAATGAACGAAGTGAATGTGCCGTGTCTTTTCAATGCGGCGCTAAACTGGGTGAGGCATTATTACGTCTTCAGGTATTTTACTTAGATTTTGATATTTCTCACGACTTTTGTTTTCTTGCAGGCCTCAGTAATTCACCACAAGAGCTTCTTCCGGTACCGTGTCGAGGTCAATCAGCTCAAGCTCGAGCTCAAAAAGCAGGTTCGAAAGAAGGACATATACAAGCTCCTCAGCGAGCAACAAGACAGGGCCGTCATGGACATTTAGGCCGATCTGGATAGGGCTCAGAAGGAAGCTTTAACCCTGAGGCGGAAACATGATGACCTGGTCGAAAAGGTAAAGGTCTTTGAAGTTAGAAACGAGGAACTAGTTGTAGTGGCTAACAACAAAACCTCGCAGGTCCAACAGAAGATCGTCCAGATTGGCCAACTCCGAACTGAGGTGAATGATATCCAAGCCATGGCCGACAGGTGGAAGAGCAAAATGGATCTGCTGGCTTCGGAGAAGGAAATCGCCCAAGCAAAGCTGGCATCGATAGAGGTTTAACTTCGGGTGATGAAGGAGAAAGCTGACAAATAGTCCAGCTAAATGATGAACTCCGAGCATAGCTGAGCTCGTATGTTAGAGAGCGGGACATCCTCGGTAGGGAGTATGAGGTAATGAAGTCCAAGTTGGAGACAACCTATGGCGATTCCGAGGAGATGGTAGCCCAATATAAGGCCGATGTCGAAGAAGCCAAGGCCCGCCTGAAGACCAATGCCGAATATATGAGGCGACTGTCTTGAAGGGAGACCCTCGAAGAGATTCACGCCTAAGGCTTCGACATGTCGGCCAAGATCGAGGAAGCAATAAAGCTTGAGGGCGAGGCGAAGAAACTTTCCAAGCCTGAAGGTGCCGAAGGATCCGAGGGTTCTGAGGGGTCCAAAGGCTCCGACGGTTCTAGCGACGAGTCAGGCCCCGCTGAAGATCAGGCATGAATGCCTTAGTACTTTTTTCGTTTTTGTCTTGTGTATGTTTTTTGTTTATTTTGAGGCCGTTTTTTTGGGCCTTTGTAAATATATTTCGAAATATATAAAATTTCCCTTTCTAGAAATTTCGAGTCTCTACTCTTTTAGCATCTTTTCATAATTTCTATTCATGTAAATATTTTTAATGCCTTAGCATAGAATCAAATATAGTAATAAGTCATTCATTTTTTTGATGTCCAAACAGAGCCTGACTTCGATGCAACTTTATTTGCTCGAGGCTTTGAAAACTCGGTGTGACCGAAAGTTTTCCCGAGATGATTAACTGATTTCAAATGATGCTTTTGACGAGGGTAAACCTTTTAGCATATTTTGAATTTTTATGAAGGTCATTATATTCTGATTACAAGCGTTGGACGTCTTCGAGCCGTTATTTTAGGGTGGCCGTAGCCTTTTGTGTTTAGGCACTACCTAATAGGTTTTGTGCCTCCAGGATTTGGTAGCCCGAGTTGCCTGAACTTTTTTCGGACGATAGTCCCCGAGTAGGGGTAGCTCCCTTGGGCTCGCTAGTCCCTGAATAAGGGTAGCCCATGCGCCCTTAAGATCTATGTTTTAAGACGTAAGAATGCGTAATAGCAAGGTGGAAACTTTCTTTCATTTCTGTGTGCAAAGTACATGATCGAAAGCGTGTAAACGCTTGTATCATGGCTAAGGTGGTCTATGTGGGCACGATTCACTTGACTGTTTGGCCCTTACAATAAATCCTAACCACCGAGCCTAAGCTTTTCAAGTACAAAGTTTCCTTATTTCCTTGCTAAAACCCTTAACCTGAGGGTGATGTCCCCCATTATTCGAGGTTGATCTTGAGAGGGCTCGGATACTGTTGATGTGCCCCTTGACGCCGATTTAAGACTGGATTCAAATCTAAGTTAGTACGATTTACCGTTGCCTCATTAAAAACCTTGCCGAAAAATCCATTTGGGACAAAATTGGTTCAAGGGAAAAAGAGTGCAATGCCTGTTTTTAGACCTAATAGTCACATTTTCCCTTGGCCGTTGCCTGCAAGTGTTAGTCCGCTCCATAATATTATAAAAAACCAAATGAGATCATACCTTAGCAGTAGTACCGCTTTAAGTGCATCACATTCCAATTGTTCGGTAGCTGTGCACCGTTTCCTGCTTCGAGTTTGTATGAGTCTTTGTTGGTAATTTCGACGACTCGATATGGTCCTTTCCAATTTGGTCCCACCTTCCCCTCATTCGGATTTCGGGTACGCAATGTTACTTTTATTAACACCAAGTCCCTGATCTTGAAGTGTCGGAGGTTGGCTCTTCGGTTGTAATATCTTTCTATCCGCTGTTTCTGGATGGCCGACCGGACTAGGGCGGCCTCACGCCTTTCATCCAATAGTTCCAGGCTCGTGCTCATGGCCTCACTATATTCTTCAGTCGCATATCGGAACCTGAGGTCGGTTCTCCCACTTCGACCAATATTAATGCTTCGACATCGTAGACCAATGAAAATGGGATAGCCCCGGTACTAGACTACGAAGTTGTACGGTATGCCCACAAGACTTCGGGAAGAATTTCCTTCCATTTCCCTTTGGCATCGGTCAACCTCTTTTTCAGGTTCTGGAGTATGATTTTGGTCGTAGATTCTGCTTATCCATTCCCACTAGGGTGATAGGGTGTTGATATTATCTTTTTAATCTTGTGGTCTTCAAAAAACTTGCTTACCTTGTTGACGATGAATTGCTTCCCATTATCACACACGATCTCGGCCGGTATCCCAAAACAACATATTATGTGGTCCCAAATGAAGTCAATGACTTCTTTTTTCTGGACTTTCTCGAACGCTTGAGCTTCGACCCATTTATAAAAATAATCAATCATAAATAGTATGAATTGAGCCTTACCAGGTGCCCACGGCAGGGGACCGACAATGTCCATTCCCTATTTCATGAACGACCATGGGGACAAGACCGAATGGAGTAGCTCTCCGAGTTGATAGGACATCAGTGCATGTCTCTAACATCCGTCGGATCTTCGTACAAAGTCCTTTGCATCTTTCTCATTATCGATCCAGTAATAGCCGGCTCTGATTAATTTCTGAACCAAAGATTCTTCCCACGAATGGTTTCCATAGGTGCCTTCGTGAACTTCTCTTAAGACATATTTGGTATCTCCTGGCCCTAAGCATATGGCGAGCACGCCGTCAAATGTTATTCTAAATAGAGTCCTTTCGGACAGGCTAACCTTGGTCGCCTTCGTGCGCAGAGCTCTCGATTCTTTAGGATCTGAGGGCAACTTCCCGGTCTTTAAATAATTTATGTATTTGTTCCTCCAATCCCAACTCAAACTTATCAAGTTTACTTCGGCGTGGCCTTTTTCCACCACCGACTTCATGAGCTGTACGATTGTTCCTGAACTGAATTCATCCTCATCAACCGATGATCCCAAGTTAGCCAGGGCATCTGCCTCACTATTTTGATCTCGGGGCACATGTTGCAAGGTCCATTCATTGAATTGATGCAATGTTACTTGCAACTTATCTAGGTACCTTCGCATCCGTTCCTCTTTTACTTTGAACGTCCCATTGACTTGATTTACCATAAGGAGGGAATCACACCTAGCTTCGATCGCAACGGCCCCAAGGCTTTTAGCCAATTCGATACCTGCAATCATGGCCTCATACTCGAACTCGTTGTTAGTCAATTTCATAGTTCTAATAGATTGCCTAACTATGTTACCCATAGGTGGTTTCAGCATGATGTCGAGCCCAGACCCCTTTGCGTTTGAAGCACCATCCGTAAAGAGTGTCCAAACTCTTGAGGTAACCCCTGAGGTCAACAATAATTCCCTTTCAATTTCGTGTATTAAGGCCGGCGTAAAGTCAGTTGCGAAGTCTGCCAAAATTTATGATTTGATGGCGGTTCGAGGCCGATACTCGATATCGTACCCGCTAATTTCAACTGTCTATTTGGCCAACCTGCTCGAGATCTCAGGCTTGTGCATAATGTTAATCAGTGGGTAAGATGTCACAACACATATGGGGTGGCATTGAAAGTATGGTTTTAACTTTCTGGAGGTGCTTAGCAAAGCGAGCGCTAATTTTTCCAGGTGAGGATACCTTGTTTCGGCCTTGCCTAGAGTTCGACTAATATAGTAAATAGGAAATTGTGTACCTTTCTCTTCCTGGACTAGGACTCCACTTACCGCCACCTCAGATACCGCCAAGTAAAGGTACAACTGCTCATCCTGCTTCAGAGTATGGAGCAAGGGTGGACTCAAAAGGTACCGTTTGAGTTCTTCCAAAGCTTGTTGGCACTCCTTGGTCCAAGAAAAGTTATTCTTCTTCTTTAATAGTGAGAAGAATCGATGACTTTTGTATGAGGACCTCGATATGAACTTACCCATAGTGGCTATACGCCCGGTTAGCCTCTGAATGGCCTTAACACTGTCTACCACAATGATATCTTCTATAGCTCTGAGTTTATCGGGATTGATCTCGATCCCCCGGTTGGACACCATGAACCTGAGGAATTTTTTGGATCCAACCCTGAATCGGCACTTCATAATCAACCTCACAATCTAGAATGACAAAATCCGCAAGAAGAATGAATTTATCAACACGAACTAAAACATCTTCAATCACTCCCAAAGGCCTCGTCATAGTACGATCGGCTATTTGCAATCTCACAGAGGTGGGTCTTGGCTTCCCCATTCCCAAAGTCCTGAAAACCGAATAGGGCATCAAATTGATATTGCCCTAAGATCACAAAGAACTTTAGCAAACTCGACACTTCCAATTGTACAAGGAATCGTGAAAGCACCGGGATCCTCCAACTTAGGAGCCATTGAATGCACAATTGCACTCACTTGATGAGTGACTTTGATGGTTTCAAAATTCATTGACCGCTTCTTTGTTACAAGATCCTTCATAGATTTTGCATAGCCGGGCATTTGTTCCAAGGCTTTAACTAATGGCACATTGATTGAGAGACTTTTCATTATTTGAATGAACTTATTGAATGATTCTCACCATTTAACTTGGAAAGTCTTTAAAGGTATGGAGGTGGAGGCTTAGGCAATGGTGCCTTATCCTTTTGCACTACTGGCTCCGGTATGTCAATAATGTGTTCCCTAGACGGGTTCACCTCCTCTTGAGTCTCTTCCACACTATCATCAATATCAATCTGAACTTCATCATTAGGTTGCACCACATTGTTCGGAATCTCTTATTATTGCATCACTTGATCATCATCAACAAGTTGCCTTCCACTTGAGGTAGGTGCATTCCTGCCTCTTCCACTTCTTCTGATAACCATCATTGCATGCCCCGTGTTGTTACCACACTTTAGGTTTACCACCGTGTCACTTGGTTGTGCCCCCTTAGGATGAGAATTTAAAGCTTGAGAGATTTTCCCCATTTGAACTTTGAGGTTGCGGATTGATGTGTTGTATAAGGCAAGTTGGGCATCCGAATCAGCATTCTTTTCCATCATTTTCTTGAACATATTTTCAATACGCCCCATCTAATTGTTTGAAGAACTCGAACTATTGGAAGGATAAGGAGGTGGGTTGCTTGGTTGTTGGTATATTGGGGACCTTTGAAAACCCGAACCCCGGTTGCCTTGATTGTTATCTCCCCAATTTTCTTGGTTGTTTTCACTCTAATTTCCTTGATTGTTAATGTTATGCCAATTCCCTTTATTGTTGTCTCCCTTCCAATTTCCTTGATTGCTAGAATTCCAATTGCCTTGATTGTTTTGTGGTCTCCATTATTGTTGGCTTAGGCCTTGAAAGTTGTTTCTCTGCCCTTGAAAATTATTCACATATTGCACTTCCTCTTCTTGTTCATTATAGAAATCATCTTACTCAAAACTACCATCTTCTTGCATATAGTTCTCCACTCGATTTTGTACTTGTGGACCCTTCTCCTCTTGTTCACCATCATGTTCACTCCTTTCATAACATTGACTTGCTTAGGAGTTTTCACTTGATTTAGTTGGGCCTTTTCTAGTTGAGTCATGGTAGTTGTCAATTCGGCAATGGCTTGCCCATGTTCTTGCAATTCTTTATGAATGTGGATCATATTCGGGTCACCTTGTGGAGCACTGGCCCGGGATTGTCAAGCCGACGACGTTTCTGCCATCTCATCCAAAATTTCACATGCCTCTGCATAAGGCGTAGTCATAAAGTTCCCACCGGCTAGTTGATTCACTACACATTGGTTGGTCGTGTTAATCCCACGATAGAAGGTTTGTTGAATCATGTTTTTTTCGTTATATTATTGTTGGAACATTCCTTGACCATAGTTCTATAGTGCTCCCATATCGTCTAGTGGTTTATTCGGCTCTTGCTTGAATGCCAAGATCTCATCCCAAAGTGTAGCCATGTGTCCGAATGAGAAAAACTTAGCAAGGAACTTTTCTGCCAACTTATCCCAAGTGTGAATTGAATGGTTCAACAATCGTTTCAACCAATCTAAAGCTTTCCCCTATAGAGAGAAGGGAAAAAGCCTTAGCCTTGATGCATCCTTGGAGATATTTATTTTCTTGCTCCCCCAACAAGTGTCCACAAACCCCTTCAAATGTTTATAAACATTTTGTGTTGGAGCACCGTTGAAGATACCTCGTTGCTCAAGAAAAGTAAGCATCACATTGGTGATTTGGAAGTTACCTTCCCTAATATGGGGAGGCACTATTGCACTAACATAACCTTCATTGGGAAATATTCGGTGTGGAGCCACTCGTGATGGAGGTGGAGGTGGAATGGGCACATTGTCATGAGGTACACGACCTCTCCGACTGGTAGGTGGCTCATGAGGTACCTCCTATACTTGCTCTTCATCCGCATCCAAATCCCCTAAAGGCAAATTTCTGAGCTTATTGTTCTCCATGGTTGTACCTAGGATTTCTCACACAAGTTAGTAACACGGAAGAAAAATAAGATATTTCAAAAACAAACCCAAATATATGGCTAACACCATTTTAACTCTCGTGCAACGGTGCCAAAAATTGATCCACGTCCAATCCGCACTCAATTGTGAGTGGAAACGATCGTTGGAAGAATAATACCCAACAAGAGTCGGGGTCGATTTCCATAAGGAGTTACAATGGGTGTTAGGAGTATACACTTGACGAAAGCAAATGGAATAACTAAACTATGCTTCCAACAACAGGTTTTTATTTCTAACTCTAATTTTACTTTAGCAATTGTAAACTAAGGAAAGAAACTAGAAGCAAATTAGTGTTTTTGGTGTTTTTCCAAATAATTATAAAGCCTAGGGATGTGGCCGTAACCTAGGTGTTCGCCTAATGGGTTAAATACGTTAAAACTTATTTTGTTGATTGGGGTGTATTATAGCTCTCAACCCTACAATACCCACTCGGTCAAAGAGTGATTTTTCCCAATTCGGCTTTCTCAAGTCCGAATAGGTATCAAACAAAATAATTTATATGAGCTCCAGTTGGGTTCTCACTATCTCTAGTTTGAACCCTTTAATTAGGCTAATCAAACCCTCAATTAGCCCAAATCCTTGTTAGCCAAGTTATCCTAGACTAAGTCCCTATTTCTCAAGTAGATACCAAGTCAAAAAGGCATGAATTAATGTTTGCAACCATTAATTATAAAACTGAAGCATAAACTAAGCTAAATAATCAACACCCAATTTTAAACAAGTATTAAATTAATTACCCATAAGGTTTACACACTAAGATTGGGTCACAACCCTAGTAAGAATCTATCTACTCATAATGAGAATTGAAGAAAAGAAAGAAGAAATGCTAATTAAACTCATAATCTAAGATTAGAATGGTAAAATATGATGTTTAAGACCTAAAATAATCACAAAATTCCTAAAATGGAAAAATGTAATGGTTACAACAGCTCAAACTTTGAAACTTGACCTAAAAATGTGAAACTCGTCTATTTATAGTGGCCCAAAATTCGCTGGCAAAAATACTCATCAGGAGGTTCTGCGGCTGCACAATTCCATGTGCGGTCAGATTTCTTCAGCTAGCAGGTCTTGAATTCTTCAGCCACATAATTCTGGATTGCTGCTGTAAAGCATCTTCTGCGGCCGTACAATTTTTGTGCGGTCTGCACTTCAGGAAGGTTTCAGGTCTTGGCCTTTTGCACACTCTCTAAACTTTGAATCATTTGTTAGTGCAAACCTTGTTCTGCAGCCGCACAATTCATGTGTGATCCGCACATTGCCTGAACCTTCATTGTTAGTCATGACTGTGTTGCCTGAATTCTCATTGTTGATTTTTTTAAAGTGTTAAAATAGTAGTATAAACCCAGGTATGTGCTAAAAGAAAACCAACCAGTTCACGTTAGGTTTTCCCAGAAACAAGAACCTCTGCTCTAATGTTCAGACCTTTGTAGTATGCTTATGATGCTTCTGCTCCTCACATGTATATGTTTTAAAGTCAGATCTTTAGCTTCTTGCGATATATATTTTTTTGGTATCCAATATAGACTATATGTTCTTATGTTAGGAGGAAAAATATATTTTTGTGGTGAATAATTCTATAACATTTAGTTTACATTGAAAGGGCCTCGTTGGCATTTAAACCTGTAAGGAAAACATGTTGTTAGTGCTTAAGGGTATCTGGGAGTGGAGTTTGACTCTAGGTTGGGCTGCCCTACCCGGCACAAGCATTGCCCTGGACCTTGAGTCCCTTGGGAACTTTGAAGTGTCGGGGAATTCAAAGGGAGCATCGACATTGAGTAGAAATTCCTTCTTAGCCCTTAATTCATTGACACATTTAGTTCTTTGGGGGTTTAATGTTTAATGACAATGAAAGGTTTTCAATGTGAATTATTTGCTAAGTAGACCCCCTACATTAAAATAATTTCCCACAGTATTGATTATTTTCTTGTTCCAATTGTTTGTCTATACACATGTCATATATGTTTTGAATATGTTGAGAATATGAGATATACTTCTAATGACCTTCTTTATTTTTTGGGCATGTATACATTTGGGCATGCTGAGTTCCTATGGAATTCAGGCCCAAACCAGCTTTGCTGCATTTTCTGAAGAGTCCAGTGAACTATAGCCGCGCCTCTCAATTGCTGGGCCTACCTTATTGAGGCCCAACCATCAGAGTCCAGTCCTCACTCCCTAACTTCTTTCGTTACTGCCCATTATTTCCATAGCCTAGCTTACTGCTTCATTATTTTTGCTTACTGCCTTTGTCGTTTGATCATATTTCATTACCATGTATTTAACAATCATATATTATATTATGTACTTTATTTTAATGCTCTAATATTACATGAAACATAGGCAAACTATAACTAATATAGGACTTAAAGAGAATTAGTTAGTAATTAATATTCGCTCCGTTAATTATAACTTGTTCATCTTGTACACTCACCTCTCTTAAAGATTTTTTGAAGCCCAGGCTCCAATAAAAAACAACATCCCATTTTCAAAGGAAATTAGAAAAAGAATCATTGGTCTTTCCTAACAAGGAATGAAACCAGATTTTTTATGAAAACGGTAATGAACGATCACCCAAATGAATTTTTAAAGATTCACCTTCTTCAGAATTTTTAAAACCAATGTACATTTAGAATCACTTTTCTTACAAACATCTTTTAAAATTATACAAGCATCTATTCTTTAAATTAATTACTTTCATAACTTAATAATTACAAACCTTAAAATATAGGCTACTTTTAGAACTCTCTTAACCTTCAATAACTTTTTTACAATCTCACATCCCTCCTAAGTCTTACATATATACTCCCTTTAATATATAGTAAGTCATGCCGTAGTAGTAATTAAGCATAGTATAAATAATTGATTCCTTAAAATTAGTCTAAGTCCTATGGAGCTACCTCAGGTAGATTTTAAGGGGTCCCTAACACCTTCCCCTTAGAAGAACTAGAACCATTACCCATAGTCTCACCGGTTTGCAGACCTGTAAATAATATAACTTAGTAATTAAATAGGTACCCTAGTATACCTTTAAATATTAGGTGGCGACTCTCTTTCATCAACAACAGAGAAACCACAAGTTGAATCCTGTCTTGACTAGTAAAAAATAGGGTGCAACAACAACATGTTAGTCAAGTCCCTGCGAGTAGAGGATCATTTGAAACATTTTCATGAAACCTTCGACATATTGAGGAGATACAATATGAAGCTCAACCCTGAGAAATGAGACCTTTCCTTGCTACGGGTAAAGCTCTTTATGATGTTGAAGCTGGAGAACTCACTTTCCGGGTTGGTGATGAAAAAGTGATGTTTCATGTGTGTAAGTCCATGCGGTAATCAAATGGCAATGAGCTGTGTTCTTTTGTGGACTTGGTGACCAATGTTATTGTTGATGAAACAAGTGCTACAATCAATATTGGTGATATGTTGGATGCTGTCTTGCTCAACTTTGATGATGACGAGATGGATGGCTTCATGGAATATGTGAACTCTTTGCAAGGAATAGGGTCGTACAACTATGCACCCCGAAAATTGTCCTTGGATCTTGAAAATAGGAAAACTCCTCCTACAAAGTCTTCTATGGAAGAGACTCCTACCTTGGAGTTAAAGACATTGCCTCCACATCTTCGGTATGAATTTCTTGGTCCTTGTTCTACTTTACCGGTTATTCTTTTCTCTTATTTGACTAACGTGCATGTAGATTCCACATTGGCGGTGCTACAAACGAGGAAGAAGGTTATTGGGTGGACCTTGGCGGATATTCGGGGGGATAAGCCCCGCCTTTTGCATGCATAAGATCAATTTGGAGGATGGCGACATTCCAATCCCATGAACATCAAAGGAGACTCAATGAGGCTATGCAAGAAGAAGATTATCAAGTGGTTGGATGCCAGGGTTGTCTACCCCATCTCTGATAGTTCATTGACTTCTCCGGTTCAGTGAGTCCCAAATAAGGGTGGCATGACGGTGGTCACCAATGACAAGAATGAGTTAATTCCTACAAGAACAGTGACCGGTTGGAGGGTGTGTATGGACTATCAAAAGATCAACAAAGTCACAAGGAAGGATGACTTTCCACTTCCTTTCATAGATCAAATTCTCGATAGATTGGCCGGCCGTGCTTTATATTACTTTCTTGATGGGTACTCGGGCTATAACCAAATTCTCATTGCTCCGGAAGATCAAGAGAAAACAACCTTTACATGTCCCTATGGTACTTTTGATTTCAAGTGGATGCCATTTGGTTTGTACAATGTACCAACGACTTTTCAAAGGTGTATGATGGCTATTTTCACGGACATGGTGGAGGACTACCTTGAAATTTCATGGATGACTTCTCGGTGGTTGGAGATTCTTTTGATGATTGTCTTGCAAATTTGGACAAAGTGTTGGCTAGATGTGAAGAAATAAATTTGGTGCTCAATTAGGAGAAATGCCATTTTATGGTCGAGGAAGGTATTGTACTTGGCCACAAAATCTCAAGGAATGGAATTGAAGTTGACAAGGCAAAGATTGAGGTGATTTCTAAGCTTCCACCCCTACTTCGGTGAAGGGTGCCATGCGGGTTTTTACTGGTGCTTCATCAAAGACTTCTCTAAGGTGGTGAACCCATTGTGCAAGCTTCTTGAGAAGGATGCTAAGTTTAATTTCAATGATGATTGCATGAGAGCTTTTGAATTGTTGAAGATTGCGTTGACAACTACTCCCATAATCATCAATCCCAATTGGAGTGTGCCTTTTGAACTCATGTGTGATGCAAGTGATGTAGCAGATGGGGATGTTTTGGGGCAACACATCAACAAGATTTTTCATCCGGTCTACTATGCTAGTAAGACCATGAATAGTGGCTAAGTCAACTCTACCGTTATGGAGAAAGAGCTCCTTTCTATTGTGTTTGCAATTGAGAAGTTCCGCCCATACATGATGGGTGCAAAAGTTATTTTCCACACGGATCATTCGACGCTTCGTTATCTTATGAGCAAAAAGGGCTCCAAATCTCGGTTGATGAGATGGGTGCTCTTGTTACAAGAATTTGATATTGACATCCAAGATAGAAAAGAGAGTGAAAACCAAGTGGCAGACCACATGTCTCGTTTGGAGGAGGAGGGGAGGCCGCATGATGGCCTTGAGATCAATGACTCTTTTCTCGACGAGAAACTCTTGGCAGTTTTAATGAAAAAGGTGCCATGATTCACAGATTTAGCAAATTTTCTTGTGTGTGGAATCATTCCAGATGAGTTTTCTTCAAGCCAAAGGAAGAAGCTCAAACGAGATTGTCAAGACTATTATTGGGATGAACCATGCCTTTTTCAGATTTGCACGGATGGGGTAATTAGAAGATGTGTACCGGAAGAAGAGCAAGGTGAAATTCTTGGGGCTTGTCATTCTTCGTCATATGGTGGTCATCATGGTGGAGAAAGAACGGAGTCCAAAGTGCTTAGTTGCAGTTTCTTTTGGCCTACTCTTTACAAAGATGCTAGTGAGTTAGTGAAAAGATGTGATGAATGTCAACGGGCCGGTTGAATCTCAAAGAAAAATTTAAATGCCTCTCACAACCATTTTGGAAATTGATATTTTCGATGTGTGGGGTATTTACTTCATGGGCCCTTTTGTGAGTTATTGTGTAAACACCTACATCTTGGTCGCGGTGGATTATGTGTCCAAATGGGTTGTGGCCGTTGCTTTACCGAACACTGAGGCGAGAAGTGTGGTGGCTTTCTTGAAGAAGAATATTTTCACAAGGTTTGGTACTCCACGTGCAATTATAAGCGATGCGAGGTCACATTTTTGCAACAAGGATTTCGACACTTTACTTAACAAGTATGGTGTTAATCACAAAGTCACGACTCCCTATCACCCATAAGCTAGTGGGTAAGTGGAAGTCTCCAACCGGGAGATAAAGAGTATCTTGTCCAAAACTTTGAATGGTAATCAAACTAATTGGTCCAAGAAGCTTGATTATGCATTATGGGCTTATCAGACGGCTTACAAAACACCTATCAGAATGTCGCCATACCGGTTGGTGTTCGGAAAAGCTTGTGATCTTCCGGTGGAACTAGAGCACAAGGCTTTGTGGGCTTTAGAGAAGTTGAATCTTGATTGGGATGTAGGCACGAACTTAAGGGTTGGACATTTGAATGAATTGGATGAGTTTCGGTACCATGCTTATGCAAGTTTATCCTTCCACAAAGAAAAGATGATATATCTTCATGACAAATACATTTGGAACAAAGAGTTCAAGGTAGGTGATCTTGTATTGTTATTTAACTCAAGGTTGAGGATGTTACCCGGGAAGCTAAAATCCAAGTGGAGTGGTCCTTTCGAAATTGTGGGTGTGACACCTTTTGGTACGTTAGACTTGAAGAAAAAAACAATGAAGTATTTCGAGTCAATGGTCACCGAGTGATGCATTACTTGGGAAAGTTTGGAGATAGCCCTGTGGTGGCAGTCCTTCACCTGATTTGAGGGTTTTCTGCGTCGTGCCGCCACCTTAAATCAAGCACTTCTTGGGAGGAAAATCATGTTTCTTTTTCTTTTCTTTTGTAGTTAAGTTATATTTGTGTTCTAACTTGATTTGAAGTGTGCTACAGGGATGAGTGTGACTTACAAGAATTGTGGACGAAAATATGGCTAAAGTGTTCAAAAGAGTGCGGACCACACATTTTTATGTGCCACATTAGATGAGCATTGCGGCCACACATTTCTCTCCCGGACCGCACATTTGAAACATCAAAAATACCAGCTCTCTAAAGTTTAAACTTGTCAGTGCGGAGGTCGATCTGCGACCGCACATGAAATCTGCGGCCGCACCTGAAAATGTGCGGACCGTAGATTGGTTTCTAAAAATGATCGCCCGGGTTAAAAAGTGCGGACTGCACTCATCTCCGATCCCTTCTCATTTTGAATGGTATAAATAGAACAATAAGGCTTATTTTACCCTTTTCCCACTTTGAACAAACATTGTTGCCCTGCTAAGTTTTCTTAGAGATTTCAATTGTCCACATACATAACCACCTAGATTACTCACTCAGGGCATTCACTCTATCTGGTATGCTTCAAATTCATGTTAATTTTTATGTTAGTTTAATTTGTAGATTTTTTTAGTTCTTTTTAGGACATCTGTTATTAGGGTTCCATTGTGTGTCCATGTGGGGTAGATCTGAACTGGATTAACTTGATACATGCTCTATGGGAATTGGGTTAGTAAAATTTCATGCTTATACAATGTTGCCATGCCTATTTGTGCAAGAAATTGAAACATATTTGAATAAAAAAGTTGTCTGTTCATAATAGTTTGAATTCTGCAACCACACTTAAATTGTGCGGTCCACAGATATGGATTTCTAGAAACGTATATGAGGTATGAATCTACGGCCGCAAGTCAAATTGTGCGGACCATATATTTCCTCTTGCGGCCGTTGATTAGGCCTTTCACTTTCATAAGAGAGTCTTCACTTTTGAGACTCCAAGGTACGACCACATGTCAAATTATGCGGACCTCAGAAATCCTCTTGCGACCGCAGATTGACCATTTCTCTGTCATCATAGAGTTAAAAAATTTAGGACTCAGAAGTGCAGCCACAATTCCAAATATGCGGAACGCATTTCCCTTCTGCGGCCGCACAACAGAAATATGCGGACTGCGAGTTCCTATCTGCGGCCGCAGGTCAAATTATGCGAACTGTAGATCCCTTATCCTGCAGGCATGACTCAAATGCACAAACCCACCATGTCTAATTGTTTCTCCCTTACCTACATGTCTCCTGTATGTGTTTGAAAAATGAATTGCAACAATCTCCTTTGCTTGATACAGACAATGGTTCGATCAAGAGGCCAAGGCGACACTTCAAAGGGAAGAGGTGAATCTTCTCGGGGTCGAGGCAAAAGTGCCTTAACCCTTGGCCAGCCCAAGACAATAATATAGGAAACAACAATCGACATAGGGAGAGGTGCAGACCTCTTCGCGTCTAGCTCCTATGTCTCATCTAGGAAGTCAGAGGGTAACTCATCCTCTGTTCAAGAGGAGAAGATGGCCACCCAGTCGAGGCCGCAGAGGAGATACCAGCTTAGGAACGAGCCATCTTTATCTCATAGCACCTCTGAGGGATCGGAGAGTGCTAGTCAGGCTTCTGAGCCATCGGCTACACCAGTCCCTGAGGCACAAGTTACACATGATATCCCCGATGATGGTAGAGGGGAGATGCTACAGCTACAAGGCTTGAGAGATCAAAGAAGAAAGATGTTTGGGAGGATCATTTTGTCAGCTTGGACGCCTTTACTAGTTTCCGTATGCGGTGTCCAGTGAGGTCGCTAACTCTTGAGCGACAGTTTCTGTTGAAAGATTTGGAGAAATACAACCCATATATATTGAGACAGTTCAGGGCACGAAAGGGGTGGATGTGGTTCACCGAGAGAGTGGAGGATGCAAAAGAATACCTCATTCGAGAATTTTATGCCAATGTTGCTCATATCAAGAAAGGGATGAAGGTGACCAAAGTACTCAACCTCAAGGTGAGGTTTGATCAGCATACGCTAAATGCGTATTTGGGCTTTGAGGATGTTGACCCGAAAGAGTATCTGGAGAAGTGTGCACTGAAGGAGGAAGTCTGACCATGGTTGGCTGAGATTCTAGCACCACCAGGGCCACCACCATTATGGATTACCGCTGGGGTTCCCATTCAGCAGAGTACTTTGAGCTTTGCGGCTAAAGAGTGGCAGACCTTTGTTTGTAGCATGTTAGATCCATGCTAGAATGAGACTCACCCTTCTATACCTTGGGCAGTGCTTGTGGCTTCCATCATGGCTGGTTACCCAATTAATGTGGGTGCCGTGATGTCAGCTAACATTTTAGTGATTGCACGGCTAGATAGCTCGGCCTACCATTATCCCAACACTATCACAGAGTACCTTACTGATGCAAAGGTAGAGCCGAGAGATTTTGACACCAAGGTAAAGCCGAAGATGACTGGTATTCTCTAATGGATGCGAGCAACCCAAAAAAGAAAGTCCAGCCTTCTACCACCACAGACAATCTGATGAGTCAACAGTGGTAGCTTTTGAAGCAGGTGATCTTCCATCCACCTCTGCTGAGCCTTCTACCAGTGCCACTTCTATGCCTATATCATCATCTTCTGCTCCTACCACAGCCCCTAGAGTTTCTCTAAAGACATTTCCCGTGCCCACAATTCCCCTATCTGCTCAGCGAGTCTCCCAGACATTGGTGAGTCTCAACAACTAGATGCAGACAACTACTTCTAAGCTGTCTGACTTGTCTAGTACTATTGTGTCCACTTCTTAGTCACCACATGATTCTTCTAACATTGATGAGACACTGAAGAATATTTTGGAAAACCAAAAGATGATCATGGACACCTTGGTACAACACTGGTCAGTGATTGAGGAGCTGGGAAAGGAAGTAAAGAAGATGAGGAAGTCCTAGGTCATCCAGAAATCAATGGACAATATCCGGCGGGAGGTGACTATACTTGCTACAGTTGGAGATATTCCTTTTGATATGATTGTTGACCCGCACCAGTCTGCCCCAGATTCTTCAATACCATCTACACCGGTAGCACCAACTGGCCAGTCTGACGAGCTAGACCTTACTGCCTACACTACTGAGGCAGTGCGTGTGATGTTCGATAACTCAGTCACGCCTAGATTTGATGGTGATGAGATTCAGTTGGCTGACCCTGAGAGAGGTGACATTGCTGGGGACACTGAGATGTCCAAAGATCCATAGGGAGTTTTCTTCACCCTCTCTTCTTTTACTATTATTTTGCTAAGCATTTGGAACAATGCTTACTTTTATTTTGGGGGGGGGGGGTGGAGTTTATTTGACACATTGGTACACTTTGATACATTTGGTATGTAATAATTTGATGGTACTCTTTCTTTTCTTATTTGTATTTATCTAGCTTCTCTCTCTTCTCTTATGTATATTTACCTATTTTTCGTAGCCTTTTCTTACTAGCTTCGTTATTTTTTCCATATTAGTTCTTGTTTTATTAAGTAGCTTCTTTTTATGCTTTAGTAGATAATAAGCCTTTGGTTTTCTTAACACCACAGTTCTTTCCAAAGGTAGTTTTTGTGTGAACCGTGTGACTCGTCCTAACGATGGATGGCGTGATAACCTTCTTAAAGGAATGAGTCAGTTTTTGTGTTTAGGTAATAATAGTAGTAGTAATGAATAAAAATACCTAATCAAGTCATTATCGAAGACTTAATCGTGCTTCAATTGGTACCAACACACTTAACTACGTGCTTATAGTTAGAGACAAGGTTTTTGAAAGAAATAACTCTAGTTAGTGTTTGTGTGACTTTTGAGTTGACTTTGGTAATCATCGAGTGGTTTAATTGGACCATAGTGATCTTTTAACTTGAATATGGTCATTGTAGGCTCTCGACTCTATCCTCTTTTACAATCTAGTTGCGTGAGGGGTGAGATGAATTGTTGCTAGTCCAAGTATCTGTGCGAAGGGTCTAGAATTTGCCCCACATGTGTTTCAAGGCGAAATCCTAAGTTTTTCTTGGTTTGAGAGGTGATTGTAGGCTTTCCTTGGCCCGTTTGAACTTTCTATTTCCAACCAATGTTATTATCCCTAGTCAACCCCTTTGAGTCGTTAGCCTTTCTCATTTGATAACCGTGTTATAAGCCTTTACCCACTTTGTCGTGACACTATCTTGGCACCCGGACTTTCCTTAACACTCTTGTGAAACAAGTGGCTTAAAACATAAGTTTGGGGGAGAGGTGAGAAGTTTGAAAAAGGTATCAAGGCACAAAAAGAGAAAAGAAATGATCTCTATGAAAATAGAAGGTAAGAAAATAAAAGAACAAAAATAAAAATGCAAAACGTGAATAAGTGGAAGGGTTGATGGATTCAAAAAGAGGTAATGATCCCTAGCATGAATAATCAAAAATAGAGAAAAAGAATGAAATGAACAAGAAAGAGTGATATTAAGTCTCTCTAGTCCCTAATGAAAAGAAAATGCCTCTAAGGATTGGTAATTGTGAGCCGAGTATTGAAAATGTGGAGTGCCTAAGGAAAGGTGTAACCACTTACCCATATGGTACCCTACCCTAATCCAAAAGCCTTCATTATAACTCGAAGGATGTCCTACTTGATTTTGAACCAAGTGAGCTTACATTAGTGGCGATCTACATGAGGGGCAAGCCTATGGTACTTGAAGCCGTACTTATGATATTCTCTTGTGAGAGATGAGTGGACTTTTCATGAATCCTAATATTGAGTGCTAATTTCTTAAATGAGCTTGGCAAATGAAAAGTAGAGGAGGAAGAGTTTGGAGTCCACCATGACCTACATGATAGAACAAGAGTCCTTTATGAGTAAAGTCAATTCTTGAATCTCAAATGTCATATTAGAACTATATGTGCATGAATATTTAATTTGTCACCTTGTCGATAATGCATGAGTAGTGTGGGTAATTATTAGTCCCAACTGATGTGTGAATGGCTCACATGTGACTCGCTGAAATGACCCTTAACTCTAAGGAGGTGGGGACAAATTTATTTGCTTGATGACAAGCAAAGTGTAACGATCCGGCCGGTCGTTTTGAGTATCACAACCCAGTTTCCCTATTTACTACTCAAATTATTCCTTACAGTTGATTTATGACTTATCGGGTTAGTTGGTTCGGGTCTGGAAGAATTTCGGAGTGAAATGAGACACTTAGTCTCATAATTAAAAGCTTAAGTTGGAAAAGTGACAGGATATTCACTTATGTGTAAACGACCTCAGAATTTAATTCTGATGATTCCAATAGCTCCGTATGGTGATTTTGGACTTAGGAGCGTGTCCGAAAAATTATTTGGAGGTCCGTAGTGGGATTAGGCTTGAAATGGCGGAAGTTGAATTTTTGGGAAGTTTGACCGGGGGTTGACTTTTTTGATATCGGGGTCGGAATCCGATTCGGAAAATTGGAATACCTCCGTTATGTCAATTGTGACTTGTGTACAAAATTTGAGGTCAATCGGACGTGATTTGATAGGTTCCGGCGTCGTTTGTAGAAATTTAAAGTTTCAAAGTTCATTAGGCTTGAATCTATGTGTGATTCGTGTTTTTAGTATTGTTGGATGTGATTTAAAGGTTCGACTAAGTTCGTACAATATTTTAGGACTTGTTGGTATATTTGGTTGGGGTCCCAGAGGGCCTCGGGTGAGTTCGGATGCTTAACGGACCGAATTTGGATTTGGAGGAGGAGCTGAAGTAGCTGGGCATCTAGTATGATTGCACCTGCGCGAAAAAAGGCCGCAGGTGCGAGCTCGTGGATGCGAGGAATTAGCCGCAGAAGCGGAAATTGCATGAGCTGGCCATGCACCGCGGGTGCAAAAAATTTTGCCGGGGGTGCGAAGACCGCAGGCGCGAAGAAATCGTCGCAGGCGCGGACACCGCTGCACGAGAGTTTTGCCGCAGGTTCGAAGACCACAAGCGCGAAGAAATCATCGCAGGCGCGGACATCCCGGGCGCGAGAGTTTTTCCACGGGTGCGAAAACCCTAGGGCAATACAAAAACAGAGGGGTTCCGAGCTTTTGCCATTTTAGGGCATTTCAAGCTCGGGTTGGGCGATGTTTGAGCAAGGTTTTCACGGTAAAACTTGAGGTAAGTCTCTTGTGATTATTTATACTCCATAATATTGAATTATCATCGAATAATACGACTATATTACATGTTTTTGAGGTGTAAATCAGGGGTTTGAACTTAGGGATTTGAAAATAAGATTTCAAAAGTTGGAGGTCGAGTTGAGGTCGGATTTTGATAAAATTAGTATGCTTAGACTCGTGGTTTAATAAGCTTCCAGATTTTGTAACTTTTGTCGGGTTTCGAGATGTGGGCCCCACGGGCAAATTTTGAGTGTAATTTCGGATTTTTGTGTAAAAAATTAGTATTTTGATATGGAATAAATTCCTATAAATTTTATGGACTGAATTAAATTAATTGTGGCTAGATTAGAGCCATTTGGAAGTTGATACACGCAGAATAGAATTTCTGGAGCATTGTTTAGCTTGCTCGACATTGGATTCGGCTTGTTCGAGGTAAGTAACTCTTCTAGTCTTGGAGCTGAGGGTACCGACCCTGAATATGTGTATTATGTGAATTGTTTGGAGGTGACGCACATGCTAGGTGACGAGCATGTGGGCGTGTACCATAGAAATTGTGACATAATTGTTTCCGTGGAATTTTGTAGCCAAATAATCTTGGCATTTTCTATGTAGTTTTATGTGCTGAAGGAATTGAGCTGAAAATCATATTAAAAATCATGTTGAGGCTATACGCCAGTATTATTGGGACCCACAGAGGTCATATTGCTGTGAATTATTTGTTTTAAATTGAAAATTTATACTCAGTCATATTAATGCCATTATATATCATGTCTCAGTCTCTGTTGTTATTTATTGATATATCATATCATCATTTTTAGGCAATTGTTATGACATTGTGAGCCCATGAGAGAGAGAGAGAGACTGGAGAGATTGATGACTGAGTGAAGTCGAGGGCCTGATTGTGAGGATTATTATTTGGATCGGGGATGCCCGTTTGTAGCAGGCCTTATAGGCTTTATTATAGCACGTGAGTTGTCCATGCAGCACGTGAGTTATCCGTGCAGATTATAGCACTTGGGCTGATGGAGTCTCTCCGGAATCTATACACACCCCCAGTGAGCGCAGGTACCTACTGAGTGCGAGTGCCGAGTGATTTGGGAGGATTGAGTGACTATGAGGACTGAGTGACTGTGAGGACTAAGTGACTGGGAGGACTGAGTGAAATGATACTCTGAGAGTATGCATATGATTTTATCTCTGAGATACATTGCATTGACATGCACACATGACATACATGCATAGAGATGTATTTTTCCTCAGACTGTACGATATTACATTATTCATGATTTCTCACACATGTTGACAGATGGGCATAATTATGTGTTTGTTTTACATGATTTATGTGGAAAAAAAATGAAACATCTTATTTATTATTGAAAGGATTTCGGGAAAATTTTTATTTCCAAACTTATTCATATTTTTGGCAACTTCGGTAAACAATTTGGGTTTTCACTGATGTACTTGAAAGGAAGAATTATAAATTTTGAAATCATGATTTAGCTGAGCATTTTATCTCTGTGTTACCTCTTGTATTATTTACTTTACGTAGTTATGGACTGTTGTGGACTATTGGTTTTGGACCCGACCTTGGTAAAAGCTCATCACTACTTTCAACCTAAGGTTAGGTTTGTTACTTACTCAGTACATGGGGTCGGTTGTACTGATACTACACTTATACACATTGCGTGCAGAAGTTGGCTGTTGTTGTTGCTGTGCTCGATGGTTGCCGGATTTGAAGATGTACATGCGTTCCTGTTGTAGCTGCCTCTTGTTCATGGTAGCCTTAGATTTATAAAAGCTCTGTTATGTACTATTCAAAGAGACTATGTATTTATTTCATCTTCGCTTTGTAAACTCTATTCTTAGAAGCTCATGATTTGTACTACCAGTTCTTGGGAAAAAGTATTAGTTTTAGATATTTTCTTTTAATTAATTGCCTTATTAATGTAATTGGAATCAGATAGTTAGTAATTGGCTTACCTAACGGGTTGGGTTAGGTGCCATCAAGACTAGTTGGATTTTGGGTCGTGACAAGCTGGTATCAGAGCTCTAGGTTCATAGGTTCTACGAGTCATGAGCAAGTGTCTAGTAGAGTCTTGCGGATCGGTATGATGATGTCCATACTTATCTTCGAGAGGCTACAGGGCATTTAGGATATATACTTCCTATATTTCTTTCCTTATCGTGCGAAATTGATTCATCTTGAAATATATCTCTTTGAGTTCCTTCCACGTATTCATATGCGCACATGTGCGCTCGGTATTAGTTGTGCATCGCCGGCTTGTGATTACATGGACGAGGTTCGAGGTGAGTATTTTGTGTTTTGGTGATAGGCCAGTCTGGAGGACTTGAGGCCATGGTTAGACCGCAGCTTAAGCTTGGTAGCTTCAGTTGTAAAATGTACAATTGATTCATATGTCCGGTAATGTCCCTACGAGTGGAATTTGTGGCTCGATGAGCGGTGAAATAGCTTTGTGATGAGTATGATGTAACTGCAGGATGTGTTAAGACGATGTGAATATGTCGAGAAGTGTTTCCTTGAAGTGTAAAGGAAGGCCATTGGGTGCTTGATTTTCGTTTTGATGTGACGTACGGTCTCAAGTGTGAATGTTTTGAAAGATCTTTCACGTTGTTAAATTTTGGGGCAAATTAAATTCTCGTGTCTGGTTAATGAGTTTGGACTCAGAAAGATTAAGTGATTTCATAGCAATTGTGGCTGCGAAAGGGTATAACAAGATGCCAATTTGAGGCTAAGCAGGTGGGTTATCTCCTGCAGAGTATCTACATAGGTGTGTTCTTTATAATGTTGATTAGAGAGCTTCTTTTCTACCAGCGAGTTACATGTGTTGAGATTCGAATTTGAATCTGGGTGAGGAATTTGACTTGACTGTCAAGAGAATAAATGCGAGCTTAGAGGATGATCGAGGTATTTTATGGTTGGTGTCACATGAGCTTGAGAAGAATTTTCATTGAACTGACTGCAGCATTATGGCAGTAAGAGAGTATGGTTATTGTGAGTTATCGAATGTTTTGATTTATGGCTTCAAGCCAAGTGCGGGAGTCTTCTATTGACAATTTAATTCATGGCTATGTGTCAAATTTTTGTTTTGGTTTGAGGTTTACTTGGAAATCAGTGATGACTTGCAGAGGTAGAGTTCGAGAATGACTCTAGTAAGGAAACTTTTGGATACGGGTTGTATTGCGCTTTATGAGTATATGAAAATCGTGGGATGAGTGAGTTATTATTTGTGAATGATGTAGTGCCCACGGAGTATGGAATTGATCGGTGGTATTAAAAAGTAGAGTTTATTCTTTGAGTGTTGTTGTGCTATTGGGGCACGTGTCTCTTGGCCCATTTGGGCGGTGTAATTTGGATTTGAACAAAGGGGGAGACTCTTGAGAAAGTTCCAATAGGTTCGAAGTTTATATATAGCAATTGAGAATTTCTCCGGACTTGTGTATGGATAAAATCTGAGATTTGCAATTAATGACGACTGGACTTGCGGAAATTTTGTATGACTAGGGACTCTATGTTTCAGTATAAGGAAGGTAAGAAGAACAATTTTAAATTCACATAAGGTATTTTCAGAGTGAGTGTTACAGTTGTGGTATTTATGGAGGTGCTTAAGAAGAACACAATTTCTTAAGGGCCGTAGGGCGTTGTGGTTCTATACTAAGGTTTGCAACAAGGATTTCGACACTTTACTTAACAAGTATGGTGTTAATCACAAAGTCACGACTCCTTATCACCCACAAGCTAGTGGGTAAGTGGAAGTCTCCAACCGGGAGATAAAGAGTATCTTGTCCAAAACTTTGAATGGTAATCAAACTAATTGGTCCAAGAAGCTTGATTATGCATTATGGGCTTATCGGACGGCTTACAAAACACCTATCAGAATGTCGCCATACCGGTTGGTGTTCGGAAAAGCTTGTGATCTTCTGGTGGAACTAGAGCACAAGGCTTTGTGGGCTTTAGAGAAGTTGAATCTTGATTGGGATGTAGGCGCGAACTTGAGGGTTGGACATTTGAATGAATTGGATGAGTTTCGGTACCATGCTTATGCAAGTTTATCCTTCCACAAAGAAAAGATGATATATCTTCATGACAAATACATTTGGAACAAAGAGTTCAAGGTAGGTGATCTTGTATTGTTATTTAACTCAAGGTTGAGGATGTTACCCGGGAAGCTAAAATCCAAGTGGAGTGGTCCTTTCGAAATTGTGGGTGTGACACCTTTTGGTGCGTTAGACTTGAAGAAAAAAATAATGAAGTATTTCGAGTCAATGGTCACCGAGTGATGCATTACTTGGGAAAGTTTGGAGATAGCCCTGTGGTGGCAGTCCTTCACCTGATTTGAGGGTTTTCTGCGTCGTGCCGCCACCTTAAATCAAGCACTTCTTGGGAGGAAAATCATGTTTCTTTTTCTTTTCTTTTGTAGTTAAGTTATATTTGTGTTCTAACTTGATTTGAAGTGTGCTACAGGGATGAGTGTGACTTACAAGAATTGTGGACGAAAATATGGCTAAGTGTTCAAAAGAGTGCGGACCACACATTTTTATGTGCCACATTAGATGAGCATTGCGGCCACACATTTCTCTCCCGGACCGCACATTTGAAACATCAAAAATACCAGCTCTCTAAAGTTTAAACTTGTCAGTGCGGAGGTCGATCTGCGACCGCACATGAAATCTGCGGCCGCACCTGAAAATGTGCGGACCGCAGATTGGTTTCTAAAAATGATCGCCCGGGTTAAAAAGTGCGGACTGCACTCATCTCCGATCCCTTCTCATTTTGAATGGTATAAATAGAACAATAAGGCTTATTTTACCCTTTTCCCACTTTGAACAAACATTGTTGCCCTGCTAAGTTTTCTTAGAGATTTCAATTGTCCACATACACAACCACCTAGATTATTCACTCAGTGCATTCACTCTATCTGGTATGCTTCAAATTCATGTTAATTTTTATGTTAGTTTAATTTGTAGATTTTTTTAGTTCTTTTTAGGACATCTGTTATTAGGGTTCCATTGTGTGTCTATGTGGGGTAGATCTGAACTGGATTAACTTGATACATGCTCTATGGGAATTGGGTTAGTGAAATTTCATGCTTATACAATGTTGCCATGCCTATTTTTGCAAGAAATTGAAACATATTTGAATAAAAAAGTTGTCTGTTCGTAATAGTTTGAATTCTGCAACCACACTTAAATTGTGCGGTCCACAGATATGGATTTCTAGAAACGTATATGAGGTATGAATCTACGGCCGCAAGTCAAATTGTGCGGACCATATATTTCCTCTTGCGGCCGCTGATTAGGCCTTTCACTTTCATAAGAGAGTCTTCAGTTTTGAGACTCCAAGGTACGGCCACATGTCAAATTATGCGGACCGCAGAAATCCTCTTGCAACCGCAGATTGACCATTTCTCTGTCATCATAGAGTTAAAAAATTTAGGACTCAGAAGTGCGGCCACAATTCCAAATGTGCGAAACACATTTCCCTTCTGCGGCCGCACAACAGAAATGTGCGGACTGCGAGTTCCTATCTGCGGCCGCAGGTCAAATTATGCGAACTGCAGATCCCTTATCCTGCAGGCATGACTCAAATGCACAAACCCACCACGTCTAATTGTTTCTCCCTTACCTACATGTCTCCTGTATGTGTTTGAACAATGAATTGCAACTAACAATCTCCTTTGCTTGATACAGACAATGGTTCGATCAAGAGGCCAAGGCGACACTTCAAAGGGAAGAGGTGAATCTTCTCGGGGTCGAGGCAAAAGTGCCTTGACCCTTGGCCAGCCCAAGACAATAATAAAGGAAACAACAATCGACATAGGGAGAGGTGCAGACCTCTTCGCGTCTAGCTCCTATGTCTCATCTAGGAAGTCAGAGGGTAACTCATCCTCTGTTCAGGAGGAGAAGATGGCCACCCAGTCGAGGCCGCAGAGGAGATACCAGCTTAGGAACGAGCCGTCTTTATCTCATAGCACCTCTGAGGGATCGGAGAGTGCTAGTCAAGCTTCTGAGCCATCGGCTACACCAGTCCCTGAGGCACAAGTTACACATGATATCCCCGATGATGGTAGAGGGGAGATGCTACAGCTACAAGGCTTGAGAGATCAAAGAAGAAAGATGTTTGGGAGGATCATTTTGTCAGCTTGGACGCCTTTACTAGTTTTCGTATGCGGTGTCCAGTGAGGTCGCTAACTCTTGAGCGACAGTTTCTGTTGAAAGATTTGGAGAAATACAACCCATATATATTGAGACAGTTCAGGGCACGAAAGGGGTGGATGTGGTTCACCGAGAGAGTGGAGGATGCTAAAGAATACCTCATTCGAGAATTTTATGCCAATGTTGCTCATATTAAGAAAGGGATGAAGGTGACCAAAGTACTCAACCTCAAGGTGTGGTTTGATCAGCATACGCTAAATGCGTATTTGGGCTTTGAGGATGTTGACCCGAAAGAGTATCTGGAGAAGTGTGCACTGAAGGAGGAAGTCCGACCTTGGTTGGCTGAGATTCTAGCACCACCAGGGCCACCACCATTATGGATTACCGCTGGGGTTCCCATTCAGCAGAGTACTTTGAGCTTTGCGCCTAAAGAGTGGCAGACCTTTGTTTGTAGCATGTTAGATCCATGCTAGAATGAGACTCACCCTTCTATACCTTGGGCAGTGCTTGTGGCTTCCATCATGGCTGGTTACCCAATTAATGTGGGTGCCGTGATGTCAGCTAACATTTTAGTGATTGCACGGCTAGATAGCTCGGCCTACCATTATCCCAACACTATCACAGAGTACCTTACTGATGCAAAGGTAGAGCCGAGAGATTTTGACACCAAGGTAAAGCCGAAGATGACTGGTATTCTCTAATGGATGCGAGCAACCCAAAAAAGAAAGTCCAGCCTTCTACCACCACAGACAATCTGATGAGTCAACAGTGGTAGCTTTTGAAGCAGGTGATCTTCCATCCACCTCTGCTGAGCCTTCTACCAGTGCCACTTCTATGCCTATATCATCATCTTCTGCTCCTACCACAGCCCCTAGAGTTTCTCTAAAGACATTTCCCGTGCCCACAATTCCCCTATCTGCTCAGCGAGTCTCCCAGACATTGGTGAGTCTCAACAACTAGATGCAGACAACTACTTCTAAGCTGTCTGACTTGTCTAGTACTATTGTGTCCACTTCTTAGTCACCACATGATTCTTCTAACATTGATGAGACACTGAAGAATATTTTGGAAAACCAAAAGATGATCATGGACACCTTGGTACAACACTGGTCAGTGATTGAGGAGCTGGGAAAGGAAGTAAAGAAGATGAGGAAGTCCTAGGTCATCCAGAAATCAATGGACAATATCCGGCGGGAGGTGACTATACTTGCTACAGTTGGAGATATTCCTTTTGATATGATTGTTGACCCGCACCAGTCTGCCCCAGATTCTTCAATACCATCTACACCGGTAGCACCAACTGGCCAGTCTGACGAGCTAGACCTTACTGCCTACACTACTGAGGCAGTGCGTGTGATGTTCGATAACTCAGTCACGCCTAGATTTGATGGTGATGAGATTCAGTTGGCTGACCCTGAGAGAGGTGACATTGCTGGGGACACTGAGATGTCCAAAGATCCATAGGGAGTTTTCTTCACCCTCTCTTCTTTTACTATTATTTTGCTAAGCATTTGGAACAATGCTTACTTTTATTTTGGGGGGGGGTGGAGTTTATTTGACACATTGGTACACTTTGATACATTTGGTATGTAATAATTTGATGGTACTCTTTCTTTTCTTATTTGTATTTATCTAGCTTCTCTCTCTTCTCTTATGTATATTTACCTATTTTTCGTAGCCTTTTCTTACTAGCTTCGTTATTTTTTCCATATTAGTTCTTGTTTTATTAAGTAGCTTCTTTTTATGCTTTAGTAGATAATAAGCCTTTGGTTTTCTTAACACCACAGTTCTTTCCAAAGGTAGTTTTTGTGTGAACCGTGTGACTCGTCCTAACGATGGATGGCGTGATAACCTTCTTAAAGGAATGAGTCAATTTTTGTGTTTAGGTAATAATAGTAGTAGTAATGAATAAAAATACCTAATCAAGTCATTATCGAAGACTTAATCGTGCTTCAATTGGTACCAACACACTTAACTACGTGCTTATAGTTAGAGACAAGGTTTTTGAAAGAAATAACTCTAGTTAGTGTTTGTGTGACTTTTGAGTTGACTTTGGTAATCATCGAGTGGTTTAATTGGACCATAGTGATCTTTTAACTTGAATATGGTCATTGTAGGCTCTCGACTCTATCCTCTTTTACAATCTAGTTGCGTGAGGGGTGAGATGAATTGTTGCTAGTCCAAGTATCTGTGCGAAGGGTCTAGAATTTGCCCCACATGTGTTTCAAGGCGAAATCCTAAGTTTTTCTTGGTTTGAGAGGTGATTGTAGGCTTTCCTTGGCCCGTTTGAACTTTCTATTTCCAACCAATGTTATTATCCCTAGTCAACCCCTTTGAGTCGTTAGCCTTTCTCATTTGATAACCGTGTTATAAGCCTTTACCCACTTTGTCGTGACACTATCTTGGCACCCGGACTTTCCTTAACACTCTTGTGAAACAAGTGGCTTAAAACATAAGTTTGGGGGAGAGGTGAGAAGTTTGAAAAAGGTATCAAGGCACAAAAAGAGAAAAGAAATGATCTCTATGAAAATAGAAGGTAAGAAAATAAAAGAACAAAAATAAAAATGCAAAACGTGAATAAGTGGAAGGGTTGATGGATTCAAAAAGAGGTAATGATCCCTAGCATGAATAATCAAAAATAGAGAAAAAGAATGAAATGAACAAGAAAGAGTGATATTAAGTCTCTCTAGTCCCTAATGAAAAGAAAATGCCTCTAAGGATTGGTAATTGTGAGCCGAGTATTGAAAATGTGGAGTGCCTAAGGAAAGGTGTAACCACTTACCCATATGGTACCCTACCCTAATCCAAAAGCCTTCATTATAACTCGAAGGATGTCCTACTTGATTTTGAACCAAGTGAGCTTACATTAGTGGCGATCTACATGAGGGGCAAGCCTATGGTACTTGAAGCCGTACTTATGATATTCTCTTGTGAGAGATGAGTGGACTTTTCATGAATCCTAATATTGAGTGCTAATTTCTTAAATGAGCTTGGCAAATGAAAAGTAGAGGAGGAAGAGTTTGGAGTCCACCATGACCTACATGATAGAACAAGAGTCCTTTATGAGTAAAGTCAATTCTTGAATCTCAAATGTCATATTAGAACTATATGTGCATGAATATTTAATTTGTCACCTTGTCGATAATGCATGAGTAGTGTGGGTAATTATTAGTCCCAACTGATGTGTGAATGGCTCACATGTGACTCGCTGAAATGACCCTTAACTCTAAAGAGGTGGGGACAAATTTATTTGCTTGATGACAAGCAAAGTGTAACGATCCGGCCGGTCGTTTTGAGTATCACAACCCAGTTTCCCTATTTACTACTCAAATTATTCCTTACAGTTGATTTATGACTTATCGGGTTAGTTGGTTCGGGTCTGGAAGAATTTCGGAGTGAAATGAGACACTTAGTCTCATAATTAAAAACTTAAGTTGGAAAAGTGACAGGATATTCACTTATGTGTAAACGACCTCAGAATTTAATTCTGATGATTCCAATAGCTCCGTATGGTGATTTTGGACTTAGGAGCGTGTCCGAAAAATTATTTGGAGGTCCGTAGTGGGATTAGGCTTGAAATGGCGGAAGTTGAATTTTTGGGAAGTTTGACCGGGGGTTGACTTTTTTGATATCGGGGTCGGAATCCGATTCGGAAAATTGGAATACCTCCGTTATGTCAATTGTGACTTGTGTACAAATTTTGAGGTCAATCGGACGTGATTTGATAGGTTCCGGCGTCGTTTGTAGAAATTTGAAGTTTCAAAGTTCATTAGGCTTGAATCTATGTGTGATTCGTGTTTTTAGTATTGTTGGATGTGATTTAAAGGTTCGACTAAGTTCGTACAATATTTTAGGACTTGTTGGTATATTTGGTTGGGGTCCCAGAGGGCCTCGGGTGAGTTCGGATGCTTAACGGACCGAATTTGGATTTGGAGGAGGAGCTGAAGTAGCTGGGCATCTGGTATGATTGCACCTGCGCGAAAAAAGGCCGCAGGTGCGAGCTCGTGGATGCGAGGAATTAGCCGCAGAAGCGGAAATTGCATGAGCTGGCCATGCACCGCGGGTGCAAAAAATTTTGCCGGGGGTGCGAAGACCGCAGGCGCGAAGAAATCGTCGCAGGCGCGGACACCGCTGCACGAGAGTTTTGCCGCAGGTTCGAAGACCACAAGCGCAAAGAAATCATCGCAGGCGCGGACATCCCGGGCGCGAGAGTTTTTCCACGGGTGCGAAAACCCTAGGGCAATACAAAAACAGAGGGGTTCCGAGCTTTTGCCATTTTAGGGCATTTCAAGCTCGGGTTGGGCGATGTTTGAGCAAGGTTTTCACGGTAAAACTTGAGGTAAGTCTCTTGTGATTATTTATACTCCATAATATTGAATTATCATCGAATAATACGACTATATTACATGTTTTTGAGGTGTAAATCAGGGGTTTGAACTTAGGGATTTGAAAATAAGATTTCAAAAGTTGGAGGTCGAGTTGAGGTCGGATTTTGATAAAATTAGTATGCTTAGACTCGTGGTTTAATAAGCTTCCAGATTTTGTAACTTTTGTCGGGTTTCGAGATGTGGGCCCCACGGGCAAATTTTGAGTGTAATTTCGGATTTTTGTGTAAAAAATTAGTATTTTGATATGGAATAAATTCCTATAAATTTTATGGACTGAATTAAATTAATTGTGGCTAGATTAGAGCCATTTGGAAGTTGATACACGCAGAATAGAATTTCTGGAGCATTGTTTAGCTTGCTCGACATTGGATTCGGCTTGTTCGAGGTAAGTAACTCTTCTAGTCTTGGAGCTGAGGGTACCGACCCTGAATATGTGTATTATGTGAATTGTTTGGAGGTGACACACATGCTAGGTGATGAGCATGTGGGCGTGCACCATAGAAATTGTGACATAATTGTTTCCGTGGAATTTTGTAGCCAAATAATCTTGGCATTTTCTATGTAGTTTTATGTGCTAAAGGAATTGAGCTGAAAATAATATTAAAAATCATGTTGAGGCTATATGCCAGTATTATTGGGACCCACAGAGGTCATATTGCTGTAAATTATTTGTTTTAAATTGAAAATTTATACTCAGTCATATTCATGCCATTATATATCATGTCTCAGTCTCTGTTGTTATTTATTGATATATCATATCATCATTTTTAGGCAATTGTTATGACATTGTGAGCCCATGAGAGAGAGAGAGAGACTAGAGAGATTGATGACTGAGTGAGGTCGAGGGCCTGATTGTGAGGATTATTATTTGGATCGGGGATGCTCGTCTGTAGCAGGCCTTATAGGCTTTATTATAGCACGTGAGTTGTCCATGCAGCACGTGAGTTATCCGTGCAGATTATAGCACTTGGGCTGATGGAGTCCCTCCGGAATCTATACACACCCCCAGTGAGCGCAGGTACCTACTGAGTGCGAGTGCCGAGTGATTTGGGAGGATTGAGTGACTATGAGGACTGAGTGACTGTGAGGACTAAGTGATTGGGAGGATTGAGTGAAATGATACTCTGAGAGTATGCATATGATTTTATCTCTGAGATACATTGCATTGACATGCACACATGACATACATGCATAGAGATGTATTTTTCCTCAGACTGTACGATATTACATTATTCATGATTTCTCACACATGTTGACAGATGTGCATAATTATGTGTTTGTTTTACATGATTTATGTGGAAAGAAAATGAAACATCTTATTTATTATTGAAAGAATTTCGGGAAAATTATTATTTCCAAACTTATTCATATTTTTGGCAACTTCGGTAAACGATTTGGGTTTTCACTGATGTACTTGAAAGGAAGAATTATAAATTTTGAAATCATGATTTAGCTGAGCATTTTATCTCTGTGTTACCTCTTGTATTATTTACTTTACGTAGTTATGGACTGTTGTGGACTATTGGTTTTGGACCCGACCTTGATAAAAGCTCATCACTACTTTCAACCTAAGGTTAGGTTTGTTACTTACTCAGTACATGGGGTCGGTTGTACTGATACTACACTTATGCACATTGCGTGCAGAAGTTGGCTGTTGTTGTTGCTGTGCTCGATGGTTGCCGGATTTGAAGATGTACATGCGTTCCTGTTGTAGCTGCCTCTTGTTCATGGTAGCCTTAGATTTATAAAAGCTCTGTTATGTACTATTCAAAGAGACTATGTATTTATTTCATCTCCGCTTTGTAAACTCTATTCTTAGAAGCTCATGATTTGTACTACTAGTTCTTGGAAAAAAGTATTAGTTTTAGATATTTTCTTTTAATTAATAGCCTTATTAATGTAATTGGAATCAGATAGTTAGTAATTGGCTTACCTAACGGGTTGGGTTAGGTGCCATCAAGACTAGTTGGATTTTGGGTCGTGACAAGCTGGTATCAGAGCTCTAGGTTCATAGGTTCTACGAGTCATGAGCAAGTGTCTAGTAGAGTCTTGCGGATCGGTATGATGATGTCCATACTTATCTTCGAGAGGCTACAGGGCATTTAGGATATATACTTCCTATATTTCTTTCCTTATCGTGCGAAATTGATTCATCTTGAAATATATCTCTTTGAGTTCCTTCCACGTATTCATATGCGCATATGTGCGCTCGGTATTAGCTGTGCATCGCTGGCTTGTGATTACATGGATGAGGTTCGAGGTGAGTATTCTGTGTTTTGGTGATAGGCCAGTCTGGAGGACTTGAGGCCATGGTTAGACCGTAGCTTAAGCTTGGTAGCTTCAGTTGTAACATGTACAATTGGACTCATATGTCCGGTAATGTCCCTACGAGTGGAATTTGTGGCTCGATGAGCGGTGAAATAGCTTTGTGATGAGTATGATGTAACTGCAGGATGTGTTAAGACAATGTGAATATGTCGAGAAGTGTTTCCTTGAAGTGTAAAGGAAGGCCATTGGGTGCTTGATTTTCGTTTTGATGTGACGTATGGTCTCAAGTGTGAATGTTTTGAAAGATCTTTCACGTTGTTAAATTTTGGGGAAAATTAAATTCTCATGTCTGGTTAATGAGTTTGGACTCAGAAAGATTAAGTGATTTCATAGCAATTGTGGCTGCGAAAGGGTATAACAAGATGCCAATTTGAGGCTAAGCAGGTGGGTTATCTCCTGCAGAGTATCTACATAGGTGTGTTCTTTATAATGTTGATTAGAGAGCTTCTTTTCTACCAGCGGGTTACATGTGTTGAGATTCGAATTTGAATCTGGGTGAGGAAGTTGACTTGACTGTCAAGAGAATAAATGCGAGCTTAGAGGATGATCGAGGTATTTTATGGTTGGTGTCACATGAGCTTGAGAAGAATTTTCATTGAACTGACTGCAGCATTATGGCAGTAAGAGAGTATGGTTATTGTGAGTTATCGAATGTTTTGATTTATGGCTTCAAGCCAAGTGCGGGAGTCTTCTATTGACAATTTAATTCATGGCTATGTGTCAAATTTTTGTTTTGGTCTGAGGTTTACTTGGAAATCAGTGATGACTTGCAGAGGTAGAGTTCGAGAATGACTCTAGTAAGGAAATTTTTGGATACGGGTTGTATTGCGCTTTATGAGTATATAAAAATCGTGGGATGAGTGAGTTATTATTTGTGAATAATGTAGTGCCCACGGAGTATGGAATTGATCTGTGGTATTAAAAAGTAGAGTTTATTCTTTGAGTGTTGTTGTGCTATTGGGGCACGTGTCTCTTGGCCCATTTGGGCGGTGTAATTTGGATTTGAACAAAGGGGGAGACTCTCGAGAAAGTTCCAATAGGTTCGAAGTTTATATATAGCAATTGAGAATTTCTCCGGACTTATGTATGGATAAAATCTGAGATTTGCAATTAATGGCGACTGGACTTGAGGAAATTTTATATGACTAGGGACTCTATGTTTCAGTATAAGGAAGGTAAGAAGAACAATTTTAAATTCACATAAGGTATTTTCAGAGTGAGTGTTACAGTTGTGGTATTTATGGAGGTGCTTAAGAAGAACACAATTTCTTAAGAGCCGTAGGGCGTTGTGGTTCTATGCTAAGGTTTGTGGAGGTGAGTTGTGGTTAAAGATCTTGGTGTTTTAGCAAGGAGAAGTATCAATTTGAAGGCAAATTCGGAAGGGACTCGGAGAAATAGGACAACTGGGTAGTAGACTGGACTAGTATGGTAATGGTAGGATCGGTCCTTTGGGTAATTACAATGTGGTAACACTTTACAGATGTTTTGGTGGAAATATTCTTGGGTTTGGTGACCTGCATGGCTTGATTATGTGCAAATGGATTCCAAAGTATTCTTGATAGTTTCTACCATGGTTTGAGCTGAATACTTTTCTACCGATGTGGAGAACATGTTGTGTATTGTGATTTCCTCCTGGAAAGAAGCAAGAGAAAAGTTTCTAACTAATAGAGTATGTAAATTATTGGTGACTCAAAGTTGATAATAAGATTCTTGTGCTTTTCACATGATGGCAAGATAGATGTTTATGTTATATGTTGTGCGAAAGTTAGATTTACATGTACAAGGTGTCGGTACAGTCTTGAAGAGAAGGTAACGAATATTGGACAATATGGGCGGTTCCAAATAACTAGATGAATACTATTACTCCTTGATATTGTATGAGAAGGGGGCAGATTTCAGAAGGCACATTGTAGTTTGACTTACGGATGTATAATTAGTATTACGGTACTCACATGGTTGATAGACTGCTGATATTCAAATTATTTCTATGTGGCACGGAAGAATTATGAGAGTTTTTATTGTGGAATGATCGTGCATGAAAGATGGGTTAGTCAGTCGAAGGCTAGAATTGGGATCAGTTATGATGATTTACGTGTCCTATAAATTTGGAATTTGGGAGTTTCAGGAGCAGATTATTTCTTGGTTGCGGACTGTGAAGTCGTGGCCAAAGCTAGTCAGATGATAGGATGTATTATGAATCAGTCGTGGTGAATTTTTGGAGGGTTATTTGTCTATTTATGGGTGACCAGAGTTGATTTGGGGGTCCATTGATAGGCCCAATTAAGATGTGTATTCTACACCGAGCTGGAATGATTGGCTCTATACTG